>NC_086329.1:25382579-25724245 GCF_036172605.1 Pelobates fuscus | reverse complement strand
TCTTAAACTCTTTCATACTTCTATCTTAAAAATGTTTTTTCCACCATACAAACACCTCAACAACCAACCACATGTTTTCATGCTTGATGACGTTCATTAATAAACATGAGATATTGCAGCTTTATCAATTCGAAAAGATGTCTATTTATAGTCAACAAATCTCCACCAGTCTGCTGCAGAATAAATCCCCTGGACATCCCCCGACAGATAAAAAAAAAAACCATCTAATGATATATATAATATATTTCCCACAACATCATTATACAGATTGAAGTGTAATTTGAAAGTCTACAGGTCGGGGGGGCGGAGCTAAGCGGCCATGCTGAGCGGTCGCACGTGAAACGAGCTCAATGCAAAAAAAGCTCTAAATTACCTAAATTCAGGGCAAAAACCCAGCAAAATATGATTAAGCAACCCGGAGAGGGAATCCCTAAACTGCAGAGTCAAGCACCAAGCATCGTGACCGAAATCAGAGGCTTCTAACCGGGGATAGACCTGAGGCCTACCAGAGGCCTACTCTGACAAAGCGAGGGAGGCGGCCGATCCCTACGCCAACCGCAGCCACTCATCTGGAGGTCTCCTCGGCACACTCCCCCCCCCCCCCCCCCACTGGTGAGGGATATCCCGGCAACTACAGCGTGAGATACATAGGCAAAATTACAGCAGTGACTGTCCCACACAGCCAGAACAGCACCAGCAATTATGTCGGGCACGGGCAAGAGTAACCCTCTGAACAGCGCCCCACTGCCCCCTCTGGAAGAAAAGCTGGATCGCCTGTTCGCCGCCTTTTGGGCTAAAATATACCAACAGGGAGACACAGCAGTGGAGACTCCACCAGCAGCGTGCCGGGAAGAAGCTGAGCAGAGACCCGTGGCTCCCATCCGGGGTATCGGCAAAGCTAAAATGGCGGGAAGAAGGAGACGGACGACTCGATGCAAACCTCAACACCGCAGAACAAGACAAGCGGTGAGCCGTCCTACCCCCCATCGGGGGCTACCCCTTTGCAGCCCCATCACACTCCGGAAGACATGTGGAGAACCCACACAAGAGCCCGCGGAGAAAATGGAACCGGGCCGTACACCCACCCACGAGACTGACCTGCATCACACGCTCAAAGCGGCTCCCATTCAGAAACGCTTTCCAGCTCCAACACCCCTGCACAAACGGGGCATCGACTGAAATGACCACGCCATAGAGGAATCATCCCCACACTGCGAGATGCAGACAGGGCGGAATATTGGCGCACAAGCCCCACATACTCGCAAGCTGGGACTCTTTCCTGCAGATAGCGATGATCTGGTATTGCCTGATACGTGCTGTCTGTATGTGAGGTTTATGTGTGTGTGTGTGTGTGTGTGTGTGTGCGTGCATGATGGCTGTATGTTATGTATGTATGTTCTGGCTACATACGATGTGTGTGCGTGCTGGCTGTATGTTATGAATGTAGGCGCTGTCTGTATGTGGTGTGTGTGTGTGCATGCGTGATGGCTATATGTTATGTATGTATGTTCTGGCTACATATGATGTGTGTGCGTGCTGGCTGTATGTGATGAATGTAGGCGCTGTCTGTATGTGGTGTGTGTGTGCGTGATGGCTGTATGTTATGTATGTATTTTCTGGCTATATACGATGTGTGTGCGTGCTGGCTGTATGTTATGAATGTATGTGTTGTCTGTATGATGTGTAGGTACGGTGGCTGTATGTTATGTATGTACTGGCTGTGGTTGTGATACACTAAAAACACACATACACTAACACACTGACACACACGCCATATTCTCTGACACACACACACACACACAGCATAGAATATGAGGCGCATCCTGTCCCAAGCTGACTTTGTACTTTTCAGCATGTAGGGCTGCCGGGATATGACGTCACGCTGAATCCCAGCTGCCTTGGGACCCGAGAATCGCAAGAAGTAGTTGGCTGCTGACGCTCTTCATACTTCCCTGTAAGCTGCAACAGGGTTACGGCATCCTGGTACATGTTTCCGGGTGGACCAGTGCGGTAGACGCACTCCCTGCCCGGCACCAACTCCACCCAAGGCTAAAGAGCTAAAAGAATAATAAAAAAATAATCTGCCTGCCCGGATGTTCATAGAAACATAGAATGTGACGGCAGATAAGAACCATTCGGCCCATCTAGTCTGCCCAGTTTTCTAAATACTTTCATTAGTCCCTGGCCTTATCTTATAGTTAGGATAGCCTTATGCCTATCCCACGCATGCTTAAACTCCTTTACTGTGTTAACCTCTACAACTTCAGCTGGAAGGCTATTCCATGCATCCACTACCCTCTCAGTAAAGTAATACTTCCTGATATTATTTTTAAACCTTTGTCCCTCTAATTTAAGACTATGTCCTCTGGTTGTGGTAGTTTTTCTTCTTTTAAATATAGTCTCCTCCTTTACTGTGTTGATTCCCTTTATGTATTTAAATGTTTCTATCATATCCCCCCTGTCTCGTCTTTCCTCCAAGCTATGCATGTTAAGATCCTTTAACCTTTCCTGGTAATGTTCAGCAAGTTCCGGGCAACAACAACAAAAAAAAAAAAAAGAAAGAAAAACTTATTGTGAAATATATAAACACATGTTTAGGTGTGTCACTTGTGGTGTAATAATAATAATAATAATAATATTTTAAAAAATATGCAACTGGTAAACCAGAGTCCTTTAAGGTAGAGTCGAAGAATCGAGGAAGATGGAACGTGATCTTTTAAATACAATCATAAGATAAAAGCGTGGCATTTCATGTTAAAGGTTAATAAAAAATGGGTCGCAAGAGAATACTGAGAACGGGCAGCAGCTGAAATAGCCTGCCCTTTGGTCGGTCCCCGCTCAGTTCTCAAGCTGTTTTTTGCTCATCTTGTGCCATTACAGAGCTAACTTCTCTGAAACATATCAGACTGGTCCCACCCATACGGGCAGCCCAGATCCGAAATGCCGGCAAGTTCCCTCTGCACGAGAGACACAGCAACCCCAGACGATCGTTTCAGCCTTGTTAGGCATCATCAGTGAGGCATAGCTGATATCTCCCTAGGCACCGTGAGCAAGGGGTCCACGTCTGGATTATCCCTTTAAACTTGTGGAGAGTAAAAAATGGGTCGCAAGAGAATACTGAGAACTATAAGGAAATATTTCTTTAAACATAAAAGGGAACTTTTTATCTCTAGGTAAAGGAAAAAGCAAGGTATCTCTAAGTAACGCTTATCACAGCAGGTTACTGATAAGTGGAAGCCTGTAAAACAAATACAGACAAACACACACAAGAGTAGTAGGAGTTACACACCCGAGCAGCAGCTGCTGCAATGTTAATTCTTGTCGTTCTCGAACATCAACCCTAACCTTAACCCTAATCCAAGTCTACAGACGTCAATTCATTAAGCTTTCTAATACTGTTAGAAAAACAATCCAAATGATTTATCTACAATAATTTCCATAGACTTTAAAGGAACACAATGGGCACCATAACTAAATTGAAATGAACTCTGACGCACTAAGCCAATCAGTAGATCCCCATTCATAAAAAAGGCATGCAACTTTTTTTTTTATAAATGAGTAGCTGCTGATGAATTCAGAGCCAATCGTGAACAGTTTAAGCACTAAAGGTAAGGAAGCGCTAGGGACCTACTCGAACCATAACAAATTCATTTCCATTAAGTTGTTATGGTGTCCGGAGTGTTCTTTTAATGGGGAATTCTATAGATAAAAAAATGTGGATAAAAATTTCAACAGTAGTGAATCATTTGGAAAGCTTGTTAAAACAAGGCTATAATGTATAATGTAATGTAAAGACATTCTAATAATCCACAAGACTGAATAATGACCCTTGATGACATTTTCTCGTAATACACAATTTACCTTCCTGTATATAAACTCGAAGAAGCATACATGTATGATTAAAACAAAAAGAATAAAGAGAAAGGGCTGCGCTTTCTTTTTGTTTTCATTATTTCTTTAAGGGTGTTTGAGGGATTCCCTTATAGGGTTGCTGCCTATTTTTTATTTAGCGCTTACTCTTGTTTCTGTTTATACATGTATGATTAGCTAAACAACTTCACACTGTTGTGTTACATCTAAAGCCATATTATAGTTAAGTGAGGTAAGGCATAATTAGATACATGGCTCAGAGATGTATTCACAGATATACAGAGATATCTACTAAAGTGAGAATACGAGGTGAAATCAAAGTGACTATAGGACCTATGAAACAAAACGACAATATATTGAAATCAGTAACCCCCCACCTAAGAGGAATCCCTAGGATATATTTAACTCACAAAGGGTTAACCAACTGAATGTAAGTTGCTGAACAGTATGAAACGTTTGAGGTCTAACGGCAATGATTTAAAATCAATAACCCCCCACCTGAAAGGAATCCTACGGAAATAGTCACTGAAGGTGAGAATAGCAGCTAAGCCTTCATGTAAACTTACTAAAAATAAATCGACTTCAAAGTCGCTGTCTGAAAAAATTACTAAAATGAAGGCTGAAAGCTACTAAATGAAAAATCAAGGAAAAAAAACCCTGATAAGGAAAAGCTGAGCCCTACATGCTGGCTAAAATATTCCTTAACTACACCCCATTAAAGAGAGTTTACCCTCATAGGTATTATTCAAAAACCCTCAAACTATCCATAGTGATGAAAAAAACGTGCAGTTAATTAAAAAGTTGAGCATGAGCCTGACGCGCGTTTCGGCGTTACTACAGCGCTTTCGGCTTAGGCATTGAACAGTTCATCGTCCTGTGCTGCTTTTTAAATAAGAAATCAAAAGGGGTTGGTATCCCCATGACCAATGGGAGGTGGGGGTGTGCGTCCTAATTCACAACTAATTAGGTCCCCAGCTGAAGTTTATAGGATAGATGATGTCAATATTTAACGCATTGTGGTCAAAGTTGTGATTATTCTAATCACTGAACGGATTAGTCAACAGCAACTCTATACAATATTAGACATATAAAACTGTTAATATTAAATATCCCCAATAAACAGAATGTAAATTATAATTTAACAATATATTGATATCTCATGTTAATTTAGTATTTTACTATATCGTTCCTTTGTGCCAATGAAAGGTGTAAGTGTAAATCCCTCATTTAGCCCATTTGGTGCCAGGGAGTCAAACTTGTAGATCCAGAAACAGTCTCTTTTTTTGAGGGCTAAATCCAGATCTCTCCCGCCCCCCTTTTGCCAAAATGACTTTTTCAATTCTTGCGAATTTCATACCTCTGTGGGAGTCTTTATGATGTAGTCTGACATGTCTAGCGACAGGGGTGTCCGTAAAAGTTGTCACTGAGTGGATATGTTCAATAACCCTTCTTTTGAAGGGACGTATGGTTTTGCCCACATATTTAAGGCCACACTCACATGTCAAAAGATACACCATCCCAGAGGTGTTACAGTTAAAGTACTGTTTAATTGGAATATTGACAGTACCGGTCGAATTTGTCAACACTTTAGAACCCTTAGCCATGTAACGGCATGCTACACACCGCCCGCATTGGTATGTTCCATTCACTGAGATCCAATTCTTACTTGTACTAGATATTGACAAGTGGTTTGGTATCAACATTTCTTTTAAATTCTTACCCCTTCAAGCAGTGAGTGACACTCTTGGGGGAACAACTTGTGACAGATGCGGGTCCTGAGTTAGGAGTGGCCAGAATCTTCCCAGAATTTTTTTGGCAACATCCCAACCGGAGTCAAAATAAACTACACACCTGATCTGTTTGGGACGTATCTAACTTCGCCATGTCGCTTAGTAATGTTTCACGTTCGCATACAGATGCTCTCTGATAAGCAATCTTCAAGCATCTGTTAGGATACCCACTTTCTTTGAATTTTTGCTTAAGCTTTTTTGCCTTTAGTTCAAAGTCTTCAGTAGAGGAGAAATTTCTTCTGAGACTACGGTATTGCCCTACTGAAATGCCCCTCTTAAAGTGAGACTCCAGGCACCCAGACCACTTCTGCCCATTGGAGTGGTCTGGGTGCCAACTCCCATCACACTTAACCCTGCAAGTGTAATTAGTGCAGTTTTTATAAAATGCAATAATTACCTTGAAGGGTTACCTCCTCCTCTAGTGGCTGTCTATCAGACAGCACTAGAGGGACTTTGGTGTTCTTAAAACACGAAAAGTGTTTTAAACGACGCTGGACGTCCGCACGCTATGCATGAGGACCTCCAGCGTCGCCGGATTCCCCATAGGAAACCATTGAATAATGCTTTCCTATGGGGAGGTCTAATGCGCGCGGCCATTGCTGTGCATGCGCATTTGGTCTACCCCGCCGGCTGACGGCAGGGGAGGAGCGTGGGCGGAAACTTACCCAGCGCCGAGGGACATCGGTGCTGGATTCAGGTAAGTCACTGAAGGGGTTTTAACCCCTTCAGCAATATGGGATGGGGGGGGTGGGAGGCAGGGAGGGGGCACTGCAGTGCCAGGAAAACTGATTTGTTTTCCTGGCACTGGAGAGTCCCTTTAAGGGAGGTTGGATGATAACTCTCCCATCGCAGCATGTTGTTAGTTGAAGTAGGTTTACGATACAGTGTGGTATTGATCACAGATTGGTCTGTTATTGTAAGTGTGCAGTCAAGGAAGTTCAGTGATGGAGTTCCTATCTCCATAATTATAGTGCAGCCAGATTGATGAATTAAATTACCTGTGGTGTGGTCTTCCGGAAGGTATCTGTTCCTTTGATAACGCTATTGAGAAAAATGTCCTTCAATGCACCATACTCTTCAGGCTTCATATAAATGGACTCCATTTGTTCTTGGCAAACCTGGCAATGACCACTAAAGGAAATTAGAAAAATGCACTTTACTTTAGCTAACTAAGTATTCAAAAAATAAACATAAACTAAAAATAAATGGGCAAAATGTTTTATATATTTACCGTTTAGTGAATAAGCCCTATATAGCACATTATTCCATAGCTACAAAAACACCATTCATCGTATCTCAAAATCTATTGAACGTTTACAGAACGTTTAATAGATTTTTGCGCTAAATGCATTGTATAGTTGTAATTCTACAATCCAAACATATTATTATTATTATTTTATTATTTATATAGCGCCAACAAATTCCGTAGCGCTGTACAATGTACATACTTAAATGGTTGCTCCAAGCACAACAACAACTTCACTGATTTGAAGTGGGCATGTAGCTTGGAGTCTGTACAGGCAGTGTTTCATTATGAAGTTCAGCATATGCAGAGAAAATGCTCTTTGTTGCTGAAGACGTTACCCCACATTTGCAGTGTCATTAGGGCATCAATAGCAAGTTCACAACAAGAGTTCCAGGATGGCTAATGCCATTTCTGTGCATAGCAGTCATCTGTCATCAGTGTGCACAGCATCCCCCATTGTATATCTTTTTCAGCTTTGTAATGTAAATGTGTAGGAGATCACTGGTATTATGGTGAGACTAATATGTGTAAAACGTGTCATTCTGATTATTTGGGGTACCTACAGGCATGTGAAGTGTAAGAAAAGTGGATGCTTGAAATTTTGAGCCTTCTCCTGGTGGACTGGCACACCTTCGGGCCAGTTCGCAACCACATTTAAGGGCACCAGCCCTGGGGCGTAATTGCCATGTGACCAAAAATGGAAGAAACACTTCCCTTCTGTCAGTCACTTACTGTAGTGTGGCCATGGGGGGACAAGGGAAGGGGTAGGCAGAGGAAGCTATAGTGTTAAGATTACAGGTTTGTATTCCTAACACTATAGTATCCCTTTAATTCAAATGCACATCCGCTCTTATATTTATTTTGAAGCCCTATGAGTGCTTACTTTCTTTTTGGAGTAATAGTTTTCAAGCTTTCAATTTTAAGTTATCTTTTCCGCCTCTATATCTGCTCACTATGCTGGTGCGATGCATTATTAGGCTAGTATAGAAATTCTTTCCCGGGCTGCATTTTATTCCCAGTCCATCCCTCAGAGGACCCAAGGACCCATATGCTTCTATAGGAGCAAAGTTTGATACAATAGTGCAAACTATCAAATGAAACATCAGAAGATTTTGTTATAAACTTGGGGGAGGGGGCACTTATGATCTGGCATGTACAGTGAGATAATGAACACATTGGTTTGTATATATATTACACACACTTTTATTTCCTATATATGTATAATATATTATAAAATAATTAAAGCATTTTATAATATATTATACATATATAATTTCATTACAAGTGTACTTTGAGATATATACACATATATCTCAAAATACACTTATAATGAAATCATATAGATGCATTATATATGCAGAATATATTCAGATGTCAGTCAAGCAGGCAGATCAGGGGCAGAGCCAGCAGCTGCAGACTTGAATACAAGTAAGATTTTACTATATTTAGAGGGGCATGGAGGGGCCAGGGTGGCTAGATGGTGATTTTAAAAACCATGGGGGAATACATGTTTGTGATCCTGACCCTATAGTATTCCTTTAAAAGAAAGATTTGGAACAATTAATAAAACCTGAACAAATCATTTGAAAGTATGGTGAGTGCCATGAAGGTGCATTCTGTGGCATTTACTAAGGGGTAAGAAAATGGTGGGGAAAAAAGTTTTCTTTCAAGATATCTTGCAGTGAATGAGTACTTACCTACGGGAAATGCTGCCAAGACTCCCTCTCCAACTTTCATTGGGTAAACTGGAAAATAAACAGTGCACATTTTTCAGATTTACTCTTTTCAGCTGAAAACAGAGAAGTAAGAGAGGTGGGAGGGACTAAACCTAGAAATGAATCACTCTAATACAAATTCAGATTTCATTCACAACCTACAAAAAATAATACATACAAACACTTACCGGAATAAAAATCATCTAACACAGGCCTCTTTATAAAAGTTTTCGAAATGATTCAATACTCTTAGAGAAAAAAACAACTTTCCAAATGATTTACCTACAAAGATTCCCATAAACTTTAAAGGAACGCCATACCATTAGGAATGAAAATATGCTATAGTTTCCCTCTCTTTAGCTCTAAATAGGTCCCCCACCCTGAGCAAAAAAAAAAAATATAAAAATTAAGTTTTACTTAATTACTTAAGCTTGAGAAAGACACATCAAGTGTCGAAACATTGCCTTTTTCATGTTGGCACACTAAACCAACAGTGTTGAGAATTGTTTTGATTGATGCTATATTAGGGGGTTCTGCAGAACAGGAACCTGGCCCTGCAGCACAAGCACCAACACTTGGGATACCTTGGAGTGCCTTATACCATTACTCTTTCACACTAGACTCCTGTAGGCAAATCATTTGGAAAGTATTTCGAACAGTATTGAATCATTTGAAAAGCCATAATCAGTGTTGAGTATTTTTGAATTCCGCAACGGTGCAGAGCATAACAGCAAAAGAAAATCTAAACGCAATCCCATCCAAAAATATGGCAGAAAGGTGGGATTTGATGGACTGATGCATTTCGAGCTGCTTTGACACTTTCTCAACAGCACCTATAAATCTTCACAATGCCCTCTTTTGCCACTTTGTTTAATTAATAGGTTTTTTTTTTTATTTCCTTCTATGTATTGCGTCATTGTGGATTCAAAAAGATTTTACACTGATTACATTGGATGACTGATCTTTATTTCAGAAAGTGTATGCAGCCGCTATTTGGCTACAAGGTACATGACATGAATGAAGCCTTATGAGGAAATTGTAGTTTGCACGCTAAATTATAAGGTTTATTTTTTTTCACCCACCATGGTAAACATACTAAGCAATATTTCCATGAAGATTATTTATGGAAATTTATGGAAATTTATGGATAGGATCAAATGTATATCTCCGTGATAAATTAGATTAAAGCATATGTATACCAAAGTCCAACTGCTTAACGGTGACTTGATGATTGCGTGTAACAGTACACTAGATGTATATAGGCTTTATCATGGCTCTGGGTGTAAAAGGTTTCTGATTGGCCCATAGGATGTGCAAACTTTTTGATTATAGGGTGAGCTGTAACCTAGTCTGACCATTTTACACCCCTTTCTCCTTCTATTCACAATTACAGACTTTGGTGAGGAGGCCCATTGAAGAGTGAGAATTAAAATATTAAACACCATTTGCTAAATCTATGTTTTCAAACAGGTGTCACAAGCTGCAGGAACAGAAAATAAAATTACCTTTCAAACCATGACTTGATACTTTCCATAAGAGGTTCCCCTGGATAGATCTGGTTGTCTCTAAAATAATTCAATATGCTGATTAGTTCATTGTCATAGGTCTTATTTTGGATGATCCTACCAGCATCAAACAGAGCCTGGATGGTATCATCAGAGGGAATCAGTTCACTTTGTAGCATTTCATGATAGAGGGTCAATGCTAACATTTCCTCTCCATGTGAAGCAGCTCCTTTAATACAATCTCTGTAGTTTCCGGAGGAAGGACAAACAGTTTTCCTAATAGTTTCCAACATACTAACTGATTCTCTCCAGCGATCAGTTTGGCTAAATGCCTTAATAAACAAGCTGCAGGCTCCAGTTTCCAAAGACTTGAATTTGATTCTCATTATATCATAAACATCATAAACCTCTGAAATGGCATTTTTTTTCACACACAGAGCTAAATATTTTAGAAGTAGCGCATAACTGATGCCGTGTTCTTCTTTCGCTGCAAAATTCAAGAGTGATTTGGCAATATCAATGTCACTATTGTTTGAAATACATTTTGCCATAATATATTCCTCAAATCCTTTCAATCCAGTAAATTCCAATTTCAAGCTACTCCATTCCTTGATTGGCAAAGGGCTTGATGGGACTGAGAATTTCGCACTTCTAGGAGTCGATTCCTGGTCATCCAATGTCTCTGGTTTATACTGCATGTCCGCTCTTTTCTTTGATGCACCCGCAGAAAACACAGTGAAGGAATTCATCAATGGGCCTTTGACCTTACCCTTGTTTTTGGAAACTTTTGAATATTTTGGCAATGGACGATCCTTATCGACATAAGAATTTGCCCTTGAAGACGTGTTTATGCTCTGAGCAGACTTGGAACCTGCAGCTGGATTTTTGTAGCCCAGAAAAAGAACGGTACTTTGACACATCAACGATTTTCTTAAAAAGACCTGGCTATGCAAAGTCCTGCAAAATGACTGAATTGACTGCATGGTTTGGCAGTCACTGGCCTCTTCCTTTCAGTCACTTAGATAAAATCACATGCAGAACAAAAAATAGCTACAAAAAAAAAATCACATGCACATTATTGTATTAAAGGGCATTACTGCTCCAACACATGAAACATACAAAATAATAATAACCATCACATCTGGTTACAATGTTAACTCTTTTTTTTAATTCTATTCTCCATGAAATCCCACTACCTGCCAATATCTCTTCACAGACTCACATGGTTTTGATAGGGATCAACCATTTCCGGGTCTCATTACTCACTAGCCAATCAGAGCACTCGTTGGTATTACACATCAAAGCATTCTGCATTGTGATTGGGTAATGCCCAGGGTACCGGTAACGATGAGAAGTTATACTTCCGGGTTATAATGGGCAGCAACCAATCATAGCCATTGTTTGCGTTCCAAGCCTCGCTTTAGCCCTCTGTTCCAGTGTGAGACTGATTTATGGGCCTCGACGCTTTGGTGATGACGCAAAACGCGTTTGTTAACGGGAGCCTCTAGCGGCCAATCTTTTTCAAACAGCAGTGAAGAAGCTCAGGGATAGCAACTGATCACAGGGAGTGGGTGTGACGTATAAACAGTGCGACTAAGAGAGGAAGCCCATGTTTGGCTGTTCCTTAGTAACTCAGATTCCTCTAAATTCACAGAGAGTTTGGAATGAAGTAAATCCTATCTCATGCTCAAAAACCAACTGGCAACATAGTATCTCACCAAGAAGAGGGCATTGGAAGAAGAGATGCCATTGTGGGGTTATCCTAACCGAATATCTGCTGAATAAAGGTTCTGGTAAATCAGACTTATTGTTTTTTGTGGTGGTGGAGGATTGCATTAAAATATTACATGGCAGAGAAATATATACCAGCAGCATGGGGTGAGCTGTGGAAAATAATGTACTGTAATCATTGGCAGGGTTAGTCGCTGTCAGCTTTGTAAATGTTAAAATGTTGGGCCAGGAATGTGTTGTTTAAAGTGTCTTTTTTTAATTTAATTTTTTTATCTTTTACAGTTTAACAAGAAACCAGGATGGATTGGAAAAAAAGCCTTGCGGATAAACTGAAGCAAGATAACAAAGGTTAGAGAGACTGGGAGCAAAAATAAGGTGTGATAAGGTGAAATGGCTTTCTTATGTGTTAACGTAATGAGAGCCTTTCAGGGGGGTAGCTAAGCAGAAAATGTCGCCGAAAATGTCTCCGTAAAATAAGCAGAGGGCTTAGTAGTTGCCTTTTATATTTTTCACAACCTTCTGTCTGTAGATAATATACTCTGGTATTATGGAAGCCGAGGAAGAGTTGGGGAATTGTGCATGATAGACAAAGAAAAAAAAAAAGAGACATTAGTACGGTGTGTGTGGGAGAGAGAGAGCTGACAATGTGGATGAGAGAAGAATGGAATAGGAGGAAGAGAGGTGAAGGTTGGATTTTTAATGTGTAAATATGAAAAATCTGAACTGTCTCGCTCACTGGCACCCAATCAACGTCCAATACTTTCCTGCCGTGTTTTGGGACAACCAGACCGGACGACTGGATCATAACGCTGACGTGATGCTCTGCTTAGGCGGCCAAGAGGCCCCCGTGTCTCAATAAAGAGCCTGCCACAATCTAACAGCATCATCTTTGTAATTGACTGGTTGATCACGATTGACCTATAGGTACCATTGCTGTAAACGCTATAATCTCTACAGTGAGCTTTAGTCGTTCTGATGCTCAGTCTGCATTTAAACTCTGAGCATATACACTGGAGTCTATAATTAAGAGAGAGAAAAATCTCTTGCCCATCTTTCAATCAAAATTGGGTTTTATTGCAGAGAGTAGTTGCAAAGTCTAAGACAGGTGTATTTCTTGGATGAGTGGTCAGTTTGATCACTTATAAATATCCAACTATTATAAACTTAGAAATGTAGTCCGGTTTTAGCTATCACCTTTTCACAAAATCTCTTCCAAATTGGATGTAGCTCAGCCAATGTGAGATCCGTGTGAACTGAGCTGCTGAAATTAGTCTCCTCCACAGCCAATAACTGTTCTCTCTGTATAATGTTTCAAAGACATGCTTAGGGGAAATAGGGCGCGTAATCATAGGATAGCACATGTAGGATGAACTCATGTCAGCAGCTCAGCTCACATGCAGCTCTCATTGGCTGTGCAGAGAACATACTTTTTGTATTTGCAATCAGGAAGTGTTCATATTAAAAAAAAGTAGATGTGGCTAAGGGGATAGTGCAAAAATCTGTAAAATATATAGTTGAACATGGAGAAAACAACAACATCAAAAGCACACCTATTTATAAATCCCCTCAGTAACAATTGGATAACAAAGAGGCAGCTGGGAGGATTTCCTGTTTCACTCACTTTGAACTAATTTAATAGAGTACTTCCCACAGAGAAGTATTGGTTTTTGTGCCCTGTTCCCCAGTCCCTTTAAAGCTCTTAATGCTGAAATGGTGGGATTGTAATATATCCTACTGCAGGCTTACACAATGAAATGTCTAGTTGCCATTGTACATATTTGTTCAGCTCTAAGAATAATAAAGATCCCAGTTCTGTTCATTTCGACAATACTTCTTAACATAGGATTATCCTGGGATCCTTTCGTTGTAATTGAAAGTCTGGACATAACTGAATTTATCTGTTTATCAGTAAGAAGAGGTGAACAGGAGATGAAAGAAGATGAAATGATGCTTTTTACAAAGTTTTACACAGAATGGAAAGGAGGTTCGAAGGGACCAAACTCAGTGAACATCCCTCGATTCTATTACAGAGTGAGTTCTGTTAACGGTTGAATTTGCTTTCTGTATTCCCATTGTGTATGGTGTTAGAGGGTTACTCCAACCACCATGACCGCTTTAGTGATTTTAGTTGGTCATGGTGGTAAGAGTCGGTATGTGCAGTGTTTGTGCACATACAGAGATATTGTTAATTGTGTGCTTGTGTCTAGTTAAACCAGCTGCCTAATGTCAGTTCTGTGCATAAAATACATGTGCTGTCAGTGCACACTGCACACTAACAGCGGTAGAAATCTTCCTCTTGCGGGCAGACCATATTGTGCTCCATCCACCCTCCTTTTACTCCAACTTTCCTCCCCTTGCTGACCTTGAACACGCGCATGTGCTCTGAGCCGGCGCACGGCCCCAATGATTTTGGAGGGGGTAGTGGAAGAGCATTTTAAGGTAACTAAAACATTTTATGTGCAGGTATTACTGCAAACTGATGGGGGACCTTTCCCAAAGTGCCCAATAAGAGTATATTACACCATAAAGGTACCTCCTCTCAAAGGGGTTATAGTAGCCCTTTAAAAATGCTGTAAGACAAGAATGACTTTAAAAAAAGAAATGTTAATATTTTATTTTTAACAATTTAACAAGCATCCGGGACGCACAATGTCCCAGGGCAGCTCTTTATTAGGAACCCACAAGCAATGTTTCAGCCCAAACAGTGGTTTTACTTTGCTATTACTGGGCAATTCAAAGAAGCTACTCTGGATTCTGCAGAACCAAAATTAACTCTGTCCTGTCCCAGTCTAGTGAGTCCCAACTTATTTATTCTACCTTTTAGCAAAATGCAAAGTCAGAGAACGGAATACAAATCTAAATTAAATCAATATTTGGTGTGAAGATGTTCACTCACTTTGCATTCTATTAATTATAAAAAAAATTAAGTATTAACATTTCTATTTTGAAAATGTTTTATATAGATGGCATTTACTTTGCAGCATTTTTAAACTCCTGCCTAAAAGATTTTCATATTAGTAAGTTTCTTAAAAATGGCTGTATAAGTTTATTGAAGGGAAAGTGAATTGCTGAAAATCCCAGTATCTGCTTTCTTTAATGATGTTACAGAGACCAAGAAGTGGCTTAGACTTGTTGACCATGTTGCTTCTCTATTTTGATTTCATTGGCCTCACTATAGATCACGCATAACCCCCTTCTGTTCAGCTTTGGTTTCTGGGATACAAATCACAGTCCAGTAAAGGTCCATAATGCTAAAAGTATCTGTACAGTAAGATCGACCGCATTGCAGTAAATCTGAAGAAGATCAAACCGTGTATATTTTGCTAGTAAAATGTATAGATGAAATTTTTGCTCTTTAAAGTAAAGCCAAGTTATATTAGGCCTAACAAATGCACTTAATTTGTCTCCCTGCAGCCAGGTAAAGTAATCATGTAGTGTCAGATCTACATACAGTATCACCAAAATACAGGTTTTGAAAAAAATTGCAGATCAGAAGTGAGTGGTAAGTGTTTTGACTACTGCAGAAATGACTGGACTTAAAGGGACACTATAGGCACTCGGACCACTTCAGCTCATTAAAGCCCCCTAACCCTGCAATTGTAATAATTACTGTTTTTGAAAAACTGCAATAATTACATTGCAGGGTTAACTCCACCTCTAGTAGCTGTCTACAAGTGGGGTGCTGCAAGAGAGGGAGGCACTATAGGGTGCTCTAGTGCTAAAAAATCATTTTCTCCAGATTATGGTTTAGGGGTATAGGCTGTGTGGGAACATTTAATTAACATACTTTAAGAGGCCAGTACTTTTATGATGGAGGGTTTCAGGATATCTGTTGTCTCAATAAGACTATTCTGACTCAAATCATGCTTGCTTTAATTACTATTTCTTCCTAACACAGCTGCCTGCTGATGATGAGGTGCTGCAGCAGAAACTGAGAGAAGAATCCCGGGCTGTCTTTCTGCAGAGGAAAAGCAGAGAACTTTTAGACAACGAGGAGTTACAGGTAGGAATAGACATTGCCATTGGTTTCTTGGCTTTCTGCTGTATATAGATAGACGTTAGACGCAGGGTGATTTTCTCTAGGAATTAAAGTTATCTTTTCCATTCACTGCTTAAGAATCTGTGGTTCCTTTTGGATAAGCATCAGTCCCCCCCTCTGTTTGGAGAGGAAGCCATGATCAACTATGAAAACTTCCAGACTGTTGGTGAAAAAGCTGGAATTAAATGCAAGTAAGTACAACCACACATTGCAATGCAGCACGGCGCAGTTAAAATGTGTAAATGTGTTAAATCGTGTCTGGCCTCTTATTGTACAATTTGATACGGTAAGGTTTAATATTTATGTTCAGATTCAACTTTTATTATCTCTGTGCAGTGTACATACAAAGACAACGAAACGCCATGTGCTTTAGGGTTTCTGTTTATTTGATATCCAACATGTATTTAGGATGTCTAGGAATTTAGTTGCTCAGGAGCAGTTAGCGGCTCCCATAGAGAATAATGGGAGCGGGTAGCCCCTACTTTGTGATTGGCTTTAAGTAGCGGCAGACTGTAAAATCCCCGTCACCACTGTTGAAATTTTGCAGTTAGTGAACAGCTGCTACACACTTATGGAAACGGGGAGACATATGAAGATATTTTATCGAGTAGCAGCTGGCCGGTTTAACCCCTTAAGGACACAACTTCTGGAATAAAACGGAATCATGACGGAATATTCAACAATCATGATTTTCTGATGTTTGGCCTGTTGTGCATGTGTGACGCTAGTCTGGATCTCGGCCCTATTTTTGAATTTTTATGTCATTTTTTTTATTTTAATAAGCTTTTCCTAATTATTCAATACTGTTTGAAAAGTTTCCAAGTGATTTATCTACGAAGTCAACATTAAACTCTATGGGGATTTTTCTAGATTGAATCAATGGCATTGAATCGTTTGGAAAGCTTATTAAGGCCTTACTGCTGAACTCTACAAAAATAATCCAAGAACCTGCATAATTATTGTAATGCTTTCGGTGCATCCTTAATAAGTATTCATCCAACGTCAACAGGGCAGCTTAACCCCTTAAGGACACATGACGTGTGTGACATGTCATAATTCCCTTTTATTCCAGAAGTTTGGTCTTTAAGGGGTTAAAGGGACACTATAGTCACCTGAACAACTTTGGCTTAATACAGCAGTTTTTGTGTATAGATCATGCCCCTGCAGCCTCACTGCTCAATTATCTGCCATTTAGGAGTTAAATCCCTTTGTTTATGAACCCTAGTCACACCTCCCTGCATGTGACTTGCACAGCCTTCCATAAACACTTCCTGTAAAGAGAGCCCTTTTTAGGCTTTCTTTATTGCAAGTTCTGTTTAATTAAGATTTTCTTATCCCCTGCTATGTTAATAGCTTGCTAGACCCTGCAAGAGCCTCCTGTATGTGATTAAAGATCAATTTAGAGATTGAGATACAATTATTTAAGGTAAATTACATCTGTTTGAAAGTGAAACCAGTTTTTTTTTCATGCAGGCTCTGTCAATCATAGCCAGGGGAGGTGTGGCTAGGGCTGCATAAACAGAAACAAAGTGATTTAACTCCTAAATGGCAGTGAATTGAGCAGTGAAATTGCAGGGGAATGATCTATACACTAAAACTGCTTTATTTAGCTAAAGTAAATTAGGTGACTATAGTGTCCCTTTAAGCTTTACAAAGACGAGGGATTTTAGTAAAAAAAAATGAATACAGTTATTCTTGCTCTTCAGTTTAGTTTAGTTTTTTTTCTCTCTCTCTCTCTCTCTCTCTCTCTCTCTCTTCCGTAGGTCTTTTTTTACCTCCAAAGTCTTCGGTAAACTTATTCACAATGATCCTTATGGCAGAATATCCATCATGCAATTTTTCAATTATGTTATGAGAAAAGGTAAGTTCAGGGTGTAAATATATGGAGCATTTTATTATGGGAAAACTGCCAATAATATTCCGGTTTTGTTTTAATAAAAAAGTTTTCTTAATTTATGACGTTTCTTTAAGTGTCTGTATTCAGGTTCACTCAGAATTTCTTTGTGACCCTTCTTTGTGAGTCATTGACATTTTAAGTGATCTTAGGTCAGAAGCCGCACTTATCTGACCAAAGCTCACGCTGCGTTGCCGGGCTGCTGTGGGTTTTCCATGTTCCAATGATGTCGGCACTGTTGCAGATAGAAGTACAAACAGATGTTAGTTTGCAATTCGTATAAACTGTAGTAGATCTGAGTAGCTACAATTATTATGGCCTCAGAGCATTTCTGGGAGAACACACTGACCCAGCTTTTAAATGCCCTTTAGGTGATGACTGCTAACATCATTGAACTGTGAACACACAGCAGTCAGACAAAGGAGAGCGATATTCATTCAAACACATGTTGCCATTGCCCGAAGATCTCTTTAAATTATAGTGTTTAGGCCCTTACGCTCTGCTGAAGACTTACGTCTATCTTCTGTTCGTGCTCCAACCTCTGATGCTCGCCTTCAAGACTTCTCCAGGGCTGAACTGTTCCTGTGGAACTCACTTCCCTCCTCCGTTAGATGCTCACCCAGTCTTCACTCCTTCAAAAAATCATTAAAAACCCGCTTCTTCATAAAAGCATATCAATTAAACTTTTAATAGCTCTCGACTGATTCCTCTCTTGCAACTGTCATTAGTCTACTATCCTTACCTTTTTGTGTCATTTTACCCCACTCCCTCTAGCATGTAAGCTCATTGAGCAGGACCCTCAACCTCTCTGTTCTTGTGTGTCCAACTTGTCTGGTTACAACTACATGTCTGTTCGTCCACCCACTGTAAAGCGCTGCAGAATTTGTTGGCGCTATATAAATAATAACAATAATAATAGCGCTCCACTTGGAAAAATTAAAGAGTTGTGATAAAATTGAACTTAAATATAAATGCTTAAACAAATACTTACAAAGTCACACATAAAGAAAACATTTTATTAGGGAAACCGTTTTCCTGTTACGTGTATCCAGATGGATTGGAAAATGTGGAGTAATTTGGTATTTGCCATTTTTGTGTCATTCGTCATACAGTGTATGGCACAGCTTGATCTGGACAGTTTAAGATCAATGCAGACAAATAACATACATCTTGATAGGAAATCTAAGTTTGACAGTTGAGCTATTTAAGGTCCCAGCTATTTTGTTCTCTTGTTTCTGTTTAACTGTTTTGTTTCCATTATTTTTATTATTGTGACGTAAGCCCATACATGCTTTTGATGGCCCAATAAATAAATGGTGATATCTGATTTTATCTTGTATGACTAGTTTTTGCTGATATGCTCACAAAAACTTTGATATTGAAAACCGTAGCTTTATCATCGTTTATTGTGAAGTTGATGAAAACTTTAAAAAATCAAACAAAAAATAATCTTAAAATCTTTCATTAAGTGGCGTACGCCTGGAAGTGTAGTGGTTAAAATCAGTGGGGGCCAGCCTTTCCTCCCTCAAATGCTCATACACTCTGTGCACTATTTTATCTAAGATGCTAATTTGGCTTTCAGGCAGAGGAGCATGTTGGGCGTCAAGTTTGGCCATCGCTGGTTTATAGAGATGGCTACAGATGATGTATATATTGCCTAGTAATGTATAAATCTTCCCCAGGCTTAAGACTATTGAGTTCTAAAGCTGCTTTTAGATCCACAGTCCAATTATTATTATTTATTTATTTTGTGGCACATTTGTTGTTTCCACCCTTCTACAGCAAATAGGTGTATGTCAATCTTCACTCCCTGGCAGAGACGATTGACAGAGCATTCTTAAAATAGTCTGGTGCCTATGAACAGGCTTGGTGTGTGCGTATTAATCCGTTATACATAGAGAGATAAATACTGCTGTCACTGATATTCTGTGTAAAACAAGAAAGCTATTAATCCCTTACTTATCTAGTCTTTAAAGATCCCATTCATTTAATGATGTCAGGATTGGATAGCGCTGTAGTTGCTATATAAGTAGATCATTTTATAATGGCACACAGTCTATAGGGACCAAATGATAGGAAATGGGAAAAATGTTGTTCTGTAAATGTCGCTAAAGTGAAAATACAGATTTTGAATGAACGGCATTAGATTTGATTTGAAGAATGCTGTAGAGGGCAAAGCTGCTCTGTAAGTGGCTTCGACTATATAAATTGTGTTCCTGTGAGCAGTGATTCCTGCCTACGTCTAATGTAACATTGCTTTTTCTGTGATAGTATGGCTGCACCAGACCAGGATAGGACTGAGTTTGTATGATGTCGCTGGGCAAGGATACCTTCGGGAATCGGTATGCACCAAGTTTCATTTGTGCTCTCGGTGTAAGTCATTTGATTTCCCATGACTTTTGTTACCCCCACGTCTGTGTTCAATTTCAACTGCATAAGTATTTAAGGTAATTAAAGTGTTCCTGTCACAAAACATTAACTGAAATGGCGGTACATGCAAAATCATCTTACGTACGTTGTTCTGGTAAATGGACAGGCGGTGTAAAAATCTATTTAAATATTTCCCACTCACCAGTCAATCGGTTGTTATCGTAGAAGTCCACAGTAACAAAGTCAAGAGATGAGATTTGATTGGTAAAATAATACGTCTCTATTTTATAGGATTTAGAGAATTATATCCTAGAACTTATACCAACTCTGCCTCAACTTGACGGATTGGAAAAATCTTTCTACTCTTTCTATGTGTGCACAGCTGTCCGTAAGTTCTTCTTCTTCCTGGATCCCCTGAGAACAGGTAACGGCATATTGTCCAGAGCGTGTTCCTCACCTGAAATTCATATTGCCCATATGTATATATAGATCTCATTGATTCCTTTCAAGTTGCATGATTTTTGGCTTTTGATGTGCATGTCCATTGTATTAGGCCTTTATACCGATAATCGTTCTCTGACCACATGTAAAAAAAGTATGCCTAAAATGTATTAAAGGGATACGCAAAGCACCATAACCACTACACAGTGCTGTAGGCTTTCACTGGCACCATCCTACATTAGGCTGTCAGACCATTTATGTACCGTTTGACAGTTACCTGGCCCTGTCGGGTGCCTGTGGTCCCTCTAGTCTGCACTGCTATCCTATAGTGACCGTTCATACTACTGCATAAGAATACCAATGCGTGTCCGCTTTGGGCTATATTCATTGGCTGAGTGCTTTTACCTGACAGAGCAATAATTCAGTAACAATTTGGCAGATTACTTTGAGATGGCACGCGGGCGTTTCTGGTACCATAAAGAATGCATTTTACTTTTATTTGCGATTTTCCCAAAACTAAATAGAGTGTGTTTATTGTGTATATTATAGTGGAAACTAAATAGAGTGTGTATATTATAGTGGAAACTAAATAGAGTGTGTTTATTGTGTATATTATAGTGGAAACTAAATAGCGTTGTTCTGTTTTTAGGAAAGATAAAGATTCAAGATATTTTGGCTTGCAGCTTCTTGGATGATTTACTTGAGGTGAGTGTAGGCTTCATGTAGTCTTTTTCCCAATCTGTCACATGGGAAAAAAAAACAGAATTCTGTGCTTGATTAATGCATAATATTCTGGAGGATTTGATTCAGCCAGTTGGGAGGGGACATTGGGAGTATTTTAGACATTGTTTAGGCCAGGCATAGGCCACCTTCGGCACTGCAGATGTTTTGGACTACACCTCCCATGATGCTTTGCCAGCATTATGGGTGTAAGAGCATTATGGGGGATGTAGTCCACAACATCTGGAGTACCGCAGGTTGCCTACCCCTGGTTTAGGCCATATTTTATCACACCAAAGTGTTGCAGATGGGTTCTAGATTAGCTCTGTTGAATAGGTGCCTGAGGCTGAATTTAAGGTAAAGATCAGTAAACCAACATAAAAGTTAGGTTATTAGTGCGCAGATAGCTTTGCAGACTAAAGCTGAAATAATAACGTTGGGGTGTGGTGGAGTCCACCAATGGTGAGCCACAAAGACCTGCCTGAGTATTATTCACTAAAGTGAGAACTATTGGAAATTCAGTGAGTTTTAAATTGATTGAATATGGTTTTCATTCTTGCAGCTGCGGGACGAAGAGCTTTCAAAGGAGAGTCAAGAATCAAACTGGTTCTCTGCTCCGTCTGCACTAAGGGTGTATGGTACGCAATGGTTAATATTTTCGTCCTCCCTCTCTATGGCATCATGTTCATGTATAGGATGACATTGATATCATTGGATGACCTTTCTTGTGTGTGATCCTCTGGGAAATATCTAAAAAGACATGGAATCGCTCCCTAAAATAGGCATTTTGTAAATTACACATCCAAGGCCAAAATAGCCAATCGAGTATTAGATTAAGGCTGCACTAGTCAAATATGTCCCTCCATTGTGCTTTAAAATGGTGTGAAGCCGGGACAACAGAGTTCTCATTTATTTTAATGACAATGGGGTAGGTCATGGACACCACTAAGAATATGCAGGGTAACCTCTCCAACCCCCAGTGAGAATGTACTGGGGTAGATTATTTTGGAGGAGTGGGGAGCATGAGAATAAAGGAGATTTATTTTTTTTGCTCTATAACTCAGCCCTTTTCATTTCTTTATTTTGCCCCTTGTGGATATAAAGGACAGTACTTAAATCTTGATAAGGATCACAATGGAATGCTGAGCAAAGAAGAACTTTCTCGTTACGGTACCGGAACCCTGACCAGCGTGTTTTTAGATCGTGTCTTCCAGGAGTGCCTGACGTACGATGGGGAGATGGTAAGCTTTCAGTATAATAATCTGATAATTTTTAGGATTTCTGCCTCCACACCAGCTGTCATAGAACCAATAGCTCTCTATCTGATTTAAGCTCAGGGGAACTAGTTGATCAGCTGATGCTCTCAGCCACTGAGCTAGACCTGCATGGTAGTCCTTGGTTTAGACAGAGCTTCTGGCACTATGGAGGCAGCAGTAGAGATGAGGTACAGCTTCCAGTGGACCCCAGATTAGAAATCAAACTGTTCTACATCATGTTGTGGGACTGTTATCCTCCCTTACCTCCTGTCTTTAATCTAATCTCACCATTCTCAGAGGACTATGGGTGTTACACCTTTGTTACAACCACCCTCTGATGAAAATTTCTCCTGTTTGGGGTCACTTCAAGCAGGGAAAGCATCTCTTATGCATGTTGGGTTCAATGTGGCAACAGACAGTACTATATCCCACCCAGCAAGCACGGTTAAGAGCAGAAGAACCACCTACAGGAGGTATCTTTTGATTTTTCCAGTCACTCAATGCTGGCTAAGTCCTGTGAAAATTGACTGACAGGTGGCAAACAGTGAACATTTACAATGTATACATTAGCTAGCAGTTCTGCAACTACAATGTATACATTAGTGTGTGTGTGTGTCTGTCAGAGATCTGCAGCTTTTGAAAGCTGTTTTTAGATCTACCCCAATTAAAAAAAAAATACATACTTAAATGCATGTTTTCATTGGGGGATATATCTAAACAGTGATTTATATATATTTTTGTTATTTGAGCAGTAGAGTGTCCCTTTAATGCTAACAATACAATGTGTTGATTTTATAAACTTCATGCATACCTATTCTGACAGTCTACAGCTTCACAGGTTACTTACGCACCTGCCTTGATATTGGTGGTGCAAACTCTGTGCTAATGTCACTAAATCAGGTGTTGTAAATTACAGAATGGCTAGTGTGTATGATATGGACTGTCATAATGCCAATGTTTGTATTTATTTCAGGATTACAAGACATACTTGGATTTTGTTCTGGCTTTAGAGAACAGGAAGGAGCCAGCAGCACTGCAGTATATATTTAAGCTTCTAGACATTGAGAACAAAGGCTGCCTGAACGTCTTCTCTCTAAATTACTTCTTCCGAGTAAGTCCCCATGCGCATTTGTGTCATATCATCTTGATGTTCCAGAGAAACTGCAATGTTTACATTGCAGCTCTATGTCTGCCCACAGTGGCTGTCTACCAGAAAGCCACTAGAGGGCTTCCTGAATCGCAACGGACCTTTGGTTCGGTATCTGACGCTGGACGTCCTCACGCTCTGCATGAGGACCTCCAGCGTCAGATTTTCCCCCCACAGGACAGCATTCTTTTCTATGGGGAGATCTAATGCAAGTGCAGGATTTGCCACGCATGCACATTAGAGCCCGCTTGTTGCAGGCTGTTGGAGGGGGCAGAGCCAGAACCCAGCACTTAGGGTCATCGCCGCTGGAAAAAGGTGAGTAAATAAAGGGTATTTTAACCCTTTATTCACGAAGGGGAAGAGGGACGCGAGGTTGGGAGGAGGCAGAGGGAGATATGGTGCCAGGAATACAGCTTTGTATTGCTGGCACTATAGTATCACTTTAATATTCACCTCCACCCTGAATGCCCACTCTAATTTAAGTGTGTAGAGTGGATTGCAGAACTTTAAATTTAGTGTAGCGGACATGGATAAGGAACAAAGAGAAAATTACAAGAATCCTGTATGTGGTGAAGATTAAGCTACAGGAAACAGCTGTTTAAGAAAAGTAGAAGACATCTGTACTTAGTGTAAAGACTGGCGTCTGCCCAGTTATGAGCATACTTTTTCCGAAGAACTTTTAAAATAAAAACAAGAATTTAGAACATATTTAGTATGTGCCCCTCTGCAAAATTCAACTGCTCTACATAACATTCTAGAACTGGGTGCCCAATAGGTAGATCCCCAGATGTTGCAGAACTACAACTCCCTTGATGCTTTGCATGCCTTTAGAATGGCTAAGCATCATAGAAACATGTTTTAAAACATCTTGGGATCTACCTTTTAGGCACCCCTGGTCTAGAATGTTATGTACAGCAGTTGAACTTTGCCTAGGGGCACATGCTAAATATGTTCCAAATGTAAAAGTTCTTTGTAAAAAGTATCCTCATAACTGAGCGTGTTCCCCATAAAGGAGCAGCAGCAGCAGCTGCACCGTTTCAGCTTAAATTTAATTCCTATGGAGGAAGTACATGAGATGGTGTGTCACGTGCCACACTAACATTGCTCCCACCTTAGTACATGCATAATAAGGCCTCGACAGCAGGCAAATCCAACCCCAGATGATGCTGTACTAGAATCCATTACATTCAAAGAATGATGGGAGTTGTAGCGTCTATGGGGCAGAGTTTGAGATGCCTGCTGTACAGACAGCACCCTCAAGGGGAATTTTGAAAAACGAATGTGCGGTGACATTTCAGGATTTGTGAAGAAGTTTTCTTGGAATAAAGTCATCTAAATGTCAATGCTGCTTTTCATATGAAAAGTAAACATGTAGTCACTAACTATGCATTACAAAGCAGAAAAGCCAACAGCATGTTTTTTCTGTCATATGGTGGCAGTACCAGTGGGTTTTGCTCCTTCCTGTGGACAAGCATCTAACAAGCTTAATTAAATCAACAAAACCCCTCCCCTTTGCCCTATAAGAAGGGCTATCCGTCAAAACCAACCCCAGTTTCCTTTCTTGTCCCAAGAGGGAAGGACACAGCATCTGGAGGGTGAGACACACAGGCTGCTGGTCTGGGGGATTCCGGTCCGAGAGCTGCCCGGGCGGTTAGCTGAGAGACCGTGCTACCTCCGTTATGGTTACGGAGCGAATGGATACATTGCCTCTTATGCCGAGAAGGTTCCGGCAAATACTTTCTGGAGGCGGTCTTGATGACCTGCGCACAGCGGTGGAACGCACGCCCGGGAGGTGATGCGTTCCACCAAAAGTTTCCGGTGGTGCGCATGCGCATGCCGAAACTATATAAAAAAAAAAAAAAAAAGAGCGAAGTTTGATGCCGGCATAGACGAAGCTGTGCAGTACCCACTGACAGCATGGATGCTTGCCAGAAGTGGTACGCCGTGTCACCAACCCCCCACACGGTTCAGAGGCATTTTGAGGTAAGGTGAATTAATCTTTCCTTCAAAATGATCTCTGTAAAAGTTTAGACACTTCATTTGCAAAGTGTGAAGCCACGTGGTAAGAAGAGGACGAAGATGACGATATGCTCTAGGAGGAGTACGAAGTGCTGTGTGCAGAAGATGTATGCAATATATGCACTACGATGTGTTGCTGTGAACAGTATATGTAATCACTATATGTTCTATGACGAGTTACTATGAGCAGTATATATACTCACTATATGCACTATGATGAATTGCTGTGAGCAGTATATGTACTCGCTATATGCTCTATGACGAATTGCTGTGAGCAGTATATGTATTCACTATATGCACCATGACGACTTGCTGTGTGCAGAAGATGTATGCAATATATGCACTACGACGTGTTGCTGTGAACAGTATATGTAATCACTATATGTTCTATGACGAGTTACTATGAGCAGTATATATTCTCACTATATGCACTGACGTGTTACTATGTGCAGTATATATTCTCACTATATGCACTATGACGTGTTGCTGTGAACAGTATATGTAATCACTATGTTCTATGACGAGTTACTATGAGCAGTATATATTCTCACTATATGCACTATGACGTGTTGCTGTGAACAGTATATGTTACCACTATATGTTCTATGACAAGTTACTATGAGCAGTATATGTACTCACTATATGCCATATGACGTGTTGCTGTGAGAGTAAATGTACACGTACGTTATGCTCGGACGAGTTCTGTGAGCAGTGTATGCACTCACTATAGGCACTATGACGAGTTGCTGTGCACAGTATATGTACCCACTATATGCACCATGACGACTTGCTGTGTGCAGAAGATGTATGCAATATATGCACTACGACGTGTTGCTGTGAACAGTATATGTAATCACTATATGTTCTATGACGAGTTACTATGAGCAGTATATATATATACTCACTATATGCACTACGACGTGTTGCTGTGAACAGTATATGTAATCACTATATGTTCTATGACGAGTTACTATGAGCAGTATATATATATACTCACTATATGCACTACGACGTGTTGCTGTGAACAGTATATGTAATCACTATATGTTCTATGACGAGTTACTATGAGCAGTATATATTCTCACTATATGCACTGACGTGTTACTATGTGCAGTATATATTCTCACTATATGCACTATGACGTGTTGCTGTGAACAGTATATGTAATCACTATGTTCTATGACGAGTTACTATGAGCAGTATATATTCTCACTATATGCACTATGACGTGTTGCTGTGAACAGTATATGTTACCACTATATGTTCTATGACAAGTTACTATGAGCAGTATATGTACTCACTATAGGCACTACGGCGAGTTGATGTGAGCAATTTATGTACTCACTATATGCCATATGACGTGTTGCTGTGAGAGTAAATGTACTCACGTTATGCTCGGACGAGTTCTGTGAGCAGTGTATGCACTCACTATAGGCACTATGACGAGTTGCTGTGCACAGTATATGTACCCACTATATGCACCATGACGACTTGCTGTGTGCAGAAGATGTATGCAATATATGCACTTTGACGTGTTGCTGTGAACAGTATATGTAATCACTATATGTTCTATGACGAGTTACTATGAGCAGTATATATATATACTCACTATATGCACTACGACGTGTTGCTGTGAACAGTATATGTAATCACTATATGTTCTATGATGAGTTACTATGAGCAGTATATATTCTCACTATATGCACTGACGTGTTACTATGTGCAGTATATATTCTCACTATATGCACTATGACGTGTTGCTGTGAACAGTATATGTTACCACTATATGTTCTATGACAAGTTACTATGAGCAGTATATGTACTCACTATAGGCACTACGGCGAGTTGATGTGAGCAATTTATGTACTCACTATATGCCATATGACGTGTTGCTGTGAGAGTAAATGTACTCACGTTATGCTCGGACGAGTTCTGTGAGCAGTGTATGCACTCACTATAGGCACTATGACGAGTTGCTGTGCACAGTGGTGTATCTTGGTTTTGTGCTGCCCTAGGCAGGACAAAACTCAGACACCCCTCCCACCCCGCGCGCGGCACCCCCACCCCCACCCTTCCCCCCTGCCCCGCCTTCTAAATACACACACATTCACTGACAGATACGCATACACTAGCTAACAGACGCACACAGTCGGACACACACACACTAACAGACACACACAGTGAGACACACACACTAACAAACACACACAGTCGGACACACACACAGTCGGACACACACACAGTCGGACACACACACAGTCGGACACACACAGTGAGACACACACAGTCTGACACACACACTAACAAACACACAGTCGGACACACACACTAACAGACACACACACAGTCAGACACACACACACACTAACAGACACACACACACACACACACACTAACAGACACACACACACACACACACACACACACTAACAGACACACACACACACACACACACACACTCACATTAACACATTTTTTTTTTTTTTTTTTTTATTTACTCCCCCCCCCCCCCCCCTACCTTTGGGAATGCTGGGGGTGGGGGTGGTTCTCCCATTCCCTGCAGGACGGCACTGGCGGGCAGGCTGGGCGGCCGGCGAGGGAGCTCTTCCCCTGAGCTCTCTGCTCTGCTCCCTCGCGCGCCGCCCGCAGAGTGAGGCTGGGAGGCGGAGCCGGAATATGACGTCATATTCCGGCTCCCAGTCTCACTCTGCGGGCGGCGCGCGAGGGAGCTGAGCAGAGAGCTCAGGGGAAGAGCTCCCTTGCCGGCCGCCCAGCAACCAGCCCAGCATGTCTGTTAGCCGCAAGGCTAACAAGACATTTGCCTTGGGCATTTGTGGGCGGCGTTTTTTGCCGCCCCCTGGAAAATGCCGCCCAAGGCAAATGCCTTGTTTGCCTCGCGGTTAATACGCCCCTGGCTGTGCACAGTATATGTACCCACTATATGCTCTGTGTGTGAGTGTCTAAGATGACTCAGCCTCAGTAGGGGTACACACTATAAAGTCCTTGTATAAGGACAAGAACCTCTTTAGATGTATCCACTAGATGCTCTATGTCGCATTGTTTTGTTATCCACTCGACCTTAGTAGATGCACCCACTATATGCTCTATGCCGAGTTTGAAGTGTGGCCTCCGCTTCATTAGTTGTATGCACTGTATTCGTTAGGAATGAGAACTCAACCTCCGTGCATGCTCTGTTAGGAGTTACTTGAGGACTCAGCCTTAGTATATGCATCTACTATATACTCTGTCGAGTTGATGTGTGGTCTCAACTTTAGTAACCACTATAGGCTATTTTAGGGGGGTTCTTTTCCTTTTATATACTCTATAAAAAAAAAAAAAGCCCCGCTAGTTTCTGGGATATAGGTATACTCTATATGCCTTATGTATGAGGTGCTGGGAAGACAGGGCCTCAGTATATGTCTTCACTAGTTTCTCTATGGATGAGTTACCAGGAGATGTATGCTCATTAGACGGTATAGAGATGGCATCTTCACAGTAGCTCATATCTATATCTGTATCTATATCATCTCCACAGGAGTTGCGTAACCCTGGTATATGGCTTAGGTTGTGTAGGTATGCTTTCTGTTCATACAAGATTCAGTATAGGTTACTGATATCTCTGGCAATTTGGACGGTTAACGAACACACACAATGTAGGTGTTTTTCATCAACACACTGCAGAACAGGATTAACCTCTGCCCCAGTCGTTTCAGAAATTGCAGTGGTCTAATAAATTCCGTTACTTGTAGCAGGTGATTAGCGTGTAACCTCGGTACTGTCTAAAGAAGTACTGTTGTGTATATTAAGGCGATTATTTTAAATTTTGGAGATCAGACGGAGCGTACAGAGGGAAAAATTTCTGAGACCGACGTTTCCCCAGCAATCCATATATTCTATTGCCTATTCATAAGAGTCCCTAGATCTCGTAACATGTAAAAAAAAAAAAAAGAAATCCCACTGTTTTCTCTCCCCGATCATAGAAGAAGGGGTGTTGGTAGTAGCGGATCCAATTTTCAAATTAGATAGAGTTCATTTCAGGAAGTCTGTCTTCCGTCTGTTTTCTGGTTGGGGATCGCTACAGATGCTCTTTTTTAATCCCCTTCATGTTTCGTGGTAATGATTAAGGGAAAATCCGCAGATTCCAGGGGTTTTAAGGTGTATTGCCACCCTTCATCTCTTCATTCCGTAGATACGGCAGAAGGCTGTAAATTTTCATGCGCACTCTTCTACAGGGTTGGTACATCAACCGGCAGGGAGGAACCGGTGTAGGCGCTCTCTCTCTCTCCTGCATGCGGTTATCTTGCTGAGGTGCAAATTCATCTAGTAGATATTTCGGTAGTTCCTTTCAGAGGGATTGACATAGCCGTCTAGCTCAGAGAGGGTATTTGGAATTAGGAAGTTTGGTCCTTATGTCCGTGTAATTTGACTCTCTGGAGTGGAAAATTGTTGTTCCAGCCAGGGCTCTGTTGACAAACTTTTCAACGACCAAGTCACTTCCTGTTTCAGTACAGGTCCCTCGGTGATGGATTACTCTCTTTGTAATGTGTCTTACTTCCGCTTACGTTTTTTCTAGTTGTCTTAGAAAATTAGGTCTATCGGAGCCTTATCCTGGTTCTTATTCCATGCTGAGCATAAAGATTCTGATTCCCAAACGTTCAAAGCTCTATCGGTCTCATGATGTATAGGGATCTACCCTAGTGGTTCTGTAGAGTTTCAGGTTGATAGCCTGACTACGGCTAGGGTTCTTCTTCATCATCTAGGTCTGCGGGAAGATTTGTTTGGCTATGTTGCTTGGCAACTATATATCCTGTTTAAAGGTCTACTTTCTGATAAGGGTTAGAAATTTTTGGGGGGGATTTTGGGAACACCCCTGCTGGTGTGTTTCATTCGTCTAAAAACCCTTGCTTTAATGTCTTCTGTTTTTTTGTTCGGCAGGCTTCGGCGTTTTCTGCTTTGAGGTCCAGGCCTTCAAGCCTGAGAATCCTGCTGTTCTTAGAGTTTACATCCAGATTTTAAGCTTGAGGTTTTTTGTAATCTGCCAGGTCCAGACATCCTCCTAGAGTTCTGTTTTCCCTTCCTGGTATTTTTGTCCTTGAATTTTGATATATTTTTTTTTATTTTTTTTAGGTAACACCCGTTCGATCCTGTTAAAGGGTTTCCCTTACAAGTTTTGTTTCTCCAGGACACCTTCTTGGGGGCCATCTTATCGGCTAATAGGTTCAGAGAGCTTCAGTCGTTTTCATCCCCAGATGATTTTTCAGTATTGCTCATGGACACGGTGGTTCTTCACGCTAAACATTTTTTTTTTTCCCTACGGGTTGGTACTAAGTATAGCTTGAAGGAGCTTTGTAATGTCTCTTTTCCTAGGACTGAAGAGCTCAGTTATTCTGGTCCTCTGTTTGTTATCCTCCCATAAAAGGTGTAAGGATACAGTGATTCCTGCAACTCTGTTTCATTTGACTCAGGCGAGTATGTTGGTTGGCCATTTTCTCCCGGTGGTCTTCAAGTTCCGGCTTCTCTCAGGACGCTTGGAGTATTGGCTGCCTCTGGGTCAGTAAGAACACTTGTTTTTTCTAGTGGCTGTTAGGCACCATCTTGGGCTTCCATACCACATTTTCATAAAGCTCTACAGGTTAGAGATGTTCTCATCCTCTGAAACTGCTTTTTAGGCGTATAAGTTGCGACCTACGGTGACATTGAACCCGCCCTAGTTAAGGATCTTGCTATATCCCACTGGCACTGCCACCATATGTCAGAAAAAACAGAAATTTTTACTTACCGTAAATTCTTTTTTTCTTAATATGGTGGCAGTACAGCTTCCCTCCCTCTATATTACATTTTCTTGATTCAGTATGAGTTCTATTTGGGATTTTTCTTGCTACTTACTGAGGTTGGTTTTGCCGGATAGCCCTTCTTATAGGGCAAGGGGGAGGGGTTTTGTTGATTTAATTAAGCTTGTTAGATGCTTGTCCACAGGAAGGATCAAAACCCACTGGTACTGCCACCATATTAAGAAAAAAAGAATTTACGGTAAGTAAAAAATTCTGTTTTCTTCCTTGACCAACCCATGATTGTCTTTTCAATGCCAGGCAATACAGGAACAAGTGAAAGTTCACGGCCAGGAACCGGTCTCCTTTCAGGATGTAAAGGTAAACACGTGACAGCAAAAGAACATCAATAATTCACTTATTGTTCGCATTGTCCTTAGGTGAGGGTAGTAGTTAATTTGATATGACATTTTAAAGAGGAACTGTTACTTTGAAGCGTTTACGTGGGCGAGGAGTGTATTGGATGCAATTTTTTCCTCTACCTTTTTTTTTTTTTTAACTTACCTCTGCACCAATTCTAGCCCCAGGTGGTGGTGGTGATGATGGGGTATTGGCTTAGTGGTGTACAAGCACATATCATCTTGGCTATGCCCTTCCCTAGGGCGTCACTGTGCTAGCTTCATATGATAGGACATTCTCATCTTGCTGCCACGTGCAGAAATGGCATAGTAAAATCAGCAGCTGAAAAATCAGTCTTGTTAATGTGGTTTTATAAACCGCGTTTAACTGTTACCTACAGCATTATGAAAACTGGAATTGTCCCCTTTGTTCCTGCAGTGATAGCAATTCTATTCGAAACTACTACTGCATAGTTAAAGGTTTCATTGATTTTAAAAAAGGGAATTTGGAATAAGAGGTAAAAACATGTTTTTGTATTTTTTAATTCCTAGGATGAAATTTTTGACATGGTTAAGCCAAAGGACCCTCTGTCTATTACCCTCCAGGACCTGATTCAGAGTAGCCAGGGTGACACCGTTTGCAGTATTCTTATTGATCTGAATGGATTCTGGACGTACGAGAACAGGGAAGTGCTCGTAGCGAATGATGGAGAGAATCCTGCCGATATTGATGATATGTCATAGGAACTCGTGTTTTTCCATGTGCCTTTTGCGCAGTCTCCTTAACCATGCATTTATGTTTATTTTTGTGTAAATGTAATAAAATTTTTTTACAATGAATAAAACCAATAGAACAAATCAGTGATTACAGACCCTTGCTTTATACGCTGTATATTTGCTTTGGTCTTGTCATGACCATATTTGTACTATTTAAACACTCACAAATATGCAAATTGTCAGGAATTCAAACTGAATTTGAAGTTTTAGGACAAGATAGTCAAACAAATCCAAGACTGAGATCTTCCAGTTCGGCTACAGGAGGCTAATATTTAAAACTTGTGCTTTAGTGAATCCTTGGTTTATTCTTCAACTAGTGAACTGTGTTCAAATAAAAACTAATTCACAGGAAAAAAAGAGACTAACCGCAAAGCTGTGCCCAATCACTTAACTCGTTAAAGTTTGCAGTTCAGTTTTTATTTTGCGGTTTGAATAAGAGGGCTAGATCAAGGCTGACTAAATGCAGAGATGCCCAGCTGTTGCAAAACTACAGCTCCCATGATGCTTTGCCAGTATTCTGGCTGACAGAGCATTCTAAGAGTTGTAGATTGTTCTGCAAGGCTATATTGCAGATATGAAGTCTTTATAATGACATATTGCAGAGCACTAGGTTTGATAAACACATTACGTTGGAATTAAACCCTTGTTGAACTACACATGCTAAACAAAAAAAAAATCTATAGCTTGCGTAAGTGAAATGACTATGGGTTTGTTCTAAAAGCATATTAGTGATCTTGGTTATTTAAATTTAGGAATATTGACAATAGCAATGGCTAAGATCAGATATCCATGTGTTTACTTTGTTACAAAATAATGAATTTCTGTAGCAATTGTAGAATAGATCTGATCCAAAATCAGGGGAAACAGAACATTAAACAAGATAAGATAAAGTTACTCCCTCTACTAATGCTAAGTGAAAAGCTCAGCCTTTAACCCCTTCAGGACCAAACTTCTGGAATAAAAGGGAATCATGATGTGTCAGACATGTCACGTGTCCTTAAGGGGTTAATCAAGTAACTTGAAAATAGTCACATTTTTATGTATGCTAACTAACATTACAAAAAAGTGTACCAATTTTTTTTTTACAGTTGTCAGTTTATTCTCCCAGTCAGAATATCTGCACCATTGTTCCTAATTTAACCCCTTAAGGACCAAACTTCTGGAATAAAAGGGAATCATGACATGTCACACATGTCATGTGTCCTTAAGGGGTTAAATCCATAACTAGTTACGTTGGGAACTGGAACCCAAAAAGCATTAAGCACAAAGTTTACCATCAATGCTCACTGGGGATACGACAGATAGAAATAAGTCTTCTAAAAGAATACAGAAAAAAAATTCTTGACAATTTTAGCATATTACCATTTCTCACTGGTTCCCAACGCTGTCCTCAGGGCACACCAATACTCCAGGATACAGGATTTCCAATTTCAACCAATGGGTATACTGACAAAACTTGGACATTAAATTTGCCCTAAAAATTGGGTTAAGAATCAATCTACAGATAACCGAATGTCTAAACATGTTCAAAATTGAAGGAACACTACAAGTACCATAACAACTACAGTGCACGAGGGGAGGTCTGGCAGAGAGGACGTTTATACTTTTACACTACCATACCAACTCATACCAGATTTAAATATTGTTGGAGTTAGAATGCTGGACTATGCTCAGAATATATAATTTCAGATTCAATTATGTGAACCTGTACTCTAAAACACAAGGCTAACTAACCATAATAGAATATTCTCTCAATATACTCAATTCTATATCAGGGGTAGGGACTCCGTCTCCCTTGATGCTTTGCCTGCATTATGGCTGTAAGAGCATTATGAGAGATGTAGATCACAACATATTGAGTGCAGAAGGTTGCCTACCCTTGCTATATACTAGTGGTTTCTAAACCAGTCCTCACTGCAACCCCTACCAGTCCAGGATTTAGGGATTACCCAGTTGTGTATAAGCTGGTTTTAGGGAGGAGGTGGGAGGACATCCTTAAGTTCTGGACGGGTAGAGGGTGCCTTGAAGACTGGTTTGGGAACCACCGCTATATACCATCAAGTACAAGAATAAACGTCAAAGCAAAGGAAATCTTTAGCTTTTTTATTTTTTAATAATTTTAACGCTTTCCAATCTGCTTTTAGGGCTTGCAGACACAAGCTGAATGAATGCAGATGGACAAAGCACATTCTGTCCCTACTGCAAACACTACAGTGAGGAAAAGGAAAGCCTGCACACAAAGAATAAGATAGCATTCATGCCCAGGGGGTTATGTTAGGAGATGGCTATATGAATAGCTTGTTCTGTTTCACACCCGCACCATATAACAGGCTCTTATTGTAGCCGGACCATAGCTGCAATCAACCCAGACAATTAGGGACTGCAGGGAATGGCAAGTAAGGGTTGAATCCTCTTGTCCTTTATTACATTAGCTGAGAGGCATGCAGTTATTTTTTTCCATTAGCCATGTTATGGATTTCCTGGCTCACCATTTATCTCTGGGTTAGCTCATGCCTCAAACAGAACAGGAAACCAAGTAAGCTGTATAAACACAACCCCCTTCCCTAAATCCTCAGCTTAAGTTCAGTATTAGCTCCCGGTGGTGATCACAGCCTGGGTATTACACACAGGTTAAATGCTGAATAAGAAAATGTATTCAATACGCTTTAATGGCAGAAATAAGATCTCACCATTTATTTGTTCTTCCCCTTGGCTTGCAACAAGGCTGAGGATTTAGGAATGGGGTATTCATGGCAATTAACTCCCTGTCCTATCAGCTGCAGGAAGGAGCTAACCCATAGGTAAATGCTGCCATGGGTAATATATTACCGTAAGTATACATACATTTTCATTGATTCTGCTCTCCACTCTTTGTATGTTTAATATAAAGCAGCAGCGTGAATTCAATTATCTCTGTTCAAGGTTTCTCATGGTGTTTCATAGTATGCAAATAATCCAGGTCAGATTTACATCTCATGTGTCTGTCTGCAGGTAGAACTACAAATGTTTCCATCCCCCCCATGGGGATTTATTTATAAAATATTCTACCAGGATGGATACATTGAGATTTCTCTTGTTCTTGTTCTGTGCAGCACAGTCAGTAAGTAGCTAAGGAATGGCATAAAATCAGAATATGGCCCAAAACGTCTGAAGGCCAAAGAGCAAGATTATCCACATATCAAATATGCTTTATTTAAATAAATAAAATCAATGCAGATTAACTTAGTATAAGACACTTATTATAAAGCCCTGATGGTCATATTTGTGGACCTAGCCTTCAAAATGTTGGGGTTTTTAAAGGAACCCTAAAAGGTGCCATAATCACTAGAGTGCACTGTAGTGGTTATGGTGCCACATGTGCTCTGGCATCCCCCCACCCATTACTGTGTCCCCATTGCGTATTTTAAAGGTCTCTCTTTGTTTTACTTATTTTCCATATATGCATTTGAAAATATATAAAGTTCTTTAAAAATTAAAGTGTCCAAGAGATTTTAGACTTATGCCCACTGGTGTTAGAAATTTAATCTAATTTTTTATGAACAGTCAGAAGAAAACGCAGGAAGTACAGAACAAGGCCACGTATGCAGTTTCTATCCCAATTAAGACCAGAACGAATAGCCTCATTCTTTAGAATGTAATAATTTAATAGTGTCATATATGGTATATACAGAAAAGAAAAAAAAAAACATCTGTGTCATTTCTGGAACTGCTAAAAGTTTGAATATTTCTTGCTTAATTAAGATAAATTCTTACTGTTCCATTTATCAACAGTCTGTTGGTATATTAAAATGGTTTACACATACACAAAGAAAAACAAACAACCTGTTTTAACCAAATTAACGGGGCTGTCTAGGCACTAGACTTGCTTCATCTCAAAGTGGTTATAGTTTATTGAGCCCCCTGGCACAGACCTTGTATTCAGTGCTAAAACATTTTGAATGGTTTATTACTAAACGACAGGCTCCAGGCACCGAAAGTCTGAGCAGCAATGGGCGACGGTGATTGGCTGAGAGTTTTAGCTGACTGCTTCCAGCCTATCACAGTCCTCATTGCTCGTATGGCTAGAAGGAAATGTGCAATCTCCAGCAGGGGCCAGGGACCCTCGTTTAGTGTTAAAAGTTAAAAATGGTGTACCACTGAATGAAAGTTTGGCACCAGAAGGCTCAAGGCACTATAACCAAGAGACATGTTTTGAGAACTCAAAGCAGGTGACAATAACAAGTGCTATACAAGGGGATTGCGAAATATATCGCCCTTTAAGAGTTCTAGAACCCAGTTGGTTCTGTTATATTCAGATTTATCATTCTTAACAGCACCTGTACCTCAGGTGCGCTTGTCGTTTAGGAAGGCACCATGCAAAATTTGGCAGGAGCGGTATTTTATTCAATCTCAGCGTTTAAGGCAATGTTTCCTAGGTAGGGACAGCTGCCAGTTCCTGTTTCTTTGATGTACTAACCGCGTCCTCTCCTTCCATCACAAAACTAATGTTTACAAACGAGCTGGATGCCTCTGGCTGCTGCGTCTGAGCATCACCGTCGTCTTGCTTATGAATTCGCTGCTCCTGGAACTGCTGCTCGGCCTTTTCAGACATTTCATTCTCTACCTCCTCCTCTTCCACCTGTATATACAGATCACAATCAATCACTTAGAAATGGCTCCTGGATAAAATAACAAATTACTTCATTGTTTAAATAAAAGAATTGCATATAGCTACACTATACGGACAAAAGTATTGGGACACACCGCTTAATAATTGAATTCAGGGGTTTCTGAATTTACAAGGACTTGTGAAAACGAATTGGTTGTTCTGAAAAGCTCAGTGAATTCAAGCGTGGTACTGTGATAGGCTGCCAGCTTTGCAATAAGTCATTTACTGAAATGTCATCCCTGCTACATCATCCACGGTCAACTGTAAGGGGTATTATTGGAAAGTGGAAGCGTTTAGGAACAGCAGCAACTCAGCCACAAAGTGAAAGACCACGTAAAGTCACAGAGCGGGGTCGCAGAGTGCCAAGGCGCATGGTGCGTAAAAATCACCAACGCTCTGCTGATACCATAGCTGAAAAGCTCCAAACTTTCACTGGCATTATTATCAGCACAAATGGAATGGGTTTTTATGTCCGAGCAGCCTCATATCACCAAGTACAATGCCTCAAACCCATCGACGACCTTTGGGATGAACTGGAACAAAAAGTTCGAGCCAGATATTCTCGGCTGACCACACAAATGCTCTACTGGATTAATGGGCAAAAAGTCCCGCCGAAAACGCTTGTGGGAATGCCTTAACAGTAGAGTGGAAGCTGTTCTAGCTGCAATGGTGGGGACCAACTACATATCAATGTATTTAGAATGCGAGTTCATAAAAGACCCTGTTGGTGTAAATGTCAGGTGATCCTATACTATAGTCCATATAGTATTCCATACATATTTTTTTTTTTTTTTTTTTTTTATGTAATTGTAAAATGATACATCTAAAAGAACACTACAATAAATGTCTTTACAACACAGCCATCCATAGAACAGGAAATAAGAATATACTCAAACTGATCTTTTTTACAAAAATGATACACAACACTACTGTGCTGTTGTACACAGCATGTGCCTCAAGTGCCGTGAATACGCAGACTCAGAGCTGTAGAAGGCTGAATGCAATCCTTGCTATGTGTTCTTGGAGGGTTTACAGGTAAGCGTTTTGGGCAAGGTATAATGAACTCATCGCTCTGAACCAACCACAGGCTGAAAATTCCCAATCAGAATCTAAGTTTGTACAGGAATATATTCCCCGGAAATACACCCACTAACATAGGATTTGTTTACACAGCCATTTTAAAAGAGCACACAAATAGCTCGTATAAAATGGGTACAGGATTTAAAGCCATTGTAAGCTTCACTTGGACATTCATATCCAGAATCCTCCGTTGTAATTAAAGCAATGTAAACAGAGGAAATGTGGGAAAATTAGTTCATGGATCTATCAGAGAAAGTGTTTTCAGAATAACAAAAACATGTACAGATTTATAGTTTGCATTTATGTATAAAAAAATAAAAACCCACAATGTCCTGAAGTGCTCCAAATGACAAAGGCCTATTGTTCAAACACAAAGACAGGCCCACGAACAAGACAGTCATTATAGCAAAGATCACTAACCTCTTTTTGCATCCGGTAATATTCATCAATGGCATACTGGTATTTAGGTGTACTAACGCCCAGAACTGATGCTATCTTCTCACCTAAAAAGTCACAAACTGAAAAGACAGGCAATTATTACTTGAAGGCCATGCCCAATATTGGTATTCCACAAGTTGCTTACATTTAAGTATCTGGGAAAAATAACCCATCTTTTTAAAATATGTATTTCACTCATCCTATACACTGATCAGCCACAACACAGGGTGAAGTGAATAACATTGATTATATCGTTACAATGACACCTGTCAATGGGGTGGGATATATTAGGCTGCAAGTGAACGGCCAGTTCTTGATTTTTTTTTTTGTATAAATTCTTTATTTTGAAAGGTTTTGTATTTTTCTTTTGAATGGGGTTGGGGTACAGAAGAAAGAAGTAGGTGTATCAGATGGTTACATATAAAATGATATACATACAGTTGCTTGTGTTGAAGTCTTACACTTTGAGTAGGAGGTCAGTCTGTGTTAGCCTGGGTGAGGCTTAGTTTGTGAGCCTGTTCATCTCGTCTCCTTTCGTACCATCCGTTTGAACATATGGGCTAGGGTTCGGGGGGGGGGGAGGTGGGTACAGAAAGAAAGAGGGATGGGGATTAGGGTACCCTACCAATATACAATACTCTTTTGCTTTTGGTTGTGTTTTTAGTTGTTGACCTTCGAATGGGCCAGTGTTTGTTGGGGTGGGTGGATTCCCTCGGTGGGGGTACCCCAGGGTGGTGCAGGAGGGGGGAGGGGGGAAGGTCACAGAGGCGGTTTGTTTTTGGTTGGTGGTTCGTGCGCCAGTTCTTGAATCTAATATGTTGGCAGAGAAAAAAATGGATATAAGTGACTTTGACAAGGGCCAAATAGTGCATCAAAACATCTCCAAAATGGCAAGTCTTGTGGAGTGTTCCCGGTGTGCAGTGGGTACCTACCAAAAGTAGGTTAAGAAAGGACAACCAGTGAACCGGTGTAACGGTCATGGGTGCTCAAGGCTCATTGATGAAAGTGGGGAGCGAATACTAGCCCATCTAGTCCGATCACAAAGAAGAGCTACTGTAGCTGAACTTGCTGAGAAATGTAATGTTGGCCATCATAGATAGGTGTCACAGCACACAGTGCATTGTAGTTTGCTGCATATCGGGCTGACTAACCGTAGACCGTTCAGAGTGCCAATCGTGACTCCTGTCAACTGCCAAAAGCACCTTCAATGGGGACATGAGCTTCAGAACTGGACCATGGAGAAATGGAAGAAGGTTGACTGGTCTAATGAATCAGATTATTTTTGTATTTATTTTTTTAGAACAGGTGGATGGCCAGCTGCATGTGTGCCTTAACCTGGGAAAGAGATGGCAGCAGGATGCAGTATGGGAAGAAGGCAGGCTAGTGGACACAGTGTGGGCAATGTTCTGCTGGGAAACCTTTAGTCCTCGCATTCATGTGGATGTTACTTTGACACTGACCACCTACCTAGAAGTTGTTGCTGGCCACATACACCCTTTTCATGGCAATGGTGTTCTCTGATAGCACTGACCTCTTTCAGCAGGATAATGCACCATTCCACACGGAAACAATTGTTCAGGAATGTTTAAGGAACACAACAAAGAGTTCAAGGTGCAACACTTGGCCTCCAAATGTCCCTGATCTCAATCCGATTGAGCATCGGTGGTATGTGCTGGAACAAATCCGATCAATGAAGGCCCCACCCCGCAACTTGCAGGACTTAAATTATCTGCTGCTAATGTCTGCCAGATACCACAGGACACGAGGGGGATATACAAGATATTAGGCAGGTGGTTTTAAATGTTGTGGCTGATCAGTGTATTCCCATATTTTAAATGCTAGAAAATAATCAGAAAAACATCATCTGATCATAAGAATTGATAAGTCTATGTCAATATTTTTATATAGCTCATCATGCAATCTTGAAATAGGACTATCAAATTTCATTTTCTCCTTTTTGTATTTTATTGGTGCTCTATACATTTTAACCCCTTAAGGACACGACATGTCTGACATGTCACGATTCCCTTTTATTCCAGAAGTTTGGTCCTTAAGGGGTTAAACGTTTGAATAGCCCAGTTCCATTACTGTTCCATCTGAGCCTTGGAGCAAGACATAGATTTGTTGTTACTGCTCATTAGCCAGTATATTTGGAGATATCCGGAAAGCAGATCTCTACCAGTCTATTGATTGGAAAAACTTGTTTTGCAGATTACAAAAGCTTGGTTTTAAATAGTGTTTAATATATACAAACAAGGATAAAAATTCAAATGTGCAAAATATTTAGAGCTACATTCTACATTTGTTTAATTTCCCCAAGTTGCAGTTTTATCTAAATGACTTATGTTTAAACTAGAAATCAAAGAAAGAAAGAAAAATACCTGAAAGGGTCGAAGTGGCCGCTCGTAGCATGTAGAACCAGAGGTACGGGCCCCAGGTCAACTTCGTCTGTAACAATAAGTTCAGTTTAGATTTCAATGAGGTTTATTTAAAAAGGGACATGTCGGGTACAGTGTATATAGGTTCATCTGCAGTCTGTTATTTGGTGTGAATTTATACATTCTCTCGCATTGTCTGATCATCCCTCATGTTGTGTAGTTTTACTTTTATTGTTCTAATACAGCTGTAATATAAAATCACTTCTAGCTGTGATGTTATCACTTATTGCTCTAATATGCAGAGAGGTCGCACAGCAAAAGTCTCTGGAAGTTGCAGACCAGCTGTTGTCCTTCTGTAGAACGTTGACAGCTGAACTGCAACAGAGGTCCCCGTTGAGCCCGCAATGCACCGGCATGCAGAATGTATGGATAACAATAGCTTAGCTGCATACATTTTATTTCTAACTTGGTTCTTTACATTTCAAGGTTGGGTTATCAAGTCATTGCTTAAAGAAATCACTAAAGTCACCCAGACCACTTTATCTCAATATAGTGGTCTGGATGCAGTGATCCTGTCATTTAACCCTGCAGTGTTTTTTTTTCCTTCTTTTTTTAATAGTGGCTTATCTTTCTAACAGCAACTAGCACTTGGGCTGCACTGATCAAGTAAAACGATCACTAAAGCAGGAGCTCCTAGGGAAGCATCAGATTCAATGCTTTTCAATGAGAAGCACTGGATGCATGCACAGGAATCGACGCGCATGCGCATCAGTGCCCCAATATCAGTGTATGAGGAGTACTGGATTGGTGAGTGGCTTCCTTGGCTCAGGAAAAGGGGGAGTGAAACTTATTTTATAGGGGGTGGGGAGAGGATAGAGATATAACGGGGGATAGGGATTTGCATACCTAATGCTCTAGTGTTCCTTTGCAGCAAACAGGACACTGCTTACGCTTGGTGCACTATCTTCCAAACAAACTCTTCTCAGGTGAGGTTGCCGGAATCTGCACCATTTTTGCATTCTATTGCAAGGGTTAGATTACAAAACAGGAGTCTACAGGTGGTCCCACTAGGCCCTCCAAAGATCCTCTTGTGCATGTGCAGTGGGATATCACAGGCTTCTATAATGCATCATGCAGGAAGATATCTTTTTCCCAACAGCATTTAAAAGGGACACTCTAGACACCATAACCACTTTAATGAGTTGAATTGGTTCTGATGCCTGGATCGCGCAGGTCCTGTGACCAAAGTCATTGTAAAACCTTATCCGATCGGTTTAACAATAAATCCAGAAGCCCCCTGCCCAGCCTGTTTGATGGCAGAACTAAGGCAGAGTTTCACTTTTATACCATAGCAGGAAGTGATAGACTGAGAGCACATTTTATCAGACCAGAAACTACGCACGTAATCAACCGATAGTGTGCGTTCACAAATCTGGACATCATATGTAACCTTGGCGCACACAATTTCAGACCTTTAAAAGTGCAGATAAGTGAGAATTACCAACTGAAATGTATTCAATGTAAAATAATTCACAATGAGGCTAGATTACATATAATCTTCGTTTCACCAATAATAAAGAAATGTCAATTTTCCATTAATAATTGTTTACCATCATATAGTATTTCCTGTAACCCCTACAGCCTAAACCAGCTTTGCCAGGTTCCTTTACTGTAACTGTAAAGATTACTCAGCTAGTATTTATTCTTATCAGTAAATCATTGTACTGGTTTCTTTGTCTATATATAGCTTGGGGCTGTAATAAACAGCGTGTTTCCTGTTGGGTGTTTCAGCTGTACATTTGTAAAGTATTCTACCACATCAGGAACCATAGAAAATGTAAAACCCATTGACAGTTAGGGAGTAAAGCGTGAATTGTAAGCAATACAGGGGCAAATATTAAGCAAATTAACATTTCACAAGTCTTTCAGTTTGGCTGTTTTTGCACGAATGAAACTGGGGACACCACACGTCATAACCACTTCAATGAGCTGAAATGGTTATAGTATCGTACCTAGAAATTATATTCTAAAGTATTCCCAGCGCGGGGCTAATCTGGGCAACAGAGGCCCAGCGCGGGGCTAATCTGGGCAACAGAGGCCCAGCGCGGGGCTAATCTGGGCAACAGAGGCCCTCCGCGGGGCTAATCTGGGCAACAAAGGCCCAGCGCGGGGCTAATCTGGGCAACAGAGGCTCAGCGCGGGGCTAATGTGTCTCAATCTGAAGTCTGTGTGTTTGCGATGTCATGCTAGTCACACACGGTGGTTCTGTAAGGCTCTGTGTGCTAGTCACACACCGTGGTTCAAACCTGTTAAACATAGTATAGGACAATGAAACCTGATCACTGCTTTTCAATTCATGCCCTTTATTCACAGCTGGGGACATCAAAAGCATTAGTTTCCAATGATCTCTAATGTTTAGTAAGCGTTAGAAATTCAAGAAGTATCCTAGGTTCCTTAGCATGAATCTGCAGCTTGTGTTTCTATTGTAACCAACTCTCCATTGTTACACACCCACAAAACTTCCCTTTAATGATCTGCTTAAAGTGCACCTTAGTACAATGTAGCAAATATTGATCGCAAATCCACAGAAACAAGTTTAAATGCAAATTTGAACAATGTAATATAATGAAAAATGCCCTTATTTTTTTCCTACAAAAACAAAAAAACACACAAACACACTTATCCAATTGCTGTTTAAACATCTGTATAGACTGAAAAAAACACCCCTTCAGGCAGAACATTCCACATCCTTATTGTGTACCCCTCTCTTTGAATTGGCTATTGTGCCTAGAGTCCTCTAGTGCAGTCTTCCCATCCACTCAAACCATTTTTGAACAGCTTAAAACTAAATAATGGTCCCCTGGCTTTCAATAGCCCTACCCCTACTGGAAGTATTGCTCTGAGCAGGCAGCGATTACACACTTCCTGCTAGCCATACTGAAATATACCCAAACAGGCTGTGTTTCGCTGAAGGCGGTCAATTTAACTCCTAAATGGCAGAGAATGGATCAGGGAGACTGTAGAGACAATCTATACACCTAAACTGCTTCATTAAAGGGATGCGATCATGTTAAGAACACAACTTTATATTCCTAACACTATAGTGACCTCTGGTCCTTGCAATACATAAAGAGTTGAAAGAAAGAAAAATAAATAAATAATCTTACTCACCCGATGGTCTGATTGACAGCCACTAGAGACAGACAGTCTTGGTCATGTAATTTCTCTAAAAACTGCAATGATTTACATTGCAGGACTAAGGGGGACAGGGACATTGCACCCAGACCACTTCTTAGTGCCTATAGTGTCCCTTTAAATCTCCCTTGTATTCAATACATTTCTAATGCCATCTCCATTCCGGCCTCTCCCCGCACTCTACATTCTACTGCACGCAATCACAGTGACTCATGGGAGAAGGAAGGCGCGTTATAGCAGAGGACGCCTGCCACTTCCAGTAGCTCAGTGGAGTGAATGGAAGGAAGAAAAAAATAAAAAAAACTCTGTGGCTGTTTGCTTGACAGACAGGACGGGGTTCTTTAAATTATAAAACGCTATTAAAATGGGATGTTCCATACACAGAAGGTACTTCACAGCAAGTTGAAGGTGTTGATGTAATTGTATATGGAGTGGTCCTTTAATTTCACAAAACAGGATAAGTTTCAAAGCAAAAGGGGTACAAAAGCCTCATGTGACAAGTAGAATCATATCAGCACAGATTGTATGGAATGTATGCATAGAATAAAACGTTACGTGAGCAAACTAACTAAAAAACGCAGTTTCCTTATTTACAATAAACCATCAGGGTCTGCTGGCGCTGTATCTCTCAGCCAATCCCTCTCCACCCCCGTGAGAATACTGTACAGCAATGCAAGGACACATAACCTGACCTGTGGGTTCCTTTGATTAAAAAAAACAAAACAATACAGAAATTAAATCACCCACACACAGGAATGACAAGCATCTGACAGAGTGCTTCCATTCACTCGTTTTATAGATTTGCTTAATGAATGGAAAGTGTCCAGTGGGTACAAAGCTATGCACTCTTCCACTGAAAGGTGGTGGGAGATATGGAGCGGGATAGGTTTTGTACAGCAACGTTTTATGGGAAATGTACATTACTCTGGGAAGAGAGCGACACAAGGCATGAAATGCAGGATGTATTGGAACCATTTTAGCAAGACAGAAATCTATGAAATAATGGGTTAATAAACGTTTGACATACTGGGTCAGCAGCTGGCAAGAGATCCTTCTTCTCCTGCAATTCCTCTTCCTCGTCTGTACTGTATTCCTCCATGGTTTCACCGCTGGCAAAGTGAATAATCCTCCGGGGGATTTTTTTCTTGTGTACATCTCCTAACTCCACGCTTTCAAAGTCGCGGTTACCGCTGACCATAACCTGGGAATAAGAAGTCAAACGTTACACGGTGCCGAGGTGCTCTAGATTATAGAACTGGAGGGAGATATGTGGGCTTTGCAAGTTAAGGTGTGTCTCTAAAAAAAAAAAAAACACTTTTCTTGATTAATTGCACTGAATCCTGTCAAGATATTGTTTTATTGTTAGAAATTAAACTAATTAACATTGTACATACTGCTGGTATCTAGATTGACACGGTATATTTTCTTAGTTCTGAAAAATACAATCTAACTATACACAGCGAGAACATCATTCCAGAAGCCAACACATATTTATGAAAATTGATGTCTAAATGGAAAAAATGTAGATTCAATAGGTTTATAAATCCCAGTGTGGATTATTTCAAGCAATACTTAGCAGTAGTTTCATTCATGAAATCCATGAAGAAACCAGTCATGCACAGAGCAAGATGACAACCTAGGGCTTAGAAGTTAAACAGGGCCCTAGGAAACATGAATTTGCTTGACATGACATGACCACATCATCGGGGGGACTGGTAATCTGCTGAGGGCCCAGTGAAATCTTAATCTTGCAACTCACAGAAGCAACTGCATGGCTACTATTATCTTATAATTGTCTCTTCTTGTGTTTTATTCACCACACGCTCTTTTTGTTCTAATGTATACAATCAATAGGGTGGGATTTTAACTGCAGCCATTTCTGCTATAGACTATAACTACATAGGCGGATATGATGCTTGGAGTCTTACATTAACTGTAGCAAAGCATTCTGAAATCGCCATCACAGATTTGTTTTAGAATAAAAGGATGAGAGCAATGTATTCTACAACATAAATAATGGGAATCCATTCCAAACACCCTGGGACTCATACTGCGTTACTTAGTGATGTAACCGTCTAGGTAATGATTCTCTCAAAGGCAACTATAAATTCTGTTTACTAGAGATGGTAAGACAATAAAACACGCTTCAATACTTCCCAGCAAGATGGCTAATAAAAGATAAATAACTCTTACAGCAAGCATGCTGAATATCTCACTCCAACAAGAGGTGTGAGAGCATGCATCCATCTTCTGGGTCGAGCAACACAAACCATCGGTTACATGTCATTCTCGCCAATCCATTCACTAAAACATCAATAGTCTGGATTTAAAGGGGAAACCATGTGCAGCTTAATCATTTTTTTTTTTTTTTTTTTTTTAAGCATCCAGACATTGACTGGGACAGAGAGACTAGAAGCTCAGCAAGGAATAATGTTGTTCATCAAGGGAACACTTTGAAAATAGTGACCACGATAGTATAACCTAACCTAAACCATGTGAGCAGAGAACTGATACCCACATGAGTGATGTAGCGGGTGTGCTTACAGCCATTTTACTCATTACTTTTAAAGGAACACCCCCAACCACTACAGTTCACTGTACTAGTTATAGAGACAAAAGTGCCCTAGTGCCCCCCTTTCGCATGCAAGAAGTCAAACTATTTTTAAATGGTTTGAGTCCCTTACATGGGGTTCACAGGATGCCACACCTACCACTATCACTGTCCGAGAACTGGAGGTTACTAAACAGAAACTTCCGTTAGCTCTCCTGACCAAAGACCTGCACATTGGCTGACAGGACTTCACTAAGGAAACCGAAATCTCGCTTAGAAACTTCTGGCTCTTTAGCAATGGGAGTGGAGGCGAGGAGTGGTGCCCCACAGACACCAGGTAAGAAAGTTTGAAACGGTTTAACTTCTTGTAATAGGAGAGACCTTAAGCACTCCAAGCACCATAACAGCACACCATAGTGGTTATGGTGCTTAGAGTGTTCATTGAAGTGCTTAGACTATATACACAATCTCTAAATGTAAACGCAATACCAGCTCAAAAATGTTTTGGGGATTTTTTTTTATTTTTTTTTAATTCTTTATTTTTCTTGTGCATGTAAAGACATTTAACTTTTTGTCTTGCGATGCCACAACAGCATTAGCAAGCTGATTAAGAACAGTAGGTTTAACATGGCATGCGATTTGACAGCACATTTTTATATTAATATCAGACTAGAGCCGGAAACATTTATGTCAAGATAAGAGATACGATTTTAAACTAAAGGTTATATTTCAAGCGTAGTTTCACGTATGGTTAATAATAGGCATTTGCATCAAATTTATAAAACAAGCTAAATACCAGCTGAGTAATGGCGTCTAGTGTACTAGTTCTCGTCGTGGTTTTCAGGCTTAAAATACAAAACAGACATTGCCCCTCAGGGGTATAAGAGTGAGTAGAGGTGTCCCCATAGGTTGTCAACATTACATCTTGTCAAGAGTGAGTGAGAGTAAACGAAGGTAAAGACAAAGAGTTAGGTCAAAATAAAGGATACAATTTTAAACTAAAGGGTCAGAGAGTGTCAGCACAGTCAGACATACGGTTAATCATAAGCTTTTACATCAGTGCATATCAATGCCGCTTTGGGTCATTAAGAGATTGAGCTTGATCAAGACATGCTACGCTAATCACAACAGCATTGTGTGTACCAGCTACAGGCTTAACCTGTTGTTGCACCGCTTAGCATAGAGTCTCAGATGCAGTGTGAGTGAGGAGAGCAACCAATAACACACTAACAAACATAGATAAACTATAAGTGAATGCGGAAAGTCCGCTGTACCGCCTAACAAGGATCCCTAACAGGATTTCAAGTACTGGTCTGCGGTCTGTCCATTACTCGCCCCCTATGTTGTGCATGGTTCTCTGCCGAACGTCCATAGCTATAGGGGTCTTTCATGTTGGCATGTAGCAGTCAGCCGACTCCCATCGTGGGAACCTTTATTTCCTGTAGTGCCGTTATGCGATGCTCCTGGTTTCTGCTCGAAGACAGTCCCTGAAGGTGGGTGGACTTTTTAGGGTAGTGCATGGCGGCAATCTTGCTCCTGTTTTGGTGTGGGCCCTGTGACATGTCGGCATGTTCCAGGTGACCGCTGGAGGCAGTTTTCTTTCCAGGCTGGCGCCTTTCGCCGGACTTTTGTTGTGTTAGAGGGATTGCTTGGCGTTGTGAGAGCGGGAAGTCTCCTCTGCCCCGGACTTGAAGTGGAGCCTGTGCCTTCTTGTCACGAGCCTGGGTGCTGGAGTGGCCCAGGGTCGTCCCTTTTGGGATAGTGCGGTAAGCTTTGCTGGTCTGAGTAATTATTTGTCTCGCTGTTCTCCGCCTGTGTGGCTGACACTTATGGGGTGCCTCCCTAGTTGCTCCCAGCCCGGGAGGGCCCGTATCGTGGAGGTTCATAGTGAGGTTCATCTCACTCTGTTACCCCTTTTCCGTGCGGGCGGCGAGGGGAGAATTGGCGCTGGTTGTAATTGCTGCAACCATTTGGCCCAGAAACGGTCAAAGAGTTCATCTATTGGGTCTTTAGCATGTTCGTTGGCGTTTGGGGTGTACTGGGGCTCTCGTCTGTCTCGTGTAGCTGAGTCATGCAGCACCGCCATCTTGGCGGCCCCCGCCGCCACGTTGCTTGGGAGGACTGCTGGAGCTGTCGATTGGTGTGGCGTGCGGGGTCCCCCAGTTGACGGAGACCGGGATGTCCCCCACCGGTCCAAAGGGGGGGGGGGGGGAGAGCGTTTCCTTGTAGCTTGTGGGTCGCTGAGTCGGGCGGGAAGGCGGCCGTCCTTCCCCCTCACCGTCTCTGGTAGGCCCAAGTCGGCCATTGCGGATCCCAGACAGGCTGTGCATCGAGTGTGGTATCACTGGGTGCACAGACGCTTCTTCCTGCTCATGGGCTTCGTTGCGGATTTGTCTTCTCTCTGTGCCCCGAGTGAGTGGCCCAATTGGGCCCTTATCGCAGGAGCTCATGCTGGGTGCGTCCTGTCGGTTCGCTTGCTCAGCTCCGCCCCCCTGGGGATCTTTTTTGAAGTGCTAAAGAGCTCAAGAATAAGTGTTGGCTCTTTGAATTACAAGGCAGAAATTAATATATATATATATATATACACATTTTAGTATATAGCAAGGTAGAACTTATGGCTGTAGACTTGGAAATATCTGTTAAAGGAATATTCCAGCATCAAAAATACATTTATAATGCTGAAGTGTTAGGGAGTCTCCAGGGTCACTTTGCTCCGTTCAATCCTGTAAATAATAGTTAATGTACCTCTATTCCAACATCAACATGGTCACTCGCTGCTCTACCTACCAGGACATCAGCAAATACTGGTGATCTCCCAGCCAATGTCAACACTTCCGGCAGAGAAGCACTGCGATGCAAGACAAGTTCACGGCAGTTGCTGTACTGCACCTGCAATGCTACTCATGACAAGCATGGAATCCAATCCTTCAAGTCGTTTTAGCATGGTGTGAAACTCACCTGGGTCGTGCTTGGGAGCACATGCCGCCTCTGGTTAATGGCTGCAAGTGCTCAGGTCATACTTTCAGCCAATGAATGTATGCCTACAACAGCATCCTGTTTGAGTAGGAGCAGCACAAATGCGGGACCCAGGAAAGTGTCAAACTGTGCGAACAATATTTAACAGATTACACATCAGTGTCAGTGAGCTTGGCCAGCAGCCAGGCTGTTCTGATAAATTTTAACTGACCTGCTAATAATTTATGCAACTAAAATATAATTTAGAACAATAACTATTTATGTTACTTAGACATACTGATTTCTAAACACATTTTTTTCAGTTTAAAAACACATTACCTGGAGTAGAATTGCTGTGGAGTTTTGTTTTAAATTTAGAAACAAAGAATACCCAGCTCCTAAAAATTAAGGACATTAGTAAAGAAAAGAGGGACAGAGGGATTTGGACCCAAATTAAGCACTTCCGTGAAATATGGACACTTGGGAGTTACGAGATTACGATGGAATGACACCATAAACATTACATTGAGCTATGGAAGTTATGGTGTTTGGAGTGTTCCTGTAAGTTTGTGTTTAACAAAAAAAAAAAAGGAATAAAAATGATATATTATTTTTTATATTGGTTTCCTGAGTTACTAGACTGGATAGCTCAACTAAACACATTGAATACAGCGCCCATCTCTCCACTGTGTGACGCCAACAGGCAAACTCCTGGAGAACAGATGCCGCATGAAATGTCCCTTATATAAAAAGGTGTTGACCACATGCACTCACAGGAAACAGTAAAACAGACTATATTAAATGAAAAATAGTTACCAGCTGCCACGTAATAGAAGCAGAAGGTGAGCGACAGAAATCTAACATTAATTACAATTAAATAAATATAAACACACAGAACCAGAACTCTGGATTGTAATTTAGCAGGATACTTTTTGTAGCCAGGTCTCAATATTAAGAGTGAAAGCTTTCATTACTGGGCAGTTTAGCTTTAACGGTGTTGCTAGCCCAACCATATATTCCTGGACACAAATTAGGTTTTCAAGCTGATGGGCTGTGTATGAAAAGGGCTGCCATAAGATAAAGGTCCCAAGCCCAGCAACAGGTAGCCCCGTTGCCAAGCCCAGCAACAGGTAGCCCCGTTGCCAAGCCCAGCAACAGGTAGCCCCGTTGCCAAGCCCAGCAACAGGTAGCCCCGTTGCCAAGCCCAGCAACAGGTAGCCCCGTTGCCAAGCCCAGCAACAGGTAGCCCCGTTGCCAAGCCCAGCAACAGGAAGCCCCGTTGCCAAGCCCAGCAACAGGAAGCCCCGTTGCCAAGCCCAGTAACAGGTAGCTCCGTTGCCAAGCCCAGTAACAGGTAGCTCCGTTGCCAAGCCCAGTAACAGGTAGCTCCGTTGCCAAGCCCAGTAACAGGTAGCCCCGTTGCCAAGCCCAGTAACAGGTAGCCCCGTTGCCAAGCCCAGTAACAGGTAGCCCCGTTGCCAAGCCCAGTAACAGGTAGCCCCGTTGCCAAGCCCAGTAACAGGAAGCCCCGTTGCCAAGCCCAGTAACAGGAAGCCCCGTTGCCAAGCCCAGTAACAGGTAGCTCCGTTGCCAAGCCCAGTAACAGGTAGCTCCGTTGCCAAGCCCAGTAACAGGTAGCTCCGTTGCCAAGCCCAGTAACAGGTAGCTCCGTTGCCAAGCCCAGTAACAGGTAGCTCCGTTGCCAAGCCCAGTAACAGGTAGCTCCGTTGCCAAGCCCAGTAACAGGTAGCTCCGTTGCCAAGCCCAGTAACAGGTAGCTCCGTTGCCAAGCCCAGTAACAGGTAGCTCCGTTGCCAAGCCCAGTAACAGGTAGCTCCGTTGCCAAGCCCAGTAACAGGTAGCTCCGTTGCCAAGCCCAGTAACAGGTAGCTCCGTTGCCAAGCCCAGTAACAGGTAGCTCCGTTGCCAAGCCCAGTAACAGGTAGCTCCGTTGCCAAGCCCAGTAACAGGTAGCCCCGTTGCCAAGCCCAGTAACAGGTAGCCCCGTTCCCAAGCCCAGTAACAGGTAGCCCCATTCCCAGTAGCAGGTAGTCCCGTTCCCATTCCCAGTAACAGGTAGTCCCGTTCCCATTCCCAGTAACAGGTAGTCCCGTTCCCAGTAGCAGGTAGTCCCATTCCCAGTAGCAGGTAGTCCCATTCCCAGTAGCAGGTAGTCCCATTCCCAGTAGCAGGTAGTCCCGTTCCCAGTAGCAGGTAGTCCCGTTCCCAGTAGCAGGTAGTCCCGTTCCCAGTAGCAGGTAGTCCCGTTCCCAGTAGCAGGTAGTCCCGTTCCCAGTAGCAGGTAGTCCCGTTCCCAGTAGCAGGTAGTCCCGTTCCCAGTAGCAGGTAGTCCCGTTCCCAGTAGCAGGTAGTCCCGTTCCCAGTAGCAGGTAGTCCCGTTCCCAGTAGCAGGTAGTCCCGTTCCCAGTAGCAGGTAGTCCCGTTCCCAGTAACAGGTAGTCCCGTTCCCAGTAACAGGTAGTCCCGTTCCCAGTAACAGGTAGTCCCGTTCCCAGTAACAGGTAGTCCCGTTCCCAGTAACAGGTAGTCCCGTTCCCAGTAACAGGTAGTCCCGTTCCCAGTAACAGGTGGTCCCGTTCCCAGTAGCAGGTGGTCCCATTCCCAGTAGCAGGTGGTCCCATTCCCAGTAGCAGGTGGTCCCATTCCCAGTAGCAGGTGGTCCCATTCCCAGTAGCAGGTGGTCCCATTCCCAGTAGCAGGTGGTCCCATTCCCAGTAGCAGGTGGTCCCATTCCCAGTAGCAGGTGGTCCCATTCCCAGTAGCAGGTGGCCCCATTCCCAGTAGCAGGTGGCCCCATTCCCAGTAACAGGTGGCCCCATTCCCAGTAACAGGTGGCCCCATTCCCAGTAACAGGTGGCCCCATTCCCAGTAACAGGTGGCCCCATTCCCAGTAACAGGTGGCCCCATTCCCAGTAACAGGTGGCCCCATTCCCAGTAACAGGTGGCCCCATTCCCAGTAACAGGTGGCCCCATTCCCAGTAACAGGTGGCCCCATTCCCAGTAACAGGTGGCCCCATTCCCAGTAACAGGTGGCCCCATTCCCAAGCCCAGTAACAGGTGGCCCCATTCCCAAGCCCAGTAACAGGTGGCCCCATTCCCAAGCCCAGTAACAGGTGGCCCCATTCCCAAGCCCAGTAACAGGTGGCCCCATTCCCAAGCCCAGTAACAGGTGGCCCCATTCCCAAGCCCAGTAACAGGTGGCCCCATTCCCAAGCCCAGTAACAGGTGGCCCCATTCCCAAGCCCAGTAACAGGTGGCCCCATTCCCAAGCCCAGTAACAGGTGGCCCCATTCCCAAGCCCAGTAACAGGTGGCCCCATTCCCAAGCCCAGTAACAGGTGGCCCCATTCCCAAGCCCAGTAACAGGTGGCCCCATTCCCAAGCCCAGTAACAGGTGGCCCCATTCCCAAGCCCAGTAACAGGTGGCCCCATTCCCAAGCCCAGTAACAGGTGGCCCCATTCCCAAGCCCAGTAACAGGTGGCCCCATTCCCATTCCCAGTAGCAGGTGGCCCCATTCCCAGTAGCAGGTGGCCCCATTCCCAGTAGCAGGTGGCCCCATTCCCAGTAACAGGTGGCCCCATTCCCAGTAACAGGTGGCCCCATTCCCAGTAACAGGTGGCCCCATTCCCAGTAACAGGTGGCCCCATTCCCAGTAACAGGTGGCCCCATTCCCAGTAACAGGTGGCCCCATTCCCAGTAACAGGTGGCCCCATTCCCAGTAACAGGTGGCCCCATTCCCAGTAACAGGTGGCCCCATTCCCAAGCCCAGTAACAGGTGGCCCCATTCCCAAGCCCAGTAACAGGTGGCCCCATTCCCAAGCCCAGTAACAGGTGGCCCCATTCCCAAGCCCAGTAACAGGTGGCCCCATTCCCAAGCCCAGTAACAGGTGGCCCCATTCCCAAGCCCAGTAACAGGTGGCCCCATTCCCAAGCCCAGTAACAGGTGGCCCCATTCCCAAGCCCAGTAACAGGTGGCCCCATTCCCAAGCCCAGTAACAGGTGGCCCCATTCCCAAGCCCAGTAACAGGTGGCCCCATTCCCAAGCCCAGTAACAGGTGGCCCCATTCCCAAGCCCAGTAACAGGTGGCCCCATTCCCAAGCCCAGTAACAGGTGGCCCCATTCCCAAGCCCAGTAACAGGTGGCCCCATTCCCAAGCCCAGTAACAGGTGGCCCCATTCCCAAGCCCAGTAACAGGTGGCCCCATTCCCAAGCCCAGTAACAGGTGGCCCCATTCCCAAGCCCAGTAACAGGTGGCCCCATTCCCAAGCCCAGTAACAGGTGGCCCCATTCCCAAGCCCAGTAACAGGTGGCCCCATTCCCAAGCCCAGTAACAGGTGGCCCCATTCCCAAGCCCAGTAACAGGTAGTCCCACTCCCAGTAGCAGGTAGTCCCATTCCCAATAGCAGGTGTCCCATTCCCAGTAGCAGGTAGTCCCACTCCCAGTAGCAGGTAGTCCCACTCCCAGTAGCAGGTAGTCCCACTCCCAGTAGCAGGTAGTCCCACTCCCAGTAGCAGGTAGTCCCACTCCCAGTAGCAGGTAGTCCCACTCCCAGTGGCAGGTAGTCCCACTCCCAGTGGCAGGTAGTCCCACTCCCAGTGGCAGGTAGTCCCACTCCCAGTGGCAGGTAGTCCCATTCCCAGTAGCAGGTAGTCCCACTCCCAGTAGCAGGTAGTCCCATTCCCAGTAGCAGGTAGTCCCATTCCCAGTAGCAGGTAGTCCCATTCCCAGTAGCAGGTAGTCCCATTCCCAGTAGCAGGTAACCCCATTCCCAGTAGCAGGTAACCCCATTCCCAGTAGCAGGTAACCCATTCCCAGTAGCAGGTAGTCCCATTCCCAGTAGCAGGTAGTCCCATTCCCAGTAGCAGGTAGTCCCATTCCCAGTAGCAGGTGTCCCATTCCCAGTAGCAGGTAGTCCCATTCCCAGTAGCAGGTAGTCCCATTCCCAGTAGCAGGTAGTCCCATTCCCAGTAGCAGGTAGTCCCATTCCCAGTAGCAGGTAGTCCCATTCCCAGTAGCAGGTAGTCCCATTCCCAGTAGCAGGTAGTCCCATTCCCAAGCCCAGTAGCAGGTAGTCCCATTTCCAAGCCCAGTAACAGTTAGTCCCATTCCCAGTAACCGGTAGCCCAGTAGCAGGTAGTCCCATTCCCAGTAGCAGGTAGTCCCATTCCCAAGCCCAGTAGCAGGTAGTCCCATTCCCAGTAACCGGTAGCCCAGTAGCAGGTAGTCCCATTCCCAGTAACCGGTAGCCCAGTAGCAGGTAGTCCCATTCCCAGTAGCAGGTAGTCCCATTCCCAAGCCCAGTAACAGGTAGTCCCATTCCTAGTAACCGGTAGCCCAGTAGCAGGTAGTCCCATTCCCAGTAACCGGTAGCCCAGTAGCAGGTAGTCCCATTCCCAGTAGCAGGTAGTCCCATTCCCAAGCCCAGTAACAGGTAGTCCCATTCCTAGTAACCGGTAGCCCAGTAGCAGGTAGTCCCATTCCCAGTAACAGGTAGTCCCATTCCCAGTAACAGGCAGCATGGACCAGTGACAGAACCTGTTGCTAGCCAAGAATGGCGGGCCATAAGGAAGTAGCCAGAAACCTCACCTCGCCAGCCGCCATGATCCTACAGCAATTTCAAAACAACAAATCCCACAAGGCGCTTACTGGCCGCTCCCGACTGCTGCTCGGCAACCACCCAGACCGGAAATCACCCGCTAGCCTCTGTGGTGGGTGGGACGATTGTAGACAGCGCGTCACGCCTCATTCTCACAGCACGTGACATAATAGACTCTAGGATACCACAACGAGGCTTGAAACGCAAACAGGAAACGCGATATACACAGCGTTCATGCAGGTCACATGACGTGCTGTCTTGCTTGTGGAATGAGGGCCGGGGGTGTTCTATCAAAAAAACTTTTTGATAGAACAGGGGTCAGAAGGAAAGGTGTTACTAAAATATCAGTCTGGATAAAGCTGGTCTGTCAATTTTAAGATTTAATATTTAACAAGCTCGTATTTTAAATTAAATTCCAGCCCGATCAGTAGATATGTATGAGATTAAATGTATCTCTCGTGTAAATTACAGTTTTTGACACCCCCCCCACACACAAATGATGGAAAGTTGGGGTTAGACATCAGCTTGTGCATCCTATAAAGTGTGTGAACAGCACAACTAAGTGTAATAGCTGTAGGTCTTTGCTCCGCTATATCAAAAAATGTTCTTGAATATATATTTTTTTTAAATACAGTATATCCATGGTAATGGGTGAAATGAATGGGGGTGTTTGGTCACAAGTATGCTCATTTAATTGAAGAACAAGGTATCAGCATCATCATGCCTTGCTTGAGGACACTAAATGTAAAGAGCTCTAAAAAATTGGAAGCCTTCAGGGAAGAGGGGGATTTGGTGGCTGTCTGTCTAACTACAGCTAGAGATCTGTTTTAAGGCAAATGTAACTAACCACTGCCCTTTTTAGAAATATTTTGCGTTGTCAGACAAAGAACTGGGTCTGTGCACTAAAATCACTTCATTAAAATGGCCATGTAAACACATCCATGAAGAAAATTGGTGAAAAGCCTTACGGAAATGTTCATAAAAACTGCACTTGCAGCCAAAGAAAAATATTGTTTATAAGACAAAATATGCACTACTTTGTCTTATGTATTTTCCTACACTTAACAAAAAGGAGGAGGCTACTGCTGTCAAGTACTCAGAGGAAAAAGGCTTTCTTTTGAGGGTCTTGCATACAGATCATTGTACAGCGTTGATGTCGGCTCCTGGCAGATGAAGCGCCAGGAGCTGAAGAAGACCTTGCAGAAGACTATGGAGGCAGGTGTGAGGGAGAGGTTCAGGTATATAAAAACCTACTCATCCCTGCATCTGACAGACACCAGAATGCAAGCAGAGCAGTCACCATCTTTGCAAAATATGCAAAGACCCCAGTAGGTGACAGAACCGCTTTAAGGATTTAGTGCTTAAAGTGTCCGAATAAAGGGACACTAAGCACCAAAACCACTTCTGTTCAATGTAATTAGTCTGGTGCAAAAAGTCTGTCCCTACAAGCTGACTTTTGTTAACACTTCTAAGAAGAAGCAATGTTTGGCTTTGTCCTTAAGACCACCTTTAGTGGTCACCACTCAGAGCCACTAGAGGGGCTTCCTGGAGTGGTTCTGTAATCTTTGCAGGACAGAGACTTTGTGTCTTCCCTTTCGGCATGTAGATCTGCTTCATGCAAATGCATCTTTACGAGGAAGTGCTGATGGGAGCAGTGCAATGATTGCCTTACATGCGCACTAACCCCCAATGATTGCCTATGTTAAAAGATTGGATTGGCTGAGATCATCTGCAATGAGCATATCAGCCAGGGGAGGACATGGCAAGGATTTCAGCAAAGGATATAAGGCGAGTAAAACCAATTTAACCATTTAAGGGCAGGGTGGTTGAATCTAAATAAATTAGTTAACACTTAACATTGGGAAAACATGTCATGGACAACCACACTGTTACATTATTCATATTTCTACTTTATGGTTATGTATCACCATAACACTTTTATTAATTTTTCATATTACTGACCAGACATTGGGTAATGGCACTTTCATCTGTAGCCAGGATCCTAGTGGATTTAATCCACAGATTAATAACATATATAGAAGGAGAGACTGAAAAGGGGTACTGTCACTTCTCTAGAATTTACACCATTGATCATTGAAAATCATCTATAACCTGCATTTAGTTTTTTCCCACGAGATGCTGTGTTTTCTTTTAAAATTCATATTAAATATTTGACAAACAACAATACAATCCAGTTCAGATAAGGCAAGGCCTTTTGTATATATGGCTAGGTGAAAAAGACAGAGCTTATAACATTGATTGACACTGAGCCAACATGAAGTCACCCAGTTTGTGTATATTTCTGGATTAAATTTTATTTTTCATACCTCACAAATACATATTTGTTAAATATAGAGCTATTTATACATAATATTAAAAATCTAAAGAAGTGACAGATCCTTTTGCAGTTATAAATGATATAGCATTTTTACACAATGAAGAATAAACACTGGATTCTAGGCTTCTCATGATACATGTAGGATTAGCATTTAAAGAACACTCTGGGCACCACAACTTCATTTTGAATGAAGTTATGGTACAAGGCAGTCTTACCTTAAGTGGTTAAATAGTTACGAATGGATTAACTCCAAAGTTGTGACGACTATGAACATCTGAATCCTGCGCAAGAGCGATGTCCAAGGCTCTCTCAATATAGCCTTAGATATTGCTGGAGATCTAGGGGCAGAGTGTATAGACACGGTCTTCACAACTTTGGGGTTAAACGGTTTATACATTCTGCATTGATCCTACTTTTGTAAAACATGGACATTTTGTAGAAGTTTGTATGTAACTTTTGTAGCAAAAATCTAGAGGAGTGCCTACGAGAGAGAGATCACAAGCATAGCATAAATAAATAAAATCAAGTTGTGGTTTCTTTCTCTTGATAAAACAAACATACTCAAAAATTTTAAACTACATAAGCCTCTACAGAGATTGATTTAAAAAGAATCCATCAAGGAGGTAATTTTTCACAGAATACCTGGCCTATGCAACCTCGGTTACGACGGAATGGATAGTCCTTTTTAAAGCCTTTAGAAGAGTGAATGCACTTTCCAGTCATTCCATGTGATTCATATTAAATCATTGCAATAGTATTCCACAGTACTGAAAATTTAAATATTTTTTTTCCTGACTTAAGAGCACTGTGTCAAAATAATAAGAAAATTACAACCATTTATAAATTTATTTTATAGGAGACCGATTAGTAGTAAATAGCCAATACTGCTGGAAGTCCATTTAAACCAAAATGTCTCCTTTCTAATCATGGTATGGGTGCAGTTTTGCATTCACAATATAATTTGTTCCATAAGTTAAAGCAGGTCATTAGTGCTAGCATGTCCTTAAAGAAGAAAAAGGAGCAGAAGGGAGAAAAAAATAATATGATATTGAATTGCACGATGTGAATATTAAAAAGTGAAGGGTAAACTAAAAGGTACAATTTTAAAATAACCACATTTTAGTCTCCTTTTGCATTTATTTCACAAGACAGTTCTTCCAGAAATCAGGCTACATTCCTGCCAAAAGAGGTTTTGCAGTTCAGACTCCCTGCTGTGGGGCAGGGGTGGCATGAAGTATCCGCAAGGTTAGAAAGTGTTCTTCACATGTTATTAAATCCCATCATGCCTTTCATGTTACCAGCAGCTCCCTGCTGAAATTGTCTCATCATTGACTGAAGGCCGGCCATGCCACCTAGAACATAGAAAGGTTAGTTGGTGGGTTGGATGAAACGAGAAGCTGTGGTTTGTGAATGGATTGCAATTTTAATCTTAGGCTAGGCATGCAAAAGAAAGCAGAGTGAGATAAAAACAAAAAAGTAATATAAAGATTGTAACATTTAAATTAAAGGGACACTATAGTCACCAGAAAAACCACAGCTTAATGTAGTTGTTCCGGTGAGTATAATAGCTCCCTTCAGGCATTCAGAGAAAAGGCAGTGTTTACATTGCCCCTAGGGACACCTCCAAGTGGCCACTCCTTAGGTGGCCACTGGATGGGATTCCTGGCTCAGGGCTACACAGTAAGCAGCCCTGCCATTTAATGCACGGATTCAATGCATATCTATGAAGAGGTCCTGATTGGCCAAAACAGCATTCGGCCCAACCCCCTGGCCGATTTTAGCCAAAGGGTTACTCCAGGCACAAACATTGTAGGTGCATATTGTAAATGAAAACAGAAAATAGGAGAAAGGACAAAAGCTTAGAGAAATTCAATAGCTTGCCCTTCGGTAAATCTCCACTCAGGTCTAGTTTTTGCTCACGTGTGCCATTATAGAGTAAAGCTTTATCACACTGACCCCACCCATAAGGGCAGTCCAGAATCAAAATGCTGGCAAGTTCTCTCTGCATGAGAGATGCAGCAAACCGGGAGGATCACTTTGGCCTTTTTTAGGCCTTGGCAGAGGGTTACAGCGGATACCCCTCCCAGTTTGACTACCCTTTTAGCTTGGGGAGAGCCAAGTGAATGCATTGCAGCAGCAATAGCGAATAGATAATGTTATAATGAGGTAGAGATGCCACAAAGCAGGGGACTCTGGGAGCTGAATGTCAACAGGCATATTTGTGCCGAAAGCTTTACAGCTTGAAATGATTAATTTATTTAAAAAACAAAACAAAAAAAAACAGTCTTACACTCCCTGTGTAAATAGCTTCCTATTTCGAGTTTGTTTTATTAAATAAATGAAGAAAACTACAGAGTCTACAACTTTGGGACAAATGTGACAACTGAACTACGACTGCCATAAACCTCTATAGTGAGAGGATTTACAAGATATGCCTAGCACTTTTATTGGAGCAACTGGATTTACAAAACCTTCTGCAGAAGCAGAAAATCCCAGGAGTTTACAGGAAACCCCAAAGCCGTTTTTGATCTTATTTACTTGCATATTTGAATGCATTTACTATACAGTACATAGAAGAAAAAAAAAAAATAGGGGTTGGGGGGGGGACTCCATCCTATAATGTAACACTTACCCATGTGCTGCAATACTCTGGGGTCCATCATTTTAGCCATTTGCTGGTTCAGTTTGGCCATTTGTGATGGATTTACATTTTTCGACATATCACCTCCTACAAATGAAAAAGTGCTTCATTTAGATATTTTGTGGTCTATTGTGTCACACAACCTGGATTCCAAAAATGTTTGGAAATTTAGGATTTAAAAAACAAAAAACAAACAAACATTCTTAACCTTACAGTGGGTATAAGTTATACTAGTTGAACAAATTGGTGGTATTTTAAATAACATCACATTAACAATTAAAGGCCTGTTTTAGAACACTTACAAGGTTATAGAGTAAAGTGACAATTGTTGGGGATTTACATTTCAGACCAAAACAGCTGAATTGGAAAAATTCTCCAAGTCAGCTATGGTGGGGGGAGCGATGATGACAGGGCTCCAATTTCAAAGAACAAAGCAAAATAATGTTATGACTGAATTGTGACAACATACTAGTTACTCAACACGCAAGCAACGCACATTCTCACGTCCATGTAAACAAATCAGCCAACTAAACTGCAACATTGTGAATGAGAATTAAAAAAAAAAAAAAAATAGAATAAAATAAGTTTTTGAAGCTGGCCTTTGTCAGGTAACATTTGCTTTCAGTACTGCCAGCAATACATTACAAACATTGATGGTTGGTGAGGTGGAGATTCTTATTATATCTACATGGGATTAGTAACTTTTCAACACTGCAGACTATGTAGCTTGCTCATGAACTCTGAGATATTATTTTACAGACGATAAAATGGAGCATATTCTTCAGACCCAAAACTAATCTAATGGTTCCTGCAGCAATCACAGATGGGAAACGTTATTTAGCCACAGATATTACCTTACAACCAAGAAAGCCTTACAGCACTGTGTTATACTGAAGAGAGAAACAGGGAGAGGAGTCAGCGCTAAAATGCCACAGAGAAATACTTGGTATATAAAAACGGCTACACACCTTAAAAAAGGAGAGTTCCCCTAATCCCCTTTTATAGGTAGAATAAAAACATACAAAACAGAAAGAAAGGTGTGCGCCTAATTCACATAAAAAATATATACATACAAGTCCAAAATCCTACAGTAAGTCCGAAGTGATATGTTCCACCAAATATGGAAGGTACTTGGAGATGAAGATAATCTTTACGAATTGACCCTTGTAATTCAGTGGAGATAAACAGAAAGACAAGATCCCAATGGTACAGTATGTCAGCAGAATAAAATGGTAAAATGGTAGTAATAAAATATTACTCACACTTTTCAGAGCTAAAAATCCAGCTCTGATATGGAGTACGTGAAGTGGAATAATCCCCACTCAAGGATGTATGAGGTAGCGCTGGTCAGCAGGTAGTGTGCGTCAGAAGTCCAGCGTTGGTCCGGTCCAGTCGAAAATTAAAAAAGAAATAAAATATAGTGCTCTCTGTATAACGTGTAAAACAATAAATGGATGAAAATATACTCACGGTATACAGAGCAGGCTAAACTGCTCGATGTAAGCGTTTGGGTGGTATAATCCCCACCTGTGGATTATTTGTGCTTCTGTTAGAATGCTGAAATATTTATGTAGTCAGGATGGATAAATAAAATATGAAGTAAATTAAAAGGAATATGGCAAACAGAATGTTTGGTGCCAAAAATAATTCCTTTATTACAAGTATTAAAATATAATATCTAGACGCGTTTCGCCCAAAAGGCTTCTTCAAGTAGAAAATAATGAAACTTTTTTTTATTATTTTCATTATTATCTACTTGAAGAAGCCTTTTGGGCGAAACGCGTCTAGATATTATATTTTAATACTTGTAATAAAGGAATTATTTTTGGCACCAAACATTCTGTTTGCCATATTCCTTTTAATTTACTTCATATTTTATTTATCCATCCTGACTACATAAATATTTCCGCATTCTAAAAGAAGCACAAATAATCCACAGGTGGGGATTATACCACCCAAACGCTTACATCGAGCAGTTTAGCCTGCTCTGTATACCGTGAGTATATTTTCATCCATTTATTGTTTTACACGTTATACAGAGAGCACTATATTTTATTTCTTTTTTAATTTTCGACTGGACCGGATCAACGCTGGACTTCTGACGCACACTACCTGCTGACCAGCGCTACCTCATACATCCTTGAGTGGGGATTATTCCACTTCACGTACTCCATATCAGAGCTGGATTTTTAGCTCTGAAAAGTGTGAGTAATATTTTATTACTACCATTTTACCATTTTATTCTGCTGACATACTGTACCATTGGGATCTTGTCTTTCTGTTTATCTCCACTGAATTACAAGGGTCAATTCGTAAAGATTATCTTCATCTCCAAGTACCTTCCATATTTTGTGGAACATATCACTTCGGACTTACTGTAGGATTTTGGACTTGTATGTATATATTTTTTATGTGAATTAGGCGCACCCTTTCTTTATACTGAAGAGACAATTATTTTCACCTTTGAAGAGTCCCTTGATTCCTCCCATCTTTTTAACCATCTGAGCAAACTTTGTGTACTGTGCCAGCAGTTCCTGAACGTCTCGTGTAGATACCCCAGATCCTCTGGCTACTCGCTGTATTCTTCCAGGCTGTTTGCTGAAAAGTTTGGCTCCATCCGTGTTATCAAGTTCTAAACAGAAACAAAAAGGTCATAATCTTAAACTGTGCTTTCTACTGGATTTAAAAAACAAACAAACAAAAAAAACACACCTCTTCAACTCACGCAATGTCAAGCATACTATTAAAACTAGATTAGTTGATTAATTCACAGAATTCTGAGAATAATCACATTTTGAGGTGTCTGATGATACAGAATGTCCTCTGCAAAAAAAGCTGTTCATATCTAAAAACTTTTTATTCATTTTGTTTTTACAGGATTCTTCTAAATAATTATTCCAACCATCACAATGCTCATCTTTTGTTAAACATTCTGATGCCTACAAATGTATTTCATATGTAAAGTCATATAAAGTCAGAGAAGTGGCTTGTGTGATATAAATACACTTTTTTTTAATTAACTCCTTCCAAAGGAAAATGTGTGTCAAACAAAAGAACATTCAATAACATCATAAAAGGTTGTTATCCCACTGACAGCAGGATCCCTATCAGTTTGTCTCAGGCCAAGTTCTAGAAATAGATTATGTAAGGATTTACCTTGGTCATTCATACTGTCCATTATGGTCATGAGTTTCTTCAGTCGAGCCATGGATTCCTGCTCGTTCCCTTTGCTCATAAAATCCTGCCCAAATCCAGGAATCATTCCCTGTGAACACAGAGAAAGCAATCATTTTACTAACAAATTACCTTAATGTATCAGTGACGCAGGTGTGACATTGTATCAATTTAAATAATACATTCTAGGTTTTGCATTTTTAAAATCACCTTCTGACTCTATGCTATTGGGCAACATCATACCCTTAAAATCTATAAATGTGACAGCCAAAGATTGTATTTGGTTAGAGAAGTGTTCTTTTATTTCCAACATTAGGACTATATGTTACGCTCTCCCTGCAGTAATAAACTCATTTGTTAATGAGAATTAGACAAAATAAAGCCAAGTTGAGATGTTCCAAGCACTTACCAAGATCTGGCTAAATGGACCCATTTTCATGATGTTTTGAAACTGTTCATACATATCTCGCAGTGTGAACTGACCTAAAGGAAAAGGAAAGAATATTTTAAAAATCAATATTACAGTAAACATGATTAACAGTAGACTGCAAGCAAGCCAATGGAATGTCAAACATAAATGCCATAGTCTAAAAAAAAGGGCACCCTTACTCCAATCACCAACATCCAAGATTGTGAACAGGAATATAGTCGAAAATTAATTTAGGAGACTTAGGTTGGCCATCAATATAACAGTGAATAAGATAAATGGCTACAATTATTGATGGCGTTTTAAAACGCATATTCCAAATCGGATGCAATTGCAGGACTATTCCAATGTTTGAAAACACTGGGACAGCGCACGTTCCTCTATCCATGCTATGCTGTAGAAGAGATTTGAATATTCCATTTCAGATAGGTTTTCCTAGTTACCAAGCACACAACAGTGCCAAAGAGTGTACTATTCTATTATTATTTGGAACGTAATGGTTAAAGCTATGCTCATTAACAATTTATTCCATTTAAATTGCATGATTCTAACCAATACCACACTTTTTTTTCCTCAGCCCATTGAAGCACCTTTTGTGAAGAATGTTTTGGGAGATCGTCTTACCATGTTTCAGTTTCTCTATGAGGGCTTCATTGTCGTCCAGCTTTAATTCATTTACTTTGTCTATCAGACCCTCAATGTCACCCATACCTGAGAAACAAAACAAAAAAGGGTTAAAGTCCTATCAATCTCAAATTGCCAATGAAGAAAGCTGAATATCTCACCTAAACTATATAAAATGATGCAACATGACCCAGCTGGCTCACCCAACTGGTAAAATATAATGAAGCACATCAGCAACTTGACTTCCAAGTAAGATGGGAGGGACTGCATGATGAAAACCCTCAAATTGCCCAAACGCTTTGTATATGCTGCCATTAATAGAATGTGTTTTTTTTTGTTTTGTTTTTTAATAACATTAGATTTTTCATTAAAGAGATCTTTCAAGCACCATAATCTATGATTTTTGCAGCTATAAGCCTACCTCCCAAAAAATAAAAATGTGCCGGTGTAACTTGCTCAGGTCACACAAGTCCCCACGTTGCCCCAACGTTTTCTTGTGACCATATCAGATGCTATTCATAAACGGACAAAAATACATAAAATAAATAGGATCACTGGTATGGTAACTGGAGTACCCTTGTGGGTGTTAGGCAGATGTTTATGTGACATGCCTATGAGATAGCACTTACACGAAAAACAATAGAAGAAGACCCTTTACATGGAAAAGTGACTGCATAGAAATACACAGTAGCAGATTCTACATAGTTGTGTGGCAGGAGAATCAAATAAAAAAAACGGAAAGTCTAAAGACCAGTTTGGTCTAATCCTCCCCACCACTCAATCTCTCCAATGATTTCTGGACCAACTGTTAAAGATTTCGAAGAAACTCATAATACGTCTATAATAACTTGCATGCACAATATCATGTGATTTCTCTTAAAATCTTTAGTGTGCTGCAATTGCCCCCCACTGTTCTAGAATAAAAAAAAAAAAAAAAAAAAAAAAAATATTTATTACCAGCACCACTACAACTTAATGTAGTGGTTCTGGGGACTGTAGCATGCCCCCTACAGTCTTAGTATTGTAAAACACTGGCAGTGTTTACATTGCTGCCTAGAAACACCTCTAGTGGAAGTCACTCAGACGGCCACTAGAGGTGCTTTCTAGTGAAGTGGAGACACTGATTGGCGCAGCCCAGAGTATTGCAGCGCATGCGCAACATGCTCCCAGTGCTTTCCTATGGGAAAGCATTAGATTGGCGGAGATCATTGAGATTGAAACTAACCCCCCCTTCTTCCTTCTGACTAAGCTGTACTACAGCTCTTTGAGAACCATCGGAAAGCTAAAATCGCATGTGTGCACTTCAAAGCAGCACAGAAGCTTCTCAATAAGAAAGCCTCTATTTGGTGTATTCCGCAGCACAAACTCTCAGTCTGTGCATGTGAGATAGAAGAGGGCTTGCAAAGGCTGCAGGAAATAAAAAAATTCATGCAAATTTTCTTCTGGGTAGATCTAATAAAAATTGTTCAAAACAAAAACATTTATAACAGACCGTTCACTTAACGTCCTTGTCAAAGTGCTACATGTTGCATTATTGTCACAACACTGTTGTCCTTGAATATTCTACTTTTAGCACTTCTTCCACACAGTTACCATTTGCCCAATATATATATTAAAAACAAAAAAAAGGAGAGAGCGGGGGGGGGGGAGAGAGAGAGCGGGGGGGGGAGAGAGAGAGCGGGGGGGGAGAGAGAGAGCGGGGGGGAGAGAGAGAGCGGGGGGGAGAGAGAGCGGGGGGGGAGAGAAAGAGCGGGGGGGGAGAGAAAGAGCGGGGGGGGGAGAGAGAGAGCGGGGGGGAGAGAGAGAGCGGGGGGGGGAGAGAGAGAGCGGGGGGGGGAGAGAGAGAGCGGGGGGGGGAGAGAGAGAGCGGGGGGGGGAGAGAGAGAGCGGGGGGGGGGAGAGAGAGAGCGGAGAGAGGGGGGGGAGAGAGGGGGGGGAGAGAGGGGGGGGAGAGAGGGGGGGGAGAGAGGGGGGGAGAGAGGGGGGGAGAGAGGGGGGAGAGAGAGGGGGAGAGAGAGGGGGAGAGAGAGGGGGAGAGAGAGGGGGAGAGAGAGGGGGAGAGAGAGGGGGAGAGAGAGGGGGAGAGAGAGGGGGAGAGAGAGGGGGAGAGAGAGGGGGAGAGAGAGGGGGAGAGAGAGGGGGAGAGAGGGGGAGAGAGAGGGGGAGAGAGAGGGGGAGAGAGAGGGGGAGAGAGAGAGGGGGAGAGAGAGGGGGAGAGAGAGGGGGAGAGAGAGGGGGAGAGAGAGGGGGAGAGAGAGGGGGAGAGAGAGGGGGAGAGAGAGGGGGAGAGAGAGGGGGAGAGAGAGGGGGAGAGAGGGGAGAGAGAGGGGGGGAGAGGGGGGGGAGAGAACACACCCTATATAATAGGATGAAAACACATACATATTGCTTACCAAGGAGTTTGCTAATGAAAGGCTGTGTTTTGAAAGGTTCAAAATCATCTATGTGCTCTCCAGTTCCAATGAAAATGATTGGACTCTTTGTGGCAGCAACACTGTGGAGTAAAAACAATAAAAAGACTGTAGTAGGGAAACAGAATGGAAATCTTTAAAACACATAGCAGGCAACTCCATGATAGACTAGCTGTATCACTAAAAAGAAAAATCTATTTAAAGTAGAAAGATTTCTCATACTTACGCACTGAGTGCTCCACCTCCTTTAGCATGACCGTCTAGCTTGGTTACGATAACGGAAGCCACATCTACTTTGTCTTTGAAGGCTTTGGCTTGAGACTCACAGGCCTGTCCAATGGAGGCATCCATAACATACACAATGTTGTCAGGTTGCTGAAATGTAAATAAATAAATTATATTTTGGATTAATTTGCATACGGATAGATTTACAGCATTGAAATATATCAGAGCAAAATTGTATTTGCTACATTTTTTAGAAAGCCTGCAGATGCTGAAAGGGGTTTTTAATTGATCATGCCTTTCACAAATGTGAAGTTTAGAAGCTCTGCCTTGGGTAGGTATTCGTTGTTACATTCTGCTAGCACTGACAAATTGATACTGACCTGGGGTTGTCTTAAACAAACTCGGTGTGAGCATACGTGCTTGGTGCCCTAACTATCGCGGTACTGCGCGCACACACATTTCAGATTACTGAATGAAATATATGCACACATCTACTGTGGTAATCATATTGATCATATTAAATGTCACCTATTCATTTTAGATATTGGAAAACATATGAATTATATCTAGTGATGCTACATTATATCTGCATGATCGATTCAGATTAAAGTAGCAGCCATAGTTGTTCGCATGTGTACAATGAATAGAATAAAAGCCTAGGCAATTACTTAAAAATACACATTGAGTACTTAAAGGACCAGTATAGGCACCCAGACCACTTCAGCTCAATGAGTGCCAGGTCCCCCAGGTTTAACCCTGCAGCTGTAAACATAGTTTCAGAGAAACTGCCATGTTTACACTGTCTCCCTGACAGCCACTAGAGGCAGCTTCCGCGATTTTCAGTGAGGGTAAAAAAAAAAAAAAAAAAAAAAAAAAAAAAAATCGCACTGAAATGACACCGGACGTCCCCACAGAGTTCAGCATCATTTCAGATCCCCATAGTCAAGCGTTGAGTAATGCTTTCCTATGGGCGGGTTTGAATGCGTGCACATCTGGCAGCGCATGCAGCTTCACTCGGGAGCCGACGTCGGCAGGGGGAGAAGAGGTCACCAGCGAGGGAGCCAGGCGCTGGATTAAGGTAAGTGGCTGAAGGGGTTTTACCCAGCAGGAGGGGTAGGGGCAGACCTATTAACCCTATAGTGCCAGGAAAACGGGTTTGTTTTCCTGGCACTATAGGATCCCTTTAATTTGGACTTAAATAGCTACTAAACTTTGTTTTGTTCTTTAAAAGTGATACTCCAGGCAACACAGCCACTTATTCATAATGAAGTGCGTATGGTGCCTGGCTGTTTTTGAACTAGTTGACACTGAGTGTCCTCAGCCAACCTCATTCCGCATCCTCTTTGCTGCTCTGGCTATTGTTTCTGCATTGCTGGGAGGAAGTGATAACCCAAAATGGCCAGCTGAGCTCGTTATGCCTATCACCGGGTGACGTGGAGTCCCACAAACCCTCAATCAATGACATTTAGTGGAATCTACCAAAAATGGATGCCAGCCATAAAAAAAAATAAAAAAAATTACAATATGATGTCTAACTGCATACAGATAAAATATTTTATGCCGCACCATGGTGCTTGTATGAATATATGACTGGTTTATCATGAGATTTAAACAGATACGAGAATATGATTTAGTAATCCAAAACATACACACAATTCTTTATGATTTAGACTAACCTTTACTGCTTTCTAGATTCCCCAAATCGAACGGATTATATATTTTTTGCCCTTTCACAACAAACTTACCACAGCATTGGAAACTTGTAACATTTCTTCAAACAGAGAATCTTCTTGTTTGTGTCGCCCACTTGTGTCCACAATGATAATCTCAAAATTCTCATTTTTAAATTTCTCCACACCTTCATATGCAATATTGACAGGATCCATTTCTGTGTAACTGGACGGAGAGAGAATGTTGTTTCAGTGTACAAATATTAACTGATGCCATAATGTATTAAAAGGAGTACCGTGGCCCCATTTCCTGGTAATGTGGCAACCCATTTTGCAACAGTTTTATCACTTGTCTTAAAAGGGACACTATAGGCACCCAGATCCCTTAACCCCTTAAGGACACATGACATGTGTGACATGTCATGATTCCCTTTTATTCCAGAAGTTTGGTCCTTAAGGGGTTAAACTCATGGAAGTAGTCTGAGTACAGTGTCCAAGAACGTTCAACGCTGTAATTGTAATTGATTTTGATAAACGGCAATAATTATCTTGCAGGGATAACTCCACCTTTAGTGGCTGTGTCTACCAGACAGCCTGTAGAGGGTCTTTCAGGTGGCTAGGCAACTTATGGTCGCATTACGGACGCTGGACCTCCTCACGCTCTGCATGAGGACACCCAGCGTCACTCAAAACCCTATAGGAAAGCATTATACAATACTTTCCTATGGGGGAAGTCCTAATGCAATTGTGGTGATCGCTGCGCATGCGTATTAGGTGCCCCGCCGGCTGACAGAAGAGGAGGAGCGAAGGCAAAGCCTGACCTAGCGCTGAGGGACATTGGCGCTGGTAAGTAATAAAACCTATATTTTCCCTTGAAAACCTAGCTGTGAATAAACACAGCGTTAATCACTACGGACATGCCAGTTAATGGTCTTAAACATGAAAAATAATTTAAAAAGAGTATAAATAATATGAAACCTAGAGAAATTATTATTAAGGTTTATACAAATTTACAGATTAAATCAGTTTTGCAGATAGATAAATGTGCCAAAATGTACAATAACCAATGTGATAAATGATATATAACCAAACATATTGCTGAAACTAAGCAAATTTGACAAGGTTATTTACTAACGTGAGAATCCAAAGTAATTATATTTTAATTTCAAATTTAAGACCACACTATATATATATATATATATATATATATACATACATACACACACAGGAAACATAGTGTGCTTAGAAAAGATCGTCAGTTTGGCTACTTGTACCTTGTATTTGAAATTCACTTTAGTAAACAACTCTGTAAATGTATATATTATCGAGTAGAAAGTTCTATAGGCTGTCGTTATCGAGCAGATGCTCTATCTTTCTGGTTACTAAAAGACGACACACAGTCACAACATGTTTGAGCATTTAAAGCCAATCGCACAGGTCTCGACTTACCTTCCGTAGAAGGGGATTCTAGCTTTAGTTGCATTCTGTTTCAGCTGATCAAAGGCTCCTACAAAAAAAAGTTGTAACCCATTCATTAAGCACGGGGAATATTCTTAAGAAAACCAGGTACAAAATACACACATTTTCAGCAAGTTTCATTCTGGTATAAATGTTTTTTAGGATGCCTGTTAATGAAGGTTAAAGGCTATCTCGATTTTCAATTCACTTTATTAATTAATTTTTAAAAAGTGTATTCCATTGAATGAAAATGATTTTTACATGATGTATATTGATTTAATACAATTTCACTTTCCATCTGGCTGATCAGCCAGGTTCAGTCAGTCAGACTCTTATCTGACCAACTGCTGCTCAACCTACCTTACCTGCTGCTGTGATTGTTCTACGTGAAATTGCAGCAGCAATCAAGCTAGGCTGCGCAGCAGTTGGTCAGATAACAATAGTGTCTCCCAACATGACTGCTCAATTCCATAAAAATACATCATAATTTAAAAACATAAATTTTTACTTACCGTAAATTTCTTTTTTCTGAAGATTAGAGGCAGTGCTTTACCAATGGGATTTCTAATCTGGAGGGAAAAATGGGCAGGCAATTCTCCAACTTTTTTAAGACACTCCCCTTAATTAAACTACATTCCTTTAAATAACAGCTCACCTCAAACAACCCCAGAAAATACACAAGCCGATACATGCACAATTCCGAGTTTATTAGAAAAAAAGGGGGGAGGAATTATAGCACTGCCTCTAATCTTCAGGAAAAAGACATTTACGGTAAGTAAAAATTTATGTTTTTCCCTTCAGATTAGAGGCAGTGCTTTACCAATGGGATATGACAAAGCAATTCCAAAGGGCGGGATTTATTTCACCACTGCTTGTAGCACCTTTCGCCCAAAAGCTGCATCTTCTGAGGCCAGTATGTCTAACCTGTAATGCTTCGAGAATGTATGCAGAGAAGACCAAGTAGCCGCTGAACAAATCTGAGAAGGAGTAGCTGCCGCATGCAGAGCCCAAGACGTAGATATAGCCCTGGTTGAATGGGCCTTTAGGGGGCCTGAAATTTCCGCGTTGCTTGAGGAATAAGCCAAAAGAATACAATCCTTCAGCCATCTAGCCAGAGAACTCTTTGAAGCGTTCATCCCTTTCCTTGTGCCATTTATCAAGACTAAAAGACTAATTTATCTTTTCTAAAAGATTCAGTAGATTCAAGATATTGCATAAGACATCTCTTCACGTCTAGGCAGTGAAACTTTCTTTCCAAGGCAATTGAAGGATTTTGGCAGAAAGTAGGCAATACCACTTCTTGGTTGATGATAAAAGAATTCAAAACCTTATGAATAAATGAAGGGTCGAGCTTTAAAACCACCTTGTCTTGATGAAAGACCAAAAACGGAAAATTCGGCCGTAGAGCTTGGATTTCTCCCACCCTCTTGGCCGATGTGATTGCCACCAAAAAAACTTTTTTAAAGATAAAATCTTCAGAGATGCCTCTGCTAGAGGTTCAAAGGGCGGCTCACAAAGAGCGGATAAAACTAAATTTAGATCCCAGGGCGGACAGGTTTCCCTTATGTTTGGAACTAAACGGCCCAGAGCCCTGAAGAATCTAGATATCAGAATGTTTGAGGCTAAACACCTGAAAGAAAAGAAACTGATAGCTGAAACTTGTAATTTTAAAGATGCTGGCTTCAATCCCTTTGCGAATCCCATCTGAAGGAATTTGAGAATCTTTTGGATAGAGGTGGAAACAGGGTCCTCTTTAAACCTACAACACCACTGACAAAATTTCTTCCAAATCTTGGAGTAAACTTTAGACGTAGACTCTTTTTTAGTAGCCAATAAAATTGTTATGACCTCAGGATCTAGCCCTTTACTCTTTAAAATCTGGAGTTCAGACACCAAGCCGTCAACTGGAATCTCTGAAGGGTTGGAAGAGGAACCATGGAGTGATCTAGAATTTCTTCTGACAGAGGAAGCTTCCAAAAAGTGGCCCCTGGAATATTTAGAAGAACCGAAAACCAACTTCTTCTTGGCCACCAGGGGAGGATTATGATAATCCTTACTTTTTCCAACTTGATCTTTTGAAGCACTTTGGGAATAAGAACTACTGGTGGGAATACATATGCAAGGTTGAACTTCCATGGTACTGACAGAGCATCTATGATATCTGGCTTGTCTGCAGGGTTCAGAGATGCAAACCGTCTTGTCTTCCTGTTTGTCCTGGAGGCCATAAGGTCTATTTCTGGACAACCGAAACGGTCTGAAATAAGCCTGAAAATTCTGCACGAAAGGGACCAATCTGTTTGTTTTAAGTGATGACGACTCAGGGCGTCTGCCAATACGTCGAATTTTCCCAGTATGTGAACCGCCGAGATCGATAGGAGGTGCACTTCCGACCACAGCATGATCTTTGAACATATCTTAAAAAAGTTGGAGAATTGCCTGCCTATTTTTCCCTCCAGATTAGAAATCCCATTGGTAAAGCACTGCCTCTAATCTGAAGGGAAAATAAAGTTTAATTAAATGTAATAAACTTGCAAAAAAAAGAAAGATGAACATTTGATGACAGTTGTCCTTTATAATTAATGACGAATTATATTTATTGGAAGGATAGACACATGGCAGCAGCTAATAATAAAATAATTAAAATCAAATCCTGGCAGATTAAAGAAGGGGTACAGATATTAGTTTAATCCCAATACTTACAAATGTGTTTAGTTCAAAACTTAGTTAAAAGTATTTCACACATTGCAGGTTTAAAACCATGACATCTTTCACAAAAATGTACACTATTCACCCTTTGAATGTCTCAAACTGAGACAATCTCAGCAGGCTTCAGTGTTACATAAAATAAATAAGGTAAAGTAAAAAGCCAAACAAAAGATTGAAAACTAACCTGCTCTGAATGTGTCCGCACATATCAAACATGTCTTCCAACCTTTCCTCTGATAGTAATATGCCAACTGTAAGACAAAATTTACAACAGATCCATTAGATGAACTTAAATTAACCTGGAAATCTCAGAACTAGGTCTGAAAAAGATTAGTTCAAAGAAAGAGTTTGCTCAGATTTGATGTAAGCAGGACTGGAAATGTCTGCAAGTCTTTTTACTGTAAGGGGACGAAAGAAAATGGTACTTTTACATATGCACGACTAAAGGACTAGAACCCTTGTACTGAATTTATTTTGTTATGTAGTTGATGAGTAATAAAAAGAATGTGGCTTGTGGTTGCCACTATCCCTTTGCAAAACAAATACCATAATGAAGATGAATCTAGCCTTTGGCCCATCTTGTTCTTCACTTACCTTTGAACATGTGGTTGTTTTTCCACTTCCTTGTAAACCCACAAACATTATGACATTTGGTTTTCCTTTAGTTGGAGTCCATGCTTTAACCCCAGGATCAACTAGCTGTGGAGAATAATAAACCAGTTATGGGTCACAAATATTCTCACATGGAAATTTTACAACATGGTCATCTATGGTGAACTCTACATTAACTGATAGAGCACAAGAAACAGCTGATATCAAAGTTTGACAAACATGTCCTTTAAAGGGGTACTCCAGCCCAGAATGTACACAACATCTAACATAATACTACAGCTGCACTTTGCCTTTATGTAATAAAAACACCTGCAGATCACTGGAAGTCAAAATATAGCTCCTCAATTGCCGTGGAACACCCACTCCAGTGATGTCTAGCCGGCCATAGAATTACTCCTTTACTTTTAGGAGGATTGCTGAACATCTTGGACTTGTAGTTTAACCACAGATGGAAAGCAGTTCTTCAGAATGACAGGCAATAAAGCCAACCTAAAGGTGCAGATTTACTGCAGGATCCCCTCCTACCAACTGGTATCCAGCAAATTGAATGATGTCCTGTTGGCCACTTTATGTTTGAAGTGTATACAGAGGAGATAATATATATATATATATATATATATATATATATATATATATATATATATATATATATATATATATATATATATATATATATATATATATATATATATATATATATATATATATATATATATATATATTTTAAGATACCTATTTAAAAAGCAAATAACTCAAATCAGAGAGTCAAAAATTGACAAGACAATTATCTTATGTAGGAGTAAAGAAACTTGCAACTTTAAAATTTAAAAAAAGGCCAGCAGGACTCCCCAAAATTAAATATATACATTCTTTTAAACTAGTCGTTTACCTTGACAAGTTCTTTGAAGACAGCATGCTGGATCATCTTGCGCTTATTCAAGCCAGATGCCATTTCTTCCAGATCAATAGCAGACCTACACAAAAAACAAAGCGCTTTAGTACCTTTAGAAATAAAAAATAGGGGATTTCCTAAACTAACTAAATAAAATATATTTAAAAAGCTGCACACACAAGAATATATATTGAGGCAAAATGCATTAGAGGAAAGAAACTTTTTTACGAATGCTCAGAAAATATATGAGGGTTTGTAGATTAAAGGGACACTATAAGCACCCAGATCACTTTATCTCGTTTAATCTGGTTAGTGTACAATGGACACTGGCCTTGCAGTGCTGAATAACTGTTAAAGGACCACTATAGTGCCAGGAAAACATACTATAGTGCCCTGAGGGTGCCCCACCCTCAGGGACCCCCTCCCGCCGGGCTCTGGGGAGAGGAAGGGGTTAAACACTTACCTTTCTCCAGCGCCGGGCGGGGAGCTCTCCTCCTCCTCTCCGCCTCCGATCCTCCCTTTCGGCTGAATGCGCATGCGCGGCAAGTGCTGCGCGCGCATTCAGCCGGTCTCATAAGAAAGCATTTACAATGCTTTTCTATGGACGCTTGCGTGCTCTCACTGTGATTTTCACAGTCAGAATCACGCAAGCGCCTCTAGCAGCTGTCAGAGAGACAGCCACTAGAGGATTTGGAGGCTGGATTAACCCTATTATAAACATAGCAGTTTCTCTGAAACTGCTATGTTTATATAAAAAAAAAAGGGTTAATCCTAGAGGGACCTGGCAACCAGACCACTTCATTAAGCTGAAGTGGTCTGGGTGCCTAGAGTGGTCCTTTAAGCTAGGTTAGTAGCATTTTCATCTATAACTTTCCAATGCTTATATTTCAGGATGAGTCTAACAGACTGTTGAAGATACATTGTAAGTTTTATTTTAACATTTTATTGTATTCAAGGGACACTCAAAACACCAGAACAACTACGGTTTGTAGTGTGGTATGGAGACTGTCCCTTCAGTCTCAGTAATCCAAACACTGTCTTTTCTGATCCAACTCAGAAAGCATCTAGAAACCCTTTGGTGTATATATAAATAACTAAGATGGGGAGAGCACAGAGCTTCCAAAACAAGAGGTTCTAATAAATAAATATATATGTTACAGTTAAAGTGCAGAAAATGATTTCGTTTCTCAAATATTTCTCACATTACCTAGGTAATCTGCAAATTACCTAAATAATCTGCACATTACCTACTAGTTAAAATGCAAAAAAAACAAAGAACAAAAAGTTCTATGTCCCTGTGTAACACCCGTGCACACTACCCCAAAATCTCCCAAGAGGGAGCAGTGGTGTTAGATGTTACGCAGAGACAGGAGTACCGATATGAGACTCCAGATGTCTCAGAGGGGCTTAACCCAAAGTATAAACAGAACAATAAACAAGGAGATATGCAAATCGTCTCAGTATGTAAATGGGACTCACTGCATAGTCTGGAAAAATATATAGCGCTGTTGAGTCTGAATACAAGACCTGGCTATCAAAATAATATGGTCAGAGACCCCAATCAAACAAAGTATATACAAGTGATCCTACAATCCAATGCCAGCCCAGGGTAGTAAAGATAAGGAGATAATTTAGTGGATATCCTCACTCCACCCTAATAATACGCTTTATTGTGATCTGCTATAGGGATATGAGTGTCAAATAACTGAATCTCCATAAACTATACATCCTAGGGAATGTCAGTGTTAGGATAAATAAAGGCTCAAAGTTTGAGCTATCTTCAGGACAGAGAGAGATTGAAACTGATATAGGAGTAAAAAAAGTCAGTCAAAATCAGACTGATGATTTAAATTAAGAAAGCCTCTCTCCCTGTAAAACTAACTAGACAGGCATAGGAAAGAAAAAGAAGGAAATTAAATTAAATAGTGATCATGGTGCTACAAACACCAGTGCCCAGTGCAGAGAAAACGCCCAACGTACGTTTCGGTGCTAAGGAGATGCACCTTCGTCAGGGGCCAACATATGACTGATAGGAAGCCTCTTAAATACCCCAACTACAAGGGGACATGATTACCTTATGGCCAATAGGATGTAGGGGTGTGTATCACCAGCTGTCTGTAATATCCTGACGCATCCGGCATTTCCCTAACTGGGCGTGGCCCGTTCGTCATCGCCGCTCAGCTCCGCCCATCATCCTCACGTGGGCGGACCCCATGTGACAGCGGGGCAAACTGAATTGTCTCCCCGCTCAATTCAAACTCAATTCAGTTTGCCCCGCTGTCACATGGCCCACGTGAGGATGATGGGCGGAGCTGAGCGGCGATGACGAACGGGCCACGCCCAGTTAGGGAAATGCCGGATGCGTCATGTGACGCGCGGCACGGCAGGTCACGTGACCGGCTATAGACTCCTCCTCCATACTCACCACGGAGTTGATGCGGTCGCAGTCTGACAGCCAGGATATTACAGACAGCTGGTGATACACACCCCTACATCCTATTGGCCATAAGGTAATCATGTCCCCTGGTATTTAAGAGGCTTCCTATCAGTCATATGTTGGCCCCTGACGAAGGTGCATCTCCTTAGCACCGAAACGTGCGTTTCCCTAGGACGTACGTACGTTTCCCTATACATTCCCTAGGATGTATAGATTATGGAGATTCAGTTATTTGACACTCATATCCCTATAGCAGATCACAATAAAGCGTATTATTAGGGTGGAGTGAGGATATCCACTAAATTATCTCCTTATATTTACTACCCTGGGCTGGCATTGGATTGTAGGATCACTTGTATATACTTTGTTTGATTGGGGTCTCTGACCATATTATTTTGATAGCCAGGTCTTGTATTCAGACTCAACCGCGCTATATATTTTTCCAGACTATGCAGTGAGTCCCATTTACATACTGAGACGATTTGCATATCTCCTTGTTTATTGTTCTAGTTAAAATGCAATAAAATAATTCTGTCCTCCATCTCGGAGGGGCTCACAGCTCTGGAGGACACCATGGTGTGCACAGGCTGCTGTTCTGTTCTTGTCTGGACCACATAGTCACATACCTCTTCAAACAGTTATCCCGAACTGGTAAGAAACGAGGAGCCCCCACCACCACAAGAGAGTGAGCGCTTCCTGCACATTATGCAGCAACACCCTGAAATGATCTGAGCAGATGCTCTCCACTGTTCTCAATATCATATATTTGAAGACTGTCGGAATCAGTGGTCCATGAGCAGACCTCTCCTTGGTCTCATTCTCCTCAATGAGAGAAATATTTCTCAGACTTGTTAGTAGCCAGCCGCCTCTGAGAAGCAACAAGCCATGTGTCTATGCTTTGAGAATTTGATGGTGGAGGGCATTGAAAGGAACTTGCTCACAAAAAGAATAGAGACAGGTTCACACAGAATCGTTCTGCCTTCAGACAAGAAGTGAACGACTCTGCAGCGACTGCACTGAAAGGGTGAAACCAGTTCTGCGAGGACGTTTTTGTAATAAATAATTTCCTTTTCACCAAGGGAAAGAAACAAACTTTTGCACTGAAAGGGTGAAACAGGTTCTGCAAGGATGTTTTTTGTAATAAACAATTCCTCTTTTACCGAGGGAAAGAAACAAACATTTTGCACTTTAACTATACGGAAGCAGTTAATGTGCATATTACCTAAGTAAAGTGCGGAAAACTTGATTCCGCACTTTAACAAAGCAAATCAGTTAATCTGCAGATTAACTAGGTAATGTGCACATTAACTGATTTCTCACTTTAACTGTAACATATATATAAATGAATCTCGACACCCTCATTTTCATAGGAAATTAACTTTGATTGCTTACCATTTGCAATAATATTAGCTACATCTGATCTTTTTATCTACTTAATTATTTTATATTAAAGACAAGCTGAATGTACCCAGACCATTTCATCTCAATGAAGTGGTTGGGGTGCAGTTTTAACTCGTTAATGTAAAACATTCAAGATATACCTTGAAGGATTACCATACACATACTGACACCACTAGAGGCGCTTCTGCTGTAACAGAGTGAAACTCTGCTATTATGAACCAGTGTTTTTGGTAAAAGTGACCCTTCAAAATCCAATATAAACAATAATCCAGTGTAGGTAACCAACTTACTAAATAAATGTTATTTTAATATTTAACTTACTTGACATTTTCTCTTAGCTGCTTTACAAGTTTTATGTTCACATCAGCTTCTAGTAGAGCCGCACAGACTTCTTTCAGCATAGCACCGAGAACCTAAAACATACACACATTTGAAAAAGCCTTGCTATATTATGTCAAAGAATTATGGCTAACCTGTGGTGCCATGTGCAAAAATATAAATACAAGACACCTGAAGAAACAAAGTTTAAAGCTACAGTGATTTCCTAAGCAAGAAATATGTGTAAAAAAATAAAAAATGTCAAAATCAATATTGGACAGTGTGAACAGCAGATGAAATTACATTTGGATAAAGAATTAAACAATGATGGCCTGAAATAAACAGTTTGTTGCTTACTATATATCCATGTATGATAGGGAGGCGTGAATCTGAACACTTCAAGGAATACTCTAACATATCAACTTACCTCTTCATTAATGATTGTAGCATTGCTCAATGAGCGCAGTGCTGATGTGATTTTTCTTCCTAAATCTGCCAAAACCATCTTGAACGCCTATAGTTTTACCCAACCTGCAACAACAAAAAAACATGTAATTGCTATATGTATCTCCATTTTACTCAGAAGACTCAAAGCAAAGTCTGTGCTAGTTAGTTAATAACAAGAGAATGTGATTAATAGGGTACATATAGATAATCTGTAATCAGTTATCTCAACAACAAGCATGACATATACAAAAGATGATAGAAACATAGGATGTGACGGCAGATAAGAACCATTTGGCTTAAACTCCTACACTGTGTTAACCTCTACCACTGGAAGGCTATTCCATGCATCCACAACACTCAGTAAAGTAATACGTCCTGATATTTTTAAACCTGTGCCCTAATTTAAGACGGTCTTGGTATGGTAGTTTTTCTTCTTTTAAATATAAATATAGTCTCCTCCTTTACTGTGTTGATTCCCTTTATGTATTTAAATGTTTCTATCATACCCCCCTGTCTAGTCTTTCCTCCAAGCTATACATGTTAAGATCATTTAACCTTTCCTTGTACTTTTATCCTCCAATCCATGAACCAGTTTAGTAGCCCTTCTCTGAACGCTCTCCAAAGTATCATGATAGATCGAATAAAAAAAAAAAAAAAAGGTCTTGACAATTAATTTCACATATACAAATAAAAAAAATAAAAATACATTGGTCTTTCCTCTGTATATTACTTTTATGCCCCATGTTGCTACTAGAGACTGCCTCATCTCAACCAAGGGAGGTAAAGAGAAAAAAAGTATTCAGACCTACCTCCAAGTCAACTAATAGTGCTGAGGCACAAACAAGTGTACTGAGAGACTGCTCACTAGGATCTTCCAAAAGTCCCTTTCTGTGAACCCATTTGAGTTGTCAGTCCCTTTGCAGTTGTACAGCAAGGAAGCAATGACAGACAGGCTGGGTGCATTTTCAGGTACACAGTCTGACACTGCTCCCTCACAGTACTATGCTGTACTTGATGAGGGAGCAAACAGGGAGATGATGTCATAAATTTACCATTTCATTCTTGATGAGGAGATTACAAGTATGATGTTGAGGCGTTGACTGGGGCTAGGGTAATGAGGTAATGTAATGGGCTAATGATGAGAAATATGAAGTCATGCAATTTGTGCTGGGAGTTATAGGGCTGGATATTGTTGAGGGGATTCAGACGTTGGGGTGAGTTGGTTATGAGACTGGGAGGCAATGAGGGAGAATAGCAGGGACACTAGACTATAGGAATTGATTAATGTAATTGGAGATAAGGGAACATAACTAAGACTATAAGGCAAATTACAATCCAGTTCAATTTAGGCAGGGCAATCAATGCAAATGTAGAGAAGAACTAGAAACAGTTTAATTTCTCCTCTTTCCTGTATACTTTCTTTACGCTGACGACCAGGTAAACAGGTCAGAGATCATGATAAGGATTGACAATGAGCCAAGTTGCAGGATAAGAGAGTGTGGATTTCTACATTTTAAAGGGGCGCGCCTAGTAACAAAATGACTCCATGTTAATATATTATTTTTTGTGCGTGAATGCTGTCCCTTTTTAAGGCAACAAAAAACACTGTTGATGACAAAAGGCAATGTTTACATCTGTCCAAGAACAACCCTCTGGTGGCAGTCACTAGAGGCACTTCCTCCTTAAGACCTTTGACATTATCACACACACTCTCTACAGCTTCTCTATAAAATATTGGATTACATTTTCTCTACGAGAACCAATGGATTGTTGGAAAAGGGTGATTGGTGCGTGACAATTTTCCCTGAAGCATAAACTACCAACATATTCCACAGGTCTCAAAACTGTTCTATAAATTCAATCCGAATACGCACTTACTATTTTGGAAGAAATAACCTTATTTAATTCGCTGGAATAAAACCCAATAGCTTCATCTATTTTTCCATTACAACAGCAGAGTAAACATTGAAAAGTGTAGACATATGGAATAACAGGTGAGGGCAAGTAGAATGGACAATATAGCAGGCGGTTTTGAGGCGTTAACCAATAAGACATATGGGAATAACAAGGTTTATTCACCAAGTGTGAGTCATGAAGAATTCAATTAAAAACTATTAAAAGCTTTCCTTACCCGCACCTTGATAACCCACGTTGCTTCCTCTGCTAAACATATCATCCAAAAAACAAACCCCATAACTGTAAACCATCCTAATCTACTTTTTTCCGTAAACAAAATACATCAGGAAGTATTACTTTTACCAACTGTTGTGGATGCATGGAATAGCCTTCCAGCTGAAGTGGTAGAGGTTAACACAGTAAAGGAGTTTAAGCATGCATGGGATAGGCATAAGGCTATCCGAACTATAAGATAAGGCCAGAGACTAATGAAAGTATTTAGAAAATTGGGCAGACTAGATGGGCCGAATGGTTCTTATCTGCCATCACATTCTATGTTTCTATCCTACCCTTACCTCTTGTGCCCCTTTACCCTCACTCCCTCTAGTATATAAAGCTCATTTGATCAGGGCCCTCAACACCCCGTTTCCGTGCGTCCAACTTGTCTCGTTGCGAATACATTTCTGTTAGTCCACCTATTGTACAGCGCTACGGAATTTGTTGGCATTTTACAAAGACAGTAATACAAAAAATTCTACGTCTGTTAGTCCACCTATTGTACAGCGCTACAGAATTTGTTGGCGTTTTACAAATACAGTAATACAAAATATTCTACGTCTGTTAGTCCACCTATTGTACAGCGCTACGGAATATGTTGGCATTTTACAAACACAGTAATACAAAAAATTCTAAGTCAATTTTCTAAATTTTAAGGCAAAATTGGAAAACTGTAAACATGGTCCAACATTTTGGGGTTTTTTTTTTTTTGTCTATTTTGGGTTTAAAAATAAATCAATGAAAGGTTTGAATTCCTGATAGTCTCCCACATTACAGACTGGCCCTGTTACAGTGTGGTGCGCAGTGGTTATAGTACCGCTTGTGAAATCAGCCCCCAGCTGGGGGATCCTATGGCCTTCCCACGGTCTCTAGGGAGCTGCCTCGCTGCTGGCTCTTCTTTCCTGTTATTGGAGGAGTCCCAGGGAATCAGACACCGAATACACCCCCAGCGTAACGAAGGGACCGGTGAGATCCAAAAAACAAGCTCACAACTTCCGCTCTGTGTGAAACGTCACCACATACAGGCAACCTTTGACCTTCAGATGGTTTCTACTTCCGGTGTGTCTGTATGCCATACCATAGAGTGTGCGTTAGGTTAGTTCTATCCACCCGGATCTCTATGGTAGCGCCGCCATCTTTGTACACCCAAAAAAAAAAAAAAAAAAAAAGAATTCCATCTGTACACACAGAGAGTTTGTGATGAGAGCTGAGCGTTTTTGGTACATGGGATGGACTTTACTGAAGCCCAGAATGCTATCCTCGGACTTTTGGGAAACGTGTCTGTGGACGCTTTACCTAAAATTATCCATTGGATGAGAGCAAGCAGTAAGCTATAATAGCATGTCTCTTTTTATATGTTTGTGCAGATGGGAGATCTAATAAGACCTGCTGTATGATAATTTAATTATTATTTTTTTGCATTTAAAGCACTCTATTAATGTATTTTTTTTATTTATTTTATTTTTATCCATTTTCAGCACTCTATTAATTTCAGCTTATTGGTTTCCTGATATATATATATATCTTATTCTATTTACATGTTCATTTACATGTCTTTGAAATAAATAATTTATATTATGTTTGGCAAGCACTAAATGTGTCAAAATATTGCAAAGTTAAAGTGTGCTAGTTATGCTTAAATAAGATTATACTACACAAAATTCCACCTATATGTTGTTCTGGCAGAGAATGTAGAGAATAGAATATATTGGGGGGGGGAGGGGGGTTGTTAAAATTATGATCCCGCTTAGCCTGTTATTTCTGCGCATAGTGGTTGTGCTGGTGCCCTCTACGCCAACAATTCAATGGTGAGAACAGGAGAACACTCTTCCAGACATTCTTCTGGTCTCCATTGAAGCAATTAAAATACATGTGATATCCCTCTGGCAAGAACATCTTGCTTTTTGATAAAGAAGTATAGCAGTTCTTTCCCTCCTCCCCTGGCCCATAGTGTTCTTTCCCCCCCTGTACCATAGTGTTCTTTTCTCTCCCCCCCCCCCCCCCCCCCCCCCCATGTAATCATTAGTATCTTTCATTGTGATATATAATCATCTGAATTGTTAATGCAAGCATGTCTGTTAAACTATGAACTACAAATGAAAAAATATATAAATTTTTTTTTTTTTAAACAAATTTAGCAAATTTTACCTGTTTTCGGCCGAAATGGGATAGGCCCATTTTCAGCCGAAATTTCGGTGCATCCCACATACTTATATGGAGGATCATGCAGGATCTCACTTAGACCACTGTGTTGTATTCTCGTGCATGCGCGAGAGTACAACAATAATGCTAGCTCCTGACAAATGAAGTGAGGGAAGTTAAAGAAAGAACCAAAGGAAGGATAGCAGGACTCTCCATCGAAAGCTTCCTTAGTCTTCTACCCCCAGGCTACTGCACACCAAGTGGACATGTTATTTTTAGGGGTCTCTGCAAAATGTCTGCTCTACAGGGACACTACAATCACTCAGACCACTTGATCTCAATGTAGTGGTATGGGTGCAGTGGCCCTGTCTTTTTAACCCTGCAATGGAAAACACTGTATTCTTATTTTTAGAAATAAATGTTTTCATTGCAGGGTTAAGTCCACCTCCAGTGGAGGTTTTTCTACGAGGAAGCTTGAGTGTATGCAGCACTCACAGCTCCATGCACATTAGGTCCCCAATGCTTATCTATGAGAAGCATTCGATCGGTCCACAAGCTCAAAGCCTCTCATTGCAGAAAACGTATATTATTTGTCCAACTATACAGCATGGGCTAAGCTTTTTAACTTCCTTATTATGTCATCTGCAGTTGTATGAAAAATATCTAGACCTCTTAGTACCATAATCACTACAGTAAGCTGGAGTGTCCCTTTTATTCTTGCAAGGTATAAACTCCAAGCCTAAATCTTATTCTTCAGAGGTGCCATGATCCCAGGCTAAAACTGTTTTATTAAAGGGTTAATCCAAGCACCATGACCTCTTCAGTGATTTGAAGTGGTGATGGTGATTGGAGTCTGTATATGCAGTACTTCAGGATTAACCCCTTAAGGACCAAACTTCTGGAATAAAATGGAATAATGACATGTCACACACGTCATGTGTCCTTAAGGGGTTAAACACTGCACTAATGGATTTTAACCTATTTGGTGACGGAGTTGTAACTCCACCTCCAGCAGTCTGATTGGGGGGTTATTAGCCGGCCTGAAACTCTAGTCAATTCTGTACAAATTTTCATGATTGCTTTTAGATTGGATTGGCTTCTGCAGCTCTGCAGAAATTGGAAGCGGGCCACCAGCACTAAAAGGAACCTCAGAGCCTAGCAGCACCCCAGGTACGAGGGTAAACAATTGATATATGGTTTGCCTCTTACTGGGGAACCGGGCCGGGTACTCCTGACATTATAACAAACAGCGGGCTGTACTGTTCAAGCGTTAGTATTATATTTTGCTTGTAATAGGCATGTGTAATATATCTGAACTTTTAATTTTTTTATTTTGTAGGTGACTTTGAAGACTTCATCATTAGCAACAATGATGTAATACTGAGAAGTATTTCAGAGGACTTACGAAGCAGCTTACCTGTGGATGCGATGGTTAGCTCAGAGAGTCAAGCAATTCAAACTGTGAGATATTATTTTAAACCTCGAAATCATGTTTTTAAGAAACCAGTCTATTTACACTGCCTCTTTATATGTTTATTTTTTTTATATGAATCATTGTCCAATTCTTCTATTTCTTCAGTTCCCCATAGTATTCGTAAAGGATCCCTCCTGCTGAAATGGTTATCGTGCCAGGAGTACTCTGGCCTCCTCCCAGTGTGAATGGTTTGACAATCTACCTGAGGTCCAATGGGTGGCAGTAAACTCTTCCACTGGCGCCTGTTAGCTCCCCTGACATTCTGCGGTACAGAGGAAGAGGTTATTGGAGCCTGGCATACCCTAGCCAAACACATCGCAAATTTGTTTAACTACTTGCAATGAAAGGACGCTACCAGTGTAACCCAGGCACCATAACCACAATAACAGGCTGTAGCTTTTAGAGGGCTTGGATTGTTCCTCTAATTGGACATTCAGGACTGAGCATTATAACCACTATCACTAACATGAATAGTCCTAGAATACTGTCCTACACATTTCCCTATATTATTATTATTATTATTATTATTGCCATTTATATAGCGCCAACAGATTCCATAGCGCTTTACAATATTATGAGAGCGGGGATGTAACTATAAATAGAACAATTACAAGAAAACTTACAGGAACAATAGGTTGAAGAGGACCCTGCTCAAACGAGCTTACAGTCTATCGGTGGTGGGGTATAAGACACGTTAGGACAGGAAATAGCAATCAAATAGGGTGGGAGTGAAGCAGAGCTGGAGGAGAGAGTAAAGCACTGCCCTATAGGACAGAGCATGAGACAGGTATGTAAGGTAGAGGTTACTCTGGGAGGTCATAAGCTTTCCTGAAGAGATGGGTTTTAAGGCTCTTCTTAAATGATTGAAGACTAGGGGAGAGTCTGATGGCGGTAGGCAGGCTATTCCATAGGAAAGGAGCCACTCGCGAGAGGTCCTGCAAGCGCGAGTTGGCCGTACGGGTGCGAGCAGCGGTCAGGAGGTGGTCATGGGTAGAGCGGTGGGAACGAGGAGGGGCATACCTATGGATCATTGAGGAGATATAAGAGGGGCTAGAATTGTTCAGTGCTTCAAATGTATGGGTTAGTACTTTGAATTGACTCCTATAGGATACAGGGAGCCAATGTAAGGACTGGCAGAGGGGTGATGTGTGAGTGGACCGACTGGATAGGAAAATCAGTCTAGCTGCAGCATTCATTACAGACTGTAGCAGGGCAATACGGCTTTTGGGGAGACCAATCAGGAGAGTGTTACAGTAATCCATGCGGGAAATTACTAGAGCATGGACAAGCAACTTGGTCACATCTTTTTTGAGTTGGAACCTACAGGATTTGGCAACAAACTGGATGTGAGGCCAGAGTCAAGTATGACGCCAATACAGCGTGCTTGCAAGGATGGACTTATGTGGATATCACTGACTTGAAGGGAGAGCGAGAGAGGAGGATCAGTATTAGGAGGAGGAAAGACAATGAGTTCAGTTTTAGAGAGATTGAGTTTCAGAAAGCGTGAGGACATCCAGTCAGAGATGGAAGAAAGGCAAGCAGTGACACGTTGCAGGACGGCAGGGGAGAGGTCCAGGGAGCAGAGATATATCTGGGTGTCATGAATGAAGTCAGTAGGAAGGGTCAAGTGGGAGCTGCAGATTAACATGAAAATAGAGCAGACAAAGGAATGAAAAGGTACGTTTGCAGAGATGGTGTTTTGAGTTTCCCTTTAATGTTGGTTAATATTAGTCTGTGTAAGTATGCATCCCTACTTCGTGCCTGCCTCTGACCATCCTTTGCACCGCATCCCAATTCCCTTTACTTCACCGTATTTCATTTCAGATTCAGAATCTCAAGCAGCCAACTCTTCACGTCGATGCTTTCCTTTATGACGATGAGACTGTTGATACCTTGTGCAACGAGGGGAAGATGAGTCGTAACTATTGTTTATCTTGCGGTTCTACACATACTGCAGCCATTGGTAAGTTACTGTATATTACAGACGCCCATTCATCTTAAACCAGTCCTTTTCATTAACCCAGTCTGTCCGTTATACCATTAATTATTAATATAGTTTATACTGTTATAGATAAACAGCCACATTACCTTTTTTGATTCACTTTCAAATGACTCGTTTTTAGGCTACATACTATTTTTTTAGACTATACTTTAAACAAAACGTAAATACCTTTTTGATCTTGCTGAACATATTAGTACTACATCACTAACATTCTTTTTTATATATAGATTTTTTGTCCCATTCTTTTTCTCTTCTGGAGCTCAAGTTTCTTTTCCAACATGTGTTACCTGACTTGACTGGGAAGACATTAATAGATGTTGGTTCAAGACTTGGTGCTGTCCTGTATGCGGTAAAGAATTGTGACTTCTATATTTCTTTTTTTTTCCCTGCACCCATCCTACCTTGCCAATGACATGTTCCTAATACAGTTTGGTTTGGTTCTGATTTCTACAGTGAGGATTTAGGAACAAATTGACCCGGTTCCTTGCATGTTATGAAGAATTTAGACCTTTCTGGTTCTTTAACCCCTTAAGAACCAAACTTCTGGAATAAAAGAGAATCATGACATGTCACACATGTCGTGTGTCCTTAAGGGGTTAAATATATCTCATAGCTGTGTTCTTTCACTGTACATCTGGCTAGGCTATAACTCGCGTATTTCATACTTTGTTCCCACTGATGATATTGGGACTACCGAACATCTCTACTGATCTCAGCTTATTGTTGTTCTACTACTGTGTATTCAACCATAATACACTTGTACTTAGACATTGAGCCAGCTACCTTCTCATGCCACCAGCTGGTAAATATGGGAAATCCTTACATAAGGCACCCTTTAAACTATTCAGCATATCCACATGGTACTAGGCATTGAACATTAGATCTCATGCAGTATTTAGGGAGAAACCTACTCTGTGAACTAGTTAAAAAGATACTGTAAGCGCCAAAACAACTCTAGCTTAATGAAGCGATTTAGAGATCATGCCCCGCACGGTCGATGCTCAATTCTCTGCCATTTAAAAGTTGAATTTGTGCATTCATTCAGCCAGAGTCACACCTCCACTGACCCACACAGCCTTCACAGGGGAAAAAAAAGCTGTTGTTTTTTTTTTTTCCCAGTCTGATCTTACAGCAAAGAGTGTTCATTTCAGACGTTCTTAGCTCCAGCTCTGCTAATTGAATTTTAATCTCACATAGGAGACTGTTGCAGGCTATTAACAGAGAAGGAAATAAGACATTCCAAATGAATCACACTGTGCAGTACGGGAAGTTTAACAATTAGATCTTTTTTTCTGGAAGTGTGTAGAAAGGCTGTGTGAGTCACAGCCATTATGTTGTGGCTAGGGACGCATAAATAGAGAATTAAATGGTGAGACTGCAAGTGGCATAATCTAAACACAAAAAACACTTCAACATGCTAAAGTTATTTTGGTGGTTAGAGTGTCCTTTTAACTAGAAAATCCCACATTTCCTTGACTAATAAAAATACCATCGCCATCTGAAGCATTTTTCAGGGTTATTTTCCAAACCTGTTATACCTTTTCGAGTTCTGTTCCTGTCAAACCAAAGCCATTTTTGTGCCATTCGATCTACTACACACAATACAAAATGACCACATATTACTCATCATATCCAATACATACCCCATCTCTGCGTGCCATTTTTTACAGATATGACAAAAGCATGGACTCCTATCTCCGTTGTGGTTTTGTTGCAGTTGAGGTACATTGTTGTGTTTTGTTTGTTGTATTTTTAGGGTTATGTGTATAGCTCAGCCAATCATTTATATGGAGTGGAAATTAATGCTGAATTTTGTGATCTGCAAGAGAAAACAATACAGAAATATCAGTTTTCGGACAGAATCAAGGTAATAGTTCAACATAAACAATCATTGATATAGATACGCTTGTCGGGCTTCTTGGTAACTAAATTAACTTAATAGAGTGAAGGTTGATAATGTATTGTTGAGAAATACAGGAAAAATTTAAATATTATCATAAACATTCTCTGTAATTGGTTTAAAAAAACCTGCACCATTCTCTCACACTTTCAGTTCTATACTGCCACCATTGTACAGTGCCGCTGAATTTCTTGGCAATTTATAAATAATATTAATAATAATCGGTTTTCTCTTCTATGTCCCCCCCACAGGTATACCAGTCGGACATATGCAGTCAGAAGTCCCTTCTTCAAGATGCAGATGTGGTTGTCTTAAATAATGTGTTTGAATATTTTCTCGAGAAAGAAAACCAATTGAAGTAATTTTCACTATTTGTAAATCTATTATATGTTAATGAAGATTTGTCCCCTACAAACTTAGCTCAGGAGCATGTTACGGTTCAATAATTTTGAGATGATCTATTTTATTTATTCAATTATTTATTTATTTTTCCACGTTACAGTTCCTGAAACCCCGTAGTACAGAGGGAGGTATTATTGCACATTAATCAGTGTTTATTATATGATTACAAGCATGGCCAATAAACAGTCATTTGTAGTGTATTGACAGGATATCCTAGTCAAAAATAATGTACCTACTTGTTTTCATTGTGTCTAAATTTTGCAATTAGTGCATCATTTCCCCTCAATTAACTATTCGTACATAAAATACTTACGTGTTTGCACTGATGGATGTATATCTGTATAAGTAATCCGTGTTTATATCTGTTGGGAACATGTGAGCTACTGTAAATAGAGATTATCTTTTAGAATGCAGTGTTCGATTTCTCGTGAACCTGTAGCTGCATGTACGTGAACCATACTAATAAAGGGACCTGTACATTCAGTTGGTTAAAAATAATTATTCAGAGCTGTGAAGAGCTGCCGACCGTTATATTGTGTGCGTGCGCGCAGGCCTCATTCATTTTTGTATTTAAATTACTGGGCATGTGTTTTTTGAGACACTGCACATGTGTACGCTCAAAGATTCTCCAGTAGAAAGAAAATGGGAGATCTGGGAATGACTGATGTATCTCACCCACTTCCTGGTTTAAACAGATGTTATTGCAGGTGGCTCAGTAGCCAGTGATTTGCGGCACAGAAATAGTAGACTGGCTTATAAAACATGACGAGGACCACTTTGTGCACGTTAACTTTCAAAATGTATTTCTATGGTTTTTCTTTACACCTGCACTCGGCTCTTTTCTTTTTTTATGACCCAATTCACTCTAATAGTAAAATGCAGGACATTTTCCTTTAAAATTTATATTTTGATATTTCTAATTTATTAATATCTTTTTTTTTTTTTTTTTTTTTAAGAGCATGGGCTTTTCTGAATGAGAACTTAAGGAAGAGAGGAACCCTTTTAGTGACTGTACCAAGCTTGAAGGAATCTCTGGGAAAGTTACAGGTGTGTAATGTTTGGTTGGTATAATTTGGCCTGTAAACAGATGTCATTTTATTTTTTGTTTGCGTAATACAATTGACAATTCTTCTGTGCTGTACTTCATTTTTAATATGTAAGCATGTAAGCTTCTTTGATTCTTACTGGTTTAGGAAGCTCCACTGTCCCTGTCTTGTGATATTTGATTGATAATCTGTAATTTGTGGGAGATTTACATTTTAAATTAAAGGGACATTATAGTCAGCAGAGCAACTACAGCTGTAAGTAGTTGTTCTGGTGTGTATAGTATGTCCCTGCAGACATTTGAATGTAAACACTGCATTTTCAGAGAAAAGGCAGTGTTCACATTACTGCCTAGTAACACCTCTACTGACAGCCACTCAGATGGCCGCTAGAGGTGTTATGGTACTTTTTGAAAGTAAACCAAAATGTTCAAAGTCTATCTGTTCCTGTCCAAATCAATAAAATTAAATTGCGTATATACGCTGAAGTAATTAAGTCTGACACACGAGGTTCAGGTTAAAATAACTTCGAGAAAGTTTATTGGCAAGTGAAGAAAAAGCGGGCGCGCAGGCCCTTTTAAGAGGCATTTTGCATCATCATTGATTATTAGAATATCAGCAAATAAACATCATCAATTGGATTAATTGTTAAGTGACGGGGTTAGTGTCTTACCTATTGGTTCGTAAAATTAAGAGGTTAGTCCCGTGCCCACCCATCAGAGGTGGGATTATTCTGGACACGGGTGGGGGACAAGGGGGTCCTAAGCGTCATTTTACACGGTCAATGATATCAGGCTTTATGTCCAGGTGCAAGGTCTCTTATGAATAGAACATTTCATTACTACTGTGTTCTGTGGCCTTCAAACTGTACTATCTTACAAGCTCTAAGGAGTAGCCAGCAAGTCTTAAGGAGTAGCCAGCACCTCCTGGTACTTGTCCTTGAAGGAAACACGGTCTTTGTCTACTGTATTAATTGGGTTGAGAAGTTCAGTCACGTAATGTAGTTTTAAAATGAACAAGTTAAGTCATGAGGACAAAATGGAGGATTGAAGAAGTCAGGTTAGGAGGACAAAATGGAGGACGAAGTCACAGTATAAAGTTAAAATGGAGTTAGTACAATAATTCAATACAAGTACAATAAAGATTTTTAATAATTCCACATCAGTCCCCCCTATGAAATGTTAGATTCTAAGAGATAAAACTTTATTATATTAGTATCAGAAGACGTGTTAACCCAAAGGCACAGAAACCCCGTGGCCGCTAGCTAGGTGTTAATGCAAAGTGCAAGGCTGTCCCTAGATCTGACCCTAATAGGCTAACCATCCGTCAGTATGGCTCTCGAACGCTTCACACCCAAGGGTATCCCATGGCAGCTAACCCACCACTTCTCCACATGGGGCCTTTACCATTCACTGACAGATGCTGTCCCTGAGCTAGTCCCTTCCTAGAATTCCTGCACTTTATCAACAAAAGGGAATGTTTGTAGCGGCAGACAGGGTGAGTTGATGTCTTGGAATTCTTGGTCATCAACTTCGAGATGGGTCAAAGTGGGTGCTGCTTGGTCAACAGTCTTCATGAGGGATTTTCTCAGACATGGGAGGACACAACAAAAGAGAAGAGCAAAAATAAAAATAAAAATTAGTATAGCCATACCAATCTGTATTAAAGCCTTTTGCCATCCTGTCATCCAACCAAACCATCTTTCCCAGGGATCTTTTATCCCCGAATTCCTTTTTAACTCTTCAGACAGGTCATTTAATTTTTCTATAGCTAGTGTGACTTTACCATTAGGGCCTGTGTTTTCTGGGATGTAGGTACAACATGTCATAGTGTCGGGCAAAATCTTACAAACCCCTCCTTTTTCGGCTAAGATCATATCTAGGGCCATTCTATTCTGGAAAGTCATTTGGGATGTGGCCTGCAACTGTTCGGCCAACCCCTGGAGGGCGTCTCTGGTGTAATTGACAAAACGCTGTTGATTATAATAAATGTAATTTATCCAATTTAGATTCTTGTTTGCGGTAACTATGGTAAAAATTGATTCAAATCCTGCAGCAACTTCATCCCTAGCTTTAAACTCATTGGGCACCCCCCTGGGCACTCCAATGGCATCAATATATACATGAGGATCAAAACTTCCTTTCACTGGGGCGTCACGTTTAACCTTAGTGTGGCTGAACTCATGGGTGTTGAGGTGTGTGTCAGAAATAATATGTATAGGCATAATGGCCTTAGTCAAAGTACACTCTCCCCACCATTCTGTGTCCATTCTGGATCTTAGCTGTAAATCCCCACACAACCAATAAATGTCCCCTAGTGACCTAGTGTGATGTTGCAGCAAACGTACAGGGACAGTTCTGTATGTAGCACAATAGCCTTTGGAAAAGTTACCTACAAATTTACCAATACCATCGTACATGGCATAGCAAGTGTAATTACCTTTATATACGGTAATACCATCAGGGGGTTTGACGTCTTTGGCTAGAAGAGGATACTCCTTTGTCCATGCAATACATATGGACCTGTTAAAATTATAGTGATAGGCAAAAAGGCTTAAAACACATTCTTCTATATCTACGGGTAGGATTAAAGGTACGGTACCCAGGTGAGGCCGGGCACCTCCACACACATAACATGCGGTTCTATTATGCTTATTAGCATTATATTTCATCCATTCTAACCATAAATTTACATCATTAAAACCTGTTTCAGCGGCCATGGTATCTTCAAAAGTGGGGTTAGCAATGGCCATCATGTCCTGAAAGGTCTGGATATGGGGTTTTAATGGGTTAGGGACCATATGGGTGGCCCCTTGCCACTCAGAAGAGTTGCACATATCTTTGAGGTAGAAATGCCCTAATTTCTGGTAGGAACCCCTTTTCCAGTACATTCCCATCACATACTGGTCTGCATCTGTTGGGCTTGGGTGCTCAATGTTAAGGATTAATTTCATTGGTGTGCTCCCCCCAGGCTTTCTCAAAGTCATTCTCTGGAGAAGCGATCTACCACGATCATCTACTTTAGCTATGGCACTTTTTGGTTTGTAACCCCAGGCAGGCCCGGCATTCCACCCCGCCGCCCCCCAATGGTCACAATTGTGCCCCCATTGCTTGTCAACTACACAAACATATGGGTCTTTCGAATGAGGGATATCTCTATAGATGCTCTGGATTTGTGGTGTGGGAAATGGGCATTCTACAATATCACAGTAGTCAAAGGTATAAGTAGCCACCTGGGTGCATGATGAATTATACCAGAAGGTGTACCCACTAATGTCTTTGGTAATGGCTACTTGCTGGGCCTTCATAAGGCTAATTAAGGGGAAGATGTACCAGAGATACATGTTTGTGCGATATTCGCCTCCTCTGGGGCAGGAGATTTCTTGCAGTGGGAAGCGTGGATCCAATTTGGCCTACCGGCCAATTTGACGGAGGTTGCGGTAATCAGGAGAACTTGGAATGGACCGTCAAATCTCGGTTCTAGGGTATTTTTCCGCACAAACTTCTTAACCAGGACCCAATCTCCGGGGAGTAGGTTATGGGAACCTGTATCCAATTCGGGATCTGGAATTGAAGAGAAAACTTGGGCATGTATTTTGTTTAGGACATTTGCAAGTTCAGTTACATAGTCTACTAAAACATCTGATTGGAGTTGCAACTGCTGCGGATAATAACAACCTAGTCTGGGTGCTGTCCCAAATAGAACCTCATATGGGGACAGTGAATGCTTCCCTCTAGGTGTGTGCCTAACACTGAATAGAGCTATTGGTAGGCTTTCTGGCCAGGGCATCTTTGTTTCTTGTGACATTTTTAACATTCTGGTTTTTAGAGTGCCATTCATGCGCTCCACTTTACCACTACTTTGTGGGTGGTAAGGGGTATGGAAGGCTAGAGTCACCCCTAGAGCAGTCCAAATTTCTTTAGTCACAGTTGCTGTAAAGGCTGGGCCTTGATCACTCTCAATGACTTCTGGGAGTCCGAATCTGCATACAATATCTGTAATTAGGCGCTTTGCGGTTGTCTTTGCAGTGATATTGGCCACTGGGTAGGCTTCTGGCCAGCCTGAGAACATGTCCACTATTACTAGTGCATATTCATGGGGCCCACTCTTGGGCATTTGGATGTGGTCAATTTGAATTCGTTGGAAGGGGTACATGGGCTTTGCCAGGTTCTTTGCAGGCACCTTGACTGGTCTTCCCGGGTTGCATTTTGCACAAATAACACAGGCTTTGCAGAAGTTGCTTATCAATGTTGTGATTCCGGGTGCTTCATAATACTTCTGTATGAGGGCGGCCATCAGTTCTTTTGACAGGTGTGCAGGCCCATGTGCCCATTGGACCACTGCTGGGTATAAATTTCTGGGAAGACAAAATTTGAAGTTGTTGTAATATATTCCGTCCTTTTGGACAGCTCCTTTCTTTTTCCATTTCTGGATTTCCTCAGGAGTGACTGCAGCTTGTTGTTCTTGTAAGATTCGCAAATCAGTAGGAAGAGTTTGCAAAGCAAAAATAGGGACTTCTTCTTCTTCTTCTTCTTCTTGTCCGGACACTTCTTCATCCACTTCCTGCAGATCCCTGGCCGCTAACTTAGCAGCTTGATCAGCCAAATGGTTGCCCTTTGCTTCATCTGTATCCAATTTCCCATGGGCCTTAACTTTCAAAACGGCCACTTCTTTGGGGAGTAGGAGGGCATCCATTAGCTCCTTGATTGCAGTGCTGTGTTTGACTGGTGTACCGGCGGTGGTAAGAAATCCTCTAGTCTTCCAAATTAGGCCGAAGTCATGTGCCACACCCAGAGCATATCTTGAATCTGTATAGATGTTGGCACGTTTTCCTTCGGAAATTTTGCATGCTGAAGTCAGAGCCTGTAATTCAGCTTCTTGCGCAGACATTGCTGGCGGTAAGGATGATGATTTAATGACTTCATCTGTTGTGGTTACGGCATATCCTGTGTGATATGTTCCTCCTTCATCGGCATATCTCGATCCGTCCACAAACAGGGTAAAATCCGGATCTGGTAATGGGTTCTCATGCACAGTTGGTAAGTGCACTGTTTCCATTTTCATCTGTTCAAAACAGTCATGAGGTGTTTCTGGGTCATAATCATTCTTTATGACCAGATCTTGGAATTCCTTTTCCAGGAAATGGCGTGGCCATGCTTCTAGAAGGTCAGTTGTTGGGTATTTGACAATACCATTTTCCTGTAGCTGTTCTTCGTTCATGGTGGCCCATAGTTTTGCCATGGGCCCAAGATCATTCCATGACCTTGTCTTCAACTTGGTAACAGGAATATGTGGGATAGCAGTATCCCAATGACGGTAAAGGTAGTTAAGTTGTTGAGGTAGCTGGATCAAGACCATGCTATTGCCTTCAGAGTCACAATAGAAGTCTTGTGCAGTGAGCTTTACATCGGTCCGGTGGTAAAGCTCATCTTCATAGCAAGGTTCAGGAGTAATGTTCGGTTTGTACCACATGGTGCAGAAGGCGTGATCTGGGCCTTCACAGAGAGGTTTTTCGCCTTCATAAAATGTCAAATGTGGATGCATGACTTTCTTGATACATCCACAGAGCAGGTGAATGTAGGTTTCATCCGTGATAAATCCATAATAGATACCCCCCTCAGGGAGTGGAAGAAGAGTGGACGGATTAAGCACTTGACATCTTTGTATGGAAATGTTGTCAGGCAAAAGAAGATGACACTGTAAGCGCAGATGTCTGGCTGGAGACACGTGCTTGAGCTGGACTTGGTTGATGATGGCAGAAATGTCATGAGGGGCCAAAACAACCAGAGGGTGGCCAAGGACCAGGTCTGAGGTTCTTTCTATGAGTTCTCTCGCAGCAAAAACAGCCCTGAGACAGGAAGGAGTCCCTCTGGCCACAATGTCCAGTTGACATGAGAAATATCCAATAGGCCTCTGGCGGCCTCTTGAGTCATTAGTTTGGGTGAGGACTCCTGTAGCATGGCCTTGTCTTTCAGAGACGAATAATTTGAAAGGTTTGGAGTAGTCAGGTAGGCCCAAGGCAGGAGCTGAAGCAATGGCACGTTTTAAAGCATCGAAATTGTCCAGGGCGTCATTGGTCAGACAAAACGGGTCAGACTTAAGAGCGTCATAGAGAGGTTGCATAAGCAGAGAGGCTTCTGGGATCCATGCTCTGCAGTAGGAAATGAGGCCTAGGAAGGCATGAAGAGACTTTGAAGTCCTCGGAGGTGGAATGTCCAGAACAGCTCTTACCCGGTCCCGAGTAAGATGTCTGGTACCTTGAGATAGGCAATGTCCAAGGAAGATCACTGAAGATTGACAGAATTGTAGCTTGATGAGTGAAGCTTTGCATCCCTGTTCTGCCAAATAGGAAAGAAGACTGATTGAACACCTTTCAGTAGTGGGAATATCATCTCCACACAGCAGTAGATCATCCACATACTGAAGTAGGACAACTTCTGGGTGCTCAGCTTGCCATGGGTCAAGGATGGTGCCCATGGCCTTAGCAAATTGACTTGGAGAATTTTGTGCCCCTTGGGGCATGACAGTCCAGGTATACTGTTGCATTTCATGAGTGAAAGCAAACAGGTATTGACAGGATGGGTCCAGTGGGACACTGAAAAAGGCATTGGCCAGGTCAATAACTGTGAAGAATTTTGCAGATGGTGGGACTCCGGAGAGCAGAGTATGAGGATTTGGTACAAGAGGGGTGTCTAGGACGGTAGCTTCATTAACAGCACGGAGATCCTGAACCATCCTGTACTTCTCTGGCTCACCCTTTGGAGTTTTCTTTTTCACAGGAAATAACGGGGTGTTGCATTCAGATTTACATTTGACAAGGGCACCCTTCCCCAAGAGTGCCTTGATGTGGACAGAAATTGCAGCAGACTGTGCTGGTTTTAATGGATATTGTGGTTTTCTTGGTAACTTAGCTCCTGAAATAAGCTTTACCACCACAGGGGGAACATTTAGGTGACCTATGTCCTCTGGGCCTGAGGACCATAACTTAGCGGGCACCTGTGTTTTTAATTCCTCTGGGAAATTGGACCTTAATTCTGCTGCCTCCTCACGGGGCTTTTCTATATGCAGCATCAGAGGCAAAGAGCATAGGGCTGAAGTGTCTGATACAGACAGAGGTGTAAACATTTCTACCTGCCCATCCGGGGTAAAGGTGATGGATGCTTGCAGGCGTGAGAGAACATCAGCACCTAACAGGTTAATGGGGCATGTGGAGGATACTACAAAGCGAGCAAGCAGGCTAGAGCCAACTCGTAGTGGAGTTGTTAAAGGGCTACGTCTTGGCTGGCCATCCACTCCAACACAAGAGACATCAATACTGGACAGGAAGGATGGGTCTGGCAGGTCTTGTTCTCGTAGAACACTACGGGCTGCACCTGTGTCAACTAGAAATGTAGTAGGATGGTCTTCAATGGGCAAAGTCACTGTGGCAAGTGGCCCTCCCTTATCCCCTGTAGACGCTGCCATTACAGGGATTACAGACACAGGCTTGCCAGTTTCCTAATCATCTGGTTCTTCAATAATTGGAATCTTTTTCTCGGTCTTGGGGCCTGGGGCAGATTTAGAGAACTTTCTGGGTGCCCCAGGTTCCTTTTTAGGTTCCGGACAATCACTTCTGTAGTGTCCCTGAGCCCCACAATTAAAACAAGTTACATCCTCTAGCTTGGCACCCTTGGTGCCAGAGGTGATGGGGGTAGCGCGGGCCACCATGAGTGGAGCTGGATTGGGTCTTCTTGGGGTCTGAACAGATTCCAGACCTCTAGCAACTAAAAGCAGGGTATCCAAGGGAACAACCTTGTATTCAGGACGTGCAGCAATGATTCCCTTGCGTATAGAGTCTTTAACACCTTGGACAAACGCACCTGACAGCATTTGTGAATGAATCTTGTCAGTAAGATCAAACCCCAAATCTGTGAACATTTGATACAGCCTTGCATGAAACCTTTCCACTGATTCTCCTTTATCTTGAATAACATCAGTAAGGCCAGCAGCCTGATCCGCAAGTTTGTCCTTAGCCCATTCTCTTAATTGGGTGCAAAAAGTTACTCCGGAGGGGTAATCAACGTCACTGCCGAGCAGATCCGTACTGAGGTGTCGGGCCATGCTTGGCCAATATGCATCCCCTGCTTTTATAGCACAAATGCTCAGTAGATCACGCCATGCTGCGGAATAAGTCTTTTGAATTTGAACTATCCCTCGGTAGAAGGGCATAGGCTGTTTTTCTGGGTCAGGGAGTGATTTCATTAGAGCACTAGCTTGAGTGGGATTGAAAGCAACATATTTAGGAGGGGCCTGTTCTCCCCGACCCTTGTGGCCAAAGGGGTCATCGATAGAACGATGAGTTGGGGCTCCCGCGGCAAGCTCCGATGAGACATGGGACACCCTGTCCATCTCGTCATCATCGAATTCTATGATATTGGCTCTTTTGCGTGGTGCAGGGCCTGAATGAGGTGAAAGGATCGGTGGTTGGGAACGAGCCCCAGATGCAGGGGTGGCTAGCGAGTCATAACCTGGGGATAGGTAGTCACCGGGAATTACCGGCATCAGGGCCGAACTGGGGGCCGCCATATTGGTGGCCGGAGAAGGTACTACATTAGGGTTAAGGGAAGAAGTGGCGGCCATGTTGGAAGAGGGCACATCCGGGGCAGACTGTGCCGGACTGGGCATGACCGGAACCTGGGGCGTGGCTTGGGGAGTGGGGAGTGGATATCCGGGATAGGGCAGGGCCATGGGATATGGGAAGGGGTAGGGCCAGGCTGGGGAGGGGAAGGAGGTGGGGTATTGAGCTGGGGTGGAGATGGGAGGGAACGGAGAGGGATTGGTAGGGGTGGGTGTAGAGGGAGGAGCCGGGGCAAGGGCGGAGGAGGTGGTTAGTTGGGTGGAAGAAGAGAGGAGGGGGTCATGAACAGAGAGAGAGTGTAGGGCAGGAATGGCAGATGAAATGTTAGGGGAAAGTATAGCAGGTAGCGTAGGGATGGATGAGGATGATGGGAATGTTAAAGATGGGGCAGGGGAAAAGAAAGATCCATCAGAATTCAGGACCGGGCAGACAGGGGAGGTGATGGGATGGGTATTGGGAGTGGGGAACATAGTCAGCTGGCTATCACTAATTGCTGACTGAACCTTGGGGATAGACATTCCCTGGGCGCCGGTTTTGGGCGCTGGCTGAGGATAGACCCCAGCAACACAATTATTATGATACACAAACAATTTCACACCTTTGTGATTTATCTCTTCCTCAACCCAACCTTCTAGCTGAATAGCCTTCGCTACTCTATACCATGCTTCAGCAGTCTTTAATAAACCATTATCTGTAAGTTTGCCTTTCTTTTCTGTCAGTAACCTACGCCAACTTTCTGGTTGCAATCTTCCACATGTCGGTACAGCAATTCTACATACTTTTGCAATCTTTTCAACACCTTTAACCATTTCCTCACCCTCTCTGTCTTCGACTAAATCACATGCTAACCAGCCCTTACTGGGCTTGCTTAAATCCTGTCCCATAATCCCTTTACCCCTATACCAGCGTCCTAGATATAGGGAGAGAGAAGGAAAACTGAACAAGAACGTCTACAATGCTCGACTGCCACCCGAGAATCGTGGGACTTTCTCAGGTGCGTCTTCCCAAAACGTAGACTAGTCACTGAATCCGCCTACCCGGGGTGGTAGACACGGATTGGAGCGAGGTGAGAAGTGTGTGACCAATCACTTCTCTTTCAAGAGAAATGGGAGTGGATAGTATAATAATATAGGAAGTTTAGAAAAGATGAAAGGCAAGGAAAAATCCTTAGAGACAGACACAGGAGTTCATGAGACTCCTAATAAAACAGACAAGACAACAATACAATTGAAATACAGTGCATGCATTACAGTTCAAATAAAATCAACAATAATCCCTTTCCTTCTACATGTGCTTACTCCAAAGTCACCTTTCTCAACCTCGTAGTGTCCCCGCTCGGAGAACGACTTTCATAAGTCTCACTACCAGCGGCCAAGGATAACAGCTAACACCGGTCCGAAATCCTTTCCAGCCTCCCTCTACTCTGCAGTCCACAAGAATGTGGCCACGTCTATCCTCACTCCCGTAGTGCCCCTATAAAACCCACTTATAAGTCTCACTACCACGTGATGCGAAAAACAAGCAATACCTGCCTGAATTCCCCCAGGAAACAAAGTCCCCTGCCACAAGGCTAAGTCTCCTACCACGATTAAATAATCAGTGGACCTTCAGCTCAACTAGAGCCGAAGGGTCCGGGTCAGGACGTCCCCAACTCAACTAGAGCTGGATGGTCCGGGTCAGGACGTCCCCAACTCAACTAGAGCTGGATAGTCCGAACGCGCACAGTGAAGCTAGCTAGGCTATCAAAGTGACACAAACTTGGATCACAGGAAACTATGATTCTACACAGATCCCACAGTTCCACAAACTTCTTTTTCCTTACAGCCACAGCCACGAGGCTCCTAAAAGAAGTAAACAGGCAAAGAAGACCCCCCAGGAACACATCCACGGGTCAACCCCTCTTTTTCCTTACAACCACAGCACCGTGGTTCCTAAAAGAGGTAAAACAGGCAACAGAAGACCCCCCAGGAACACATCCACGGGTCAACCCCCCTTTATCCCAAAAGGGGTAAAATACAAACAGATAGACAGACACACAGAAGACCCAGGCAAGTCCCCTCAGGTCCACCCCCCTTTATCCCAAAAAGGGGAAAACAAGCAAGACAGAACCCCAGGCAAATCCCCTGCAGGTCCACCCCCCCTTTATCTCAAAATGGGGAAACAGGCAAACAATTCAAACACAATTCAAACACACCCAGGCAACAGATAGACTAAAATGCAGGTAAACAAGTGAGTAACGAGACACCGGGCAAGATATTACCTGTCTTTGATGTCCTCCCGGGAAGCAGTCACAGACACGTGGACGGGTCAATCAAAGGGGCCGGAACGTACCGGTGGCTCTGCAGAAGTCTCTACCGTGTATCTGGAGGTGATCAATCTCCCTTCCTTCCCCCTGGATTCCTCCGTCCACCCTTGTCTTCCTTAGGACGGCTCACCGGCCGGACATAGCCCGATGCCCCACGTTGGGCGCCAAGTTGTTATGGTACTTTTTGAAAGTAAACCAAAATGTTCAAAGTCTATCTGTTCCTGTCCAAATCAATAAAATTAAATTGCGTATATACGCTGAAGTAATTAAGTCTGACACACGAGGTTCAGGTTAAAATAACTTCGAGAAAGTTTATTGGCAAGTGAAGAAAAAGCGGGCGCGCAGGCCCTTTTAAGAGGCATTTTGCGTCATCATTGATTATTAGAATATCAGCAAATAAACATCATCAATTGGATTAATTGTTAAGTGACGGGGTTAGTGTCTTACCTATTGGTTCGTAAAATTAAGAGGTTAGTCCCGTGCCCACCCATCAGAGGTGGGATTATTCTGGACACGGGTGGGGGACAAGGGGGTCCTAAGCGTCATTTTACACGGTCAATGATATCAGGCTTTATGTCCAGGTGCAAGGTCTCTTATGAATAGAACATTTCATTACTACTGTGTTCTGTGGCCTTCAAACTGTACTATCTTACAAGCTCTAAGGAGTAGCCAGCAAGTCTTAAGGAGTAGCCAGCACCTCCTGGTACTTGTCCTTGAAGGAAACACGGTCTTTGTCTACTGTATTAATTGGGTTGAGAAGTTCAGTCACGTAATGTAGTTTTAAAATGAACAAGTTAAGTCATGAGGACAAAATGGAGGATTGAAGAAGTCAGGTTAGGAGGACAAAATGGAGGACGAAGTCACAGTATAAAGTTAAAATGGAGTTAGTACAATAATTCAATACAAGTACAATAAAGATTTTTAATAATTCCACATCAGAGGTGCTTCCTGAGTCAGTGCTAGACAACGGGCAGCATTGACGTTCAGCGTCTCCACGCTCTGCATTGATTCAGTTCGTCTCTATGAGGAGATGCTTATTGGTGCGATACCCTCCCAAATGATTTCCTGTGGGAAAGAAATGGATTGGCTGAGATCATCAGTGTTGATGATCTCAGCCAAGGGGGCGGAGTGTGGGCGGGACCTGGAAAAAGGTGAGTAAAAAAAAAAAGACTAGTACAACTGAACAATAATAGTGAAGTATAAAGAACAATTTGCTTACTACCTATTATATTCACACTGTCTTTACTGTGTTTCATTTCCAGATGAATATTGATTTAGGTCATTGGGTGGAAGAAATTGATTTGCACACAAACGTCTATTTAGGAGAAGAATTGGATCAGCAAGCACTGAATGACATTCATCTCTACGCCGTCCGATAGCAGTGGTTCTAATGTAGCTGGTTTTTGGTTTGGGACAGTTTGGTCAACTTAGAAATACAGTAAGCCTCAGGGACACTACATATTATTTATTTACATGGGGCTGTGTATCCTACTTTAGGACTCCTCAACCTTTTACAGCTGACCGCCACTACTATCAGGTTTACGTAAACCAAGTGCCCCTGAAATTAAACTTTTAAGCCAAAACATATTCCCTTGTAGCAACTATTTAGCATCAAATTCACATATACAATGCAGGCAGATTTTACTCAAAATACACAGTGTTTGGTTAATATTTTACTTGCAAAAAATACACCAGAATTGAGATAAAAGTGTAAAATAAAATGCATGGCAAATCATGTATTAATGTCATTTTTCTAAATTCTACAATATAATTGTATCCCCTTTTTAGAGACATGCATTTGAAAACAAGGTGGCAAAATAGTCTGCCCAGGCATTTTAAGTTTGGTGGTGCTTGGGATTTTCCAGACAAGCCGTCTGCACTCTAGTGGATAACGGGGACTGTTTTCCAGGCTATAACTTAAAAAATGGGGGCCTCTTCCACTCGCTAAGATTCTATAACAGGAAAGCAGAGTTTAATGTGATCTAGCATTTGTTCTGCAATAAAGTCTTGTGAATGATACTGAATTTGCAACAGGTTGTGGTCTGATGTTTAAATAACAGTATAGATCTACTGGGAATTGATATGAGAACAAACCGTGACTCACCTGGCCCATCGCATGAATTTAAAGCTCGGCTCTTGTAGTTGTCTATGCCAGGCGTCTGTTGGGCACCACTGGCTTGGGGACTCAGCCCATATATTCAGTGAAATAAATACTCAATAAACCCCTTACAGGAGTAGCCAAGGACACACTGCAACTCTCAGGAATATATAAAAAAATACAACCAAACCAACAAGTTTTTGAGTAGTGGGAAGTTTTATTCCAAACCTTCTTCCAGTTCTGGGTGAAACTTACTCATATTGACAGTTAGTTCTCACTCTGGTTTGTTGCAAATGTTAAGCCTAGATTAACAGTGACCAGCAGAAAACAGGCTTATTCATTAAAGTGGGAATTAACCTGGTAATGGCAGGTTTTAGGCCAAAATAGTCCAAGTCAGCCATGTGTCAAGCTCAGCTATTTTGTCCTATAGTTTGCAATTCTGTGGTGGATTCAATTAAATTACCAATTTTGTGATTAACCCTCAAAGTCTTTAAAGGGACATTCCACTGCCCAAATACCAAAAAAATAAAATAAAAAAAATACCGTTTATTAGATGTACCCACATAGAAAACGTGAATGCATTTACTTATGCATTTTTTTTACAGCGCTTATATATAACTTATATATAAAAAACTTTTTCAAAAGTTGCAGATCTGTTGTCTGAAGCCTTTGCAAGCCTTCCACTTCTTCTACTGCCCAGACATTCTGTGTCTGTCCAATCACAGACTTCCCAGTGCAGCTCAATGAGAAGTCTTTGCAAGGCAGGTGCTCTGAACAATCGCTCCCTCCTGAGTTTAGCCCAAACTGACAGATGTGGAATTTTCTAATCAAAGAGAGATATTATTTTCAAAAAAGGCTTGGATGATTTTAAAAAAAAAAAATATATATATATATATATATTTTTTTTTTTTAAACTAGAATATTCAAGGATATAATTAACATGTATATGAACAGGTTGTTGATGCACAGAGAACTCTAATTACTACTATGGAGTCAATCAGCATTCCCCCCCCCCCTCCTCCCCCTTTTTTTTGTGGCAAAATTGGCTATTGCTTAAAATGTGGGTGTTTTGCCTTATTTTGGATCAACATCATACAAATATGTGTTTTAAAGGTTGGACTCAAGTCTTTTTTTTTCAACCTAGATTACAATGTAACTTATTTCTTTAAATGCCACACAAACTGCATTACATGTTTGAGACCGTACTACTGCAATTTCAGTCTCTGGAGTCATTTAATAAGTTAATTTGTATTCTAGATATACCCACCAATCATTTGGGGTATATCTTCTAATTGGTGATCTTTATTTTGTATTTGGTCAGTGGAGTGTCCCTTTAAAGTACATTATCTGCTGAGAAAATTGCATTCAGATCCAACACCGTGATGTTTATTTGATTTTGTGTAACGCAAGGAAGATAGTAAACTTTTTTAAAGACAAGTAATATTTTTTAGGTAAACATAATTATAGCCCTGCATTGACAAACAAAACAAAACACATCTTCACACATAAACAGACCACCGAGTTCCGACACTAACCAACTACAATAATAGACTCTACCATCTGAAAACACACTGCCAACTCAACATGGATTAAAAGTGAAATGCTGGTGAGGAGCTTGCCAGCGAGACTGTAAAGACGCCATATGTGATCACTCCTACCTAACTCGCCAAATATGTCACATCGTGGGAGCCATCCAGATCCAAACGACCCCACATCTTTCTGGGGGACCTCCTGCATCAATAGATACCTTTCGTTTTATACCGTAAAGCTGACAAAGCAGATCTGGAGCCTACTACACGTCAGCCTTCCCTGGTTTAGAGACACTCCTCAGCGGACGGGCGGACTGTCCGCCATGGCTGAGCCTCCCTTAGATGATAACACACCAGCCATTTTTGTTGGTGAGTAAGGTAAACGTGCCTGGTAGCTTAAGATGTAAAGCAGCCCTGCAATTTTTATTTTACTTTTCCTTTACTTATGCTCCTTGTATCTAAATGAATGTACTCCTTCTTTTGCCACTTGGCTTTATTTAAACTTATCATCTTTTCTTCTTTGCGCTGGATTTAAATACCTCGGTGCAACCATTTTGTTTTCGTCTGTCCATAAGGTCTGTTTTGCCATTCTGTGAGATTGATTTTACTGATAGACTGCGGTTAAATGTAAATTTGTGGGCTTTTTTTTCAATTGTATTATCGTTGGCCATGTGTTATACAGCGTTATATAGCCCTAAGGGGAAAAAAGTATATATACACATTTAAAGAGTTCTCTAATAAATGCTATGTTCTAAATCGTCTTGTGGGTCCTGTAGTTTAGTGATGTCGCGAACATAAAATTTTCCGTTCGCGAACGGCGAACACGAACTTCCGCAAATGTTCGCGAACGGGCGAACTGCCATAGACTTCAATAGGCAGGCGAATTTTAAAACCCACCGGGACTCTTTCTGGCCACAATAGTGATGGAAAAGTTGTTTCAAGGGGACTAACACTTGATGCAGAGTCTGGTTTTAATCCATAAAGGGCATAAATCACCTAACATTCCGAAATTGTTTGGAATAATGTATAATAAACACAGGTTACTGGCTATGGGGGGATAATGTATAATAAACACAGGTTACTGGCTATGGGGGGGGATAATGTATAATAAACACAGGTTACTGGCTATGGGGGGATAATGTATAATAAACACAGGTTACTGGCTATGGGGGGATAATGTATAATAAACCCAGGTTACTGGCTATGGGGGGATAATATATAATAAACACAGGTTACTGGCTATGGGGGATAATGTATAATAAACACAGGTTACTGGCTATGGAGGATAATGTATAATAAACATAAACACATAAAATAAAAAAGAATGCAGCTTCAGAATTAATCAAAATTGTATGCTGTCTAGGAGGTGTGAAGGTCTGGGAGGGAGGGTCTGCTGCTATTGGCTGGAATGTGTGCTGACTGTGAGGTACCAGGTCAAAGTTTACTCAATGATGAAGAAATGTGGGGCCGACCGAACATCGCATATGTTCGCCGTCCGCGGCGAACGCGAACATGCGAAGTTCGCCAGGAACTATTCTGAACTATTCGCCTGTGAACCGTTCGGGGCATCACTACTGTAGTTATTTATATTGCTGTTTATCAATACATCTTGCGTTTCGGGTTCCATCTCCACACTCCAGTGAGCTGATGATGAACTATGATAAAGCACAAATACTACTTCCCCCTTTCTCTGTGTTTCCACTGTTGAAACACTTTTGAAAAAATATTATTATCAGTATTAATTAATAAAGGAATATTTTTTTTTCACTGATATGATTTCTTTTTTATGATTGATTCATGTTCCCTTTCAGGAATCTGGCATTTTAGTCAATTTATCTATCTTCAGTTCCTGGTAGATAAAACTGCCTGGAGCCGCATCAGTGTGGTGAGGCGATCAGAAGCGATTTCTCACAATTTGGTAAAAAATCACATCGTAAATAACACAAAGTTGTCCCTGCTTTATTGTCCTGGAAATTCAGTGCAGTCTATATGAAAAAAACAGACGTGAGTACTCGGCCAATGAATGCCACGCAAATTTGGCAAAATCGATACTGCTGATGCCAACGTATAACTTCTAAAATGGCAGTATACCAAGTGAGGGCCCTGGCCAAACAGACCATCGCATCGGTTGGTGTGAACCTGCTCAAAAATGGATTGGTACAGAATTACAGGACACTGCCACGGGCATGCTGGCACCACTATGGCGGTGGGCTGTAGTGATTATGGTGCTTAGTGGGTGCCTATAAAAGCCTTAGTGTACATAATTAATTTTTTTTTTGTCCTGAGATTATCATATGTAAACTAGTTGCAGCAGGACCCTCTGTTCCTGTGCGTCTAACTCGTCTCGTTGCAAATAATTTTCTGTTAGTCTACCTATTGTACAGCGCTATGGAATTTGTTGGCGCTTTATAAATAATAAAAATCAGTTGTGGTCAATAAAGTTTTTGACTGGTAAACAAAATAGATATTACTGGGACACTTTTACTTTTATAACACGTTAATTTGTGTTTGTACTTTGTTTGCCCTCACTGTCTAATTTCAGACTCCAGTAAGACAGAGCTCTGTGTGGGACACTGAGGGCAATGTGCTCCTTCACATCTGAGCTGTACCTGTGTGAGGTGCCCTGTATTAGCCAATGGGATGAGGAGATTTTAGTAAGTGCTGATTGGTTGCCTGGGGCCGGAGAGAACGCTGATTGGCTCCCTGAATCCAGGGCACGTGCTGAGTGGTTAGCTGAGGCGATAGAGGGCGCCGAATGCCTGCCTAGGCCCGAGGAGAGCGCTGATTGGCTGGCTGTGACTGAGGAGAGCGCTGATTGGCTGGCTGTGACTGTGGAACGCGCCAATTGGCTGGCTGTGTCTGTCACCCACTCAGGCTGGCGCATGGTGAGCTCGGAACACAATAGGGGAGGATCCGGCAGCGCTGCTCTCACTTCCCTCTCCCGCCAGCCCCGGTGTCAGCAGCCCGCCACTCTGCCTGTCCGAGGCCCACACTCCCCTCACCGTGTGCCGGAGGGCGCGTTCACAGCTCGCGGGTGCCGGTGTGTGTTTCCCGGTCAGGATGCTGCCGGTGTCCCGGTGGTTCTGTATGTAGTCTGGGCCGCGCTCTGTGTCCCGGTGTCAGCGCTGAGTGTCCGGCAGTGAGGACGAGGACATGCCGCTACTACACAGGAAACCCTTCATCCGGCAACGGCCGCCCCCCGACCTGGAGCCCACCGAGCGCCTCTTCTACTGCCGGGTCACCAACGAGGTCTTCAGGGACTACGAGTAAGATCACCCTCAGCCAGCTCTGTAACCTCCCCCCCAAACACTGTCCTTCTCAGCACCCCCCCCCCCCAAACACTGTCCTTCTCAGCACCCCCCCCCCAAACACTGTCCTTCTCAGCACCCCCCCCCAAACACTGTCCTTCTCAGCACCCCCCCCCCCAAACACTGTCCTTCTCAGCACCCCCCCCCCAAACTCTGTCCTTCTCAGCACCCCCCCCCAAACTCTGTCCTTCTCAGCACCCCCCCCCCAAACTCTGTCCTTCTCAGCACCCCCCCAAACTCTGTCCTTCTCAGCACCCCGCCAAACTCTGTCCTTCTCAGCACCCCCCCCAAACTCTGTCCTTCTCAGCACCCCCCCCCCCAAACTCTGTCCTTCTCAGCACCCCCCCCAAACTCTGTCCTTCTCAGCACCCCCCCCAAACTCTGTCCTTCTCAGCACCCCCCCCCCAAACTCTGTCCTTCTCAGCACCCCCCCCCAAACTCTGTCCTTCTCAGCACCCCCCCCAAACTCTGTCCTTCTCAGCACCCCCCCCCCAAACTCTGTCCTTCTCAGCACCCCCCCCCAAACTCTGTCCTTCTCAGCACCCCCCCCCAAACTCTGTCCTTCTCAGCACCCCCCCCAAACTCTGTCCTTCTCAGCAGCACCCCCCCAAACTCTGTCCTTCTCAGCAGCACCCCCCCAAACTCTGTCCTTCTCAGCAGCACCCCCCCAAACTCTGTCCTTCTCAGCAGCACCCCCCCAAACTCTGTCCTTCTCAGCAGCACCCCCCCCCAAACTCTGTCCTTCTCAGCACCCCCCCAAACTCTGTAACTCTGTCCTTCTCAGCACCCCCCCAAACTGTCCTTCTCAGCACCCCCCCCAACTCTGTCCTTCTCAGCACCCCCCCCCCCCAACTCTGTCCTTCTCAGCACCCCCCCCCCCCAACTCTGTCCTTCTCAGCACCCCCCCCCCAACTCTGTCCTTCTCAGCACCCCCCCCCAACTCTGTCCTTCTCAGCACCCCCCCCCAACTCTGTCCTTCTCAGCACCCCCCCCCAACTCTGTCCTTCTCAGCACCCCCCCCCCCCCAAACTCTGTCCTTCTCAGCACCCCCCCCCAAACTCTGTCCTTCTCAGCACCCCCCCCCCCAAACTCTGTCCTTCTCAGCACCCCCCCCCCAAACTCTGTCCTTCTCAGCACCCCCCCCACAAACTCTGTCCTTCTCAGCACCCCCCCCCCCCAAACTCTGTCCTTCTCAGCACCCCCCCCCCCAAACTCTGTCCTTCTCAGCACCCCCCCCCCCCCAAACTCTGTCCTTCTCAGCACCCCCCCCCCCCAAACTCTGTCCTTCTCAGCACCCCCCCCCCAACTCTGTCCTTCTCAGCACCCCCCCCCCCAAACTCTGTCCTTCTCAGCGCACCCCCCCCCCCCCCAAACTCTGTCCTTCTCAGCGCACCCCCCCCAAACTCTGTCCTTCTCAGCGCACCCCCCCCAAACTCTGTCCTTCTCAGCGCACCCCCCCCAAACTCTGTCCTTCTCAGCGCACCCCCCCAAACTCTGTCCTTCTCAGCACCCCCCCCCAAACTCTGTCCTTCTCAGCATCACCAACCTTCCCCAATCTCTGCCCTTCTCAGCATCACCAATCTCTGCCATTCTCAGAGCCCCGTCCCCCTAATTCTGACCAGTCCTCTCTCTGTAAACCTCACTTCATCCCCATCTCTATCCACATGGTCCTCCACTTGATAAACAGTAGAAGTTCCAGTGATGGACAGTTATGACAACTCCAGATGTTTCTGAACTGCATTGCAGGCAGAGCATCCTCGGTAATACATTAACATCTGGACTAGGACACTGAGAGAGAACATTGATAATTCCAGCTATTGTATAATGTGTATCTCTCAAAATACTGAGACAGACCCTGGTGGCTGAATAAGCTGAACAAGACACAGAACCCCATATAATCTTTCCATGATGCTTATTTAGCCCTTATGGTTTCATAATATACTCCACACATGCTGGAATTCAAGAACTTGGTGATGATTGTAATACAATATAAGGATATAATTAATTGCAAGACCATTCACTATCGGTAACATCCACAACTTCTATTACTCTCTTCTCTTACACACGGGATTCCTTTTGTTGTCCAAAGTAAGACAACTGCCATAATATCTACTCCGTTATATTGTACTCCGTTATATTGTAAATAATAAAGGATGGCCAGTTTCACATGATCCTTTTTCGTCAGTGCAAATGGGTTCTAAGTATGTCCATGAAAGTTCTTGATAGGATTGTCTGTATCTTGCCCATATGCTTTTTTTTTTTTTTTTTCCCCATCTGTTCATATTCACAGACCTTCCTTTCAACATATATTCTTGTTGATTTATTTTAAGTTTATTTTCTTTATACAGCACTACCCCATGTCCTGTTGTGTTCTAGCTAAAATTGTTTTTCTGAGTTTAGCCTCTGTTAAAGTTAACAATAGATCTATAGAAAGCCAACATATTTGTCGCTGTTTGACCCCTAGACGAGAAGCAGAGTTTAGTTTCAAAGCACACGCGACACACAGAAAAGACATGTGGTTGATCACTCTTTTGTTTTGGAACTCTTGTTCGTTCTTGTTTTACGTTCGTCTTCAGACTATAACTATTTAATCTCACTGTGAGTTGGAAGAACATTTCTGCCTGGTTGTATGTGTTTAAAATATTTCAGTCATTTTGTTATTTCACAGCTCATCTTTCTTTCTTTTTTACCCTATTTCTTTCTTCTCTTTTGTGTTCAATTGCTTTTGTTTGAGCTTGAAAAAAAAAACCTCCTTTCCCGTCTGCTGTTTCTTGAACTATAACAGACGTGCAATGCATGTTTCTGCCTCTAAAGAGGGAGCATCAGACAGGACACAGTGAAAATCTTGACTATAACTAGTTTCTTTTCTTGGTCTGTGTTTAGTAACAACTGTCATTTGTTATGCCTGTGTGCATGTGAGTGCTGTTTATTTTGTGTGTGGTGTTTGGTTTTTTTGTTTTTAAACTATTCATAATTGATTCATCCTCCTCTCCCCCCCCCCCCACCCCCCCCAATCGCTGTTGATCTTCAGGTAGAGGTCCTGTAATAGTTTAAAGAGGGTCTTATTAACATTCAGGTAGACCTAGCTGTGTGTTTTTGTGATCTCTGACTAGTAAGTGTAAGCAACATGGTTCAGCTTTGATTAACCTCCTCACTCAGCCCAGTGTTGTGCGCTTTGCAGTTGTACGTATATATTTCCACATGCTCCAACCTGTTGATGTGAACCTCCTCTATTATTGCACTTCAAATTATTTTTAGTTTAGTTATAAGTTAAAAATTGGGAGTACTAGCCAGTTCATTTGGGACGTGTTAATACTTGTTCATATTTACTTTTTTGCTTAAGACAGAGAATGGTGTTTTGTTATAACAAAATTTGCACCTGTTGCTTGTTTATTATGAGCGTGCTTTGAGAAGGGATAAAAAGTCTGGAGACATTCTATAGATACTGGGCACCAAGACTAAAACATAGAGGTAGGTGCTATTCAGGCAATAGATTGGTAGAAGCACTTACGGTTAATGCCCTCATATGTAGGAAGCAGTTTGTTTCTGCACTGTCAATTGACAAGTTATCACCAGGTCCCATTTATGTGTTGCCATGGCTACCTGCCCCTCAGATATGTTGATCTCTGTTGGGTGATGACTTGATTTTTTTTTTTTTAGCAATATTCTAATAAACGCTGATTACTGCTGTCATCAATATCTGGTTGGAATACGAACACTGCAGAGAATCATGTATTTTTGTTACTTTACATTCGATAGCGTGTCACACATTTTAAGAAGAAAAAGTGTTTTTATAGCATGTCCCCAGTCAATTCAGTTAGCAGAGGTGACTAATGCAAGTTGTTTCTTAACAATTGAGCCATTTTCGTTTTCTATGGATCTCCTATGGTAAAACTTTTTAAGTTATAAGTTTACTAATTTGGTGGGTTTTTTTTTTTTTTTTTTTTAAAGACCTACCCTATATTGTTTGTGGTTCTGTCCCAAGTACAGCAATAAGTACTTTGATCATTAGTGCACTCAAAGCATTGCTTTGTTACATAGTTTATTCATCAACTTGGTCATATCTGGGAAAGTTATGCATATAGAATTAGAATAGTGGTTCCGTTAAAAATGTACGTTTGCATGTAATCTTTTTTTATTTATAATAAAATATTGTTTAGCTATGTTTCACCCCTGCCCTTTGTAACACCAAAATTATTTCCCATGAGTTAACTGTATCCTTTTTTACTTCCTGTGATGCCATGTCAGAGATGAGCACAACTTTAAAAGGATATAAAATTCATCTCTTTTTATTCTATCTGTCATGTGGGTTATTACATCAATAAAACGTCCGTGTGTCTGTATTTATTTTTAAATTATGAATGTTAGTGGGGTCATCATTCCAGGTTTGATGGGAATAGGAAAATTAGTGAAAACCATTTCTTAATGCATTATAAAGATAATGTGTACGTAAAAAATAAGATGTCCATTAGTTAATGCATATGCTGAAGAGATCAAAAAGTCGATACATTTTCTCAGCCAATCCCAGGGCCCCCGTTTTTTTTAATTTATTTATTAAATTCTTTATGGGACAAAGCCTCCATGCAGCCATATAAAAGCTCTTTGACACACATCTAACTAACCAATCTATGTTGCTCTTTCATGTGTGTTCCATATAAGTTCTTGTGTGAGTCAAAAAACTGAGAATAGTTTTAATTTACAAGTTTCACGCAACTAGCTATTTGTGCTGTTCTAAAAGGTTTTAAAAAAAAAAAAAAGTGAAACTCATCTGAATGTATGTGTGTATATGACTATATATGTGTGTGTGTGTGTGTATATATCTCTATATAAACATGTAAATTTACCTCTGCATCTCCCTGGGTGATATTGGCAGAGTCCAGAAATGTCTAAAGCCTCTGTGCTTGACTGTCCATCGGGAGTGGCTGTTTGCTGGGATAATCTAAACAAGTACAGTCTGGTAAGATGCCACCTTACCAGGCTTTGGTAATACCGGTGTCCAGAAATGTTGATATAGGACTGATACTAATATAAGGCGAAATAATAATTTTGTATGGAGCACTGGCTCAAATGAGGCAATCTATAGCTTCACTTATGGACTAGTGGTATAATAGGTGACAGCCATATGCGCATGACTCCCATCACACACTTGCGCACACAACTCTTTCATTGTAGAGGTAGTAGCTTTTATGCATTAAAATAGTCACATGAATGAAAAATCCAAGATTTCTTGTTCATGTAAGCTTGTTTAAGCAGGGTCCTCCTCTTCCTATTATTCCTGTCTCATTTATTGTTAAATTCCCCCCCCCCCCTCATTTATTGTTAAATACCAATAATGTGTTTGTTTTTTTTTGTTTTTAATGCAGTGAATTTTTTGAGCGCACGATCTTATGCAACAGCCTGGTTTGGAGCTGCTCCCTTACTGGAAAAAGTGATCTTACATATCCAGAAGCACTTGAATCGGAAAAGAAAATTAGACAAAGCTTGCAGACTTTTCCTCAACCCTTAATCGTACCCATCTTACATCTCGCTTCGCTTTCCCGCCACCACCGTGTAACAGACTTGTGTGAAGACATCTTTGGATATGTTAAAAACAGATACTTTGTTGGTGAAACCGTGAATGTTGTGAGAAATAGCGGTGCAAGGTAAATCTTGTAGTTTAAATAAAGGCCAGGTCTAGTTTTTTTTTTTTTTTCCTGAACTACATCTTCCATGATGCACTGCTGTGAGAACTCAACATCTTGAAGAGTATGAAGTGTCAGCCAGAGTTAAATCCTTTTGCATACCTAGATTTTCTGTATATTTATAATGTTGTGCATGTGTGAAACCTGTAATCACTATTGCATTATGGGTTTTGTTTTTTGTTAGGGTGTGTTTCACTTTTCTGGAATTTTAGACTATGGAATAAAACAATGAAAATCCCCTATATCTTGTGTTAAAGGGAAACTAGAGTTCTAGGAATAAAAAAATTGTTTCTGCAGAAAGGGTTAAAAAAAACCCTTTTGTCACTTACCTGAATCCAGTGCTGATGTGCCTCGGCACTGGGTAAGGCTCTGCTCCTCCGTTGATGTCAGGGATCTAATGCACAGCGCCACACTCAAATTGGGGCTTTTTCATATGGGGATTTAGCTGACGCAGAAGAGTGAGGCTGTCCAGCGCCACCCCGAGCGTCTCTAGTGGCTGTCTTTTAGACGGCCTCTAGAGGTGAAGTTAACCCTGCAATGTCATTCTTGCAGTTTCTCCATAACTGCAATAATTACAATTGCAAGGTTAAACTGACAGGGACAGTGCATCCAGACCACTAAAATGAGCTGAAGTGGTCTGGGTGCCTATAGAGTCTCTTTAACCCTTCCCTTCTCCATGAAATTCTCTTGTTTGTCTATAAAAGGAACACTATATGGTCAGGAATACAAACATGTATTCCTAACCCTATAGTGTTAAAAACACAATCTTCCCTTTATTGCAGTTTGCAGCTACTGGCTCTGCTCCTGGTCTGCCTGCTTGGCTGACATCAGAAGTTGTGTTCTGAGCCAATCACAATGGAATGGCTGAGACTGTCAAGGAGGCAGAACCAGCACAAGCCAACGCAGCCCTGGCCAATCAGCATCGCCTTATATAGATACATTTAATCAATGCATCTCTATGAGGAAAGTTCAGTGTCTCCATGCACATTGTGCAGCACTACCCCAGGAAGCATCTCTTATAGCCATCTGAGGAGTGGCCACTGGAGTTATCCCTAGGCTGTAATGTAAACACTGCATTTTCTCTGAAAATACAGTGTTTACTGCAAAAAGCCTGAAGGGGCTTATTATTATACTCACCAGAACAAATACAATAAGCTGTAGTTGTTGTGGTGACTTTAGTGTTACTTTAAATATTTAGCACATTATATCATCCAGTTTAGACAAGGCAACGCCAGGGAAAACACTGCAAATGAAAAGGAGAAATAGAAACATTACAATTCTGTTCTCTTGGTGCTTTCCCTGTACTGTCTGCCAATTAAAAAGCAGAGTTTATAAGATGTAGGCACCCAGCTGCATGAACAAAATATGGATGTCTATGTCATTTTATTTTGCACACCTCACAAGTACATAATTGTCAAACATTCCATTCCTTTTTGTATCAGTTTTTTTTGTTTTGTTTTTCACTTTATTCTTTATCATCCACGTCCTCTGTTATCATTCATTGGTGCACAGTGTTAAACGGTGTGCTGGGAGCTTTCACCTACCTCCTAGCTTAGGGAGTGCTCACTGCAAAAATTGCTAATTTTTTTTTTTTTTTTTTTTTTTAATTTAGTCTTAATAGATAATTATTTTTAATATGTAATCTTTCAAAAGCTACCTTCTGTTGCGTGGGAGGTCCCACTGTGAATTAGACTAATCTAATTAGTCTGAAATCAGAAATTATGCTTTGAAGAATAAGTCAAAAGCTTTATTTTCCTCTGAAATTCAGAATGTTAAGAAATAAAAGCTAAAACAATGAGGTGTGATGTAAAAAGTATTAGTTGTCTGTGCTTTGTTGCTTTTGAATGTATAATTTCTAGCAGTGCCTACATGTACCGACTTGCCTATAACCAGAGTAGATTCTAACTTGTTCTTTCAATCATTATTTGTCAGATTGGAGTGCAAAGTTTTAGAAGTTAAACTACCTCCACTGCAAAATGGAATAGCAAATGGCCACAGCCCCCACAATGAAGACACCATCGTCATCAGTGATAGCGATGATGAGTCTTCTAAAGCTTCTCCGCAGAATGGGTAAGAGAAATCAATTGGGGGGGAAAAAAAAAACTCTTTGAACAGATTTTGTTTCTATTAACAATAGACCGAGAAACGATTTTTAGAATTTGGAAGGTATGATGTCACTGTATGTAATTATTTGGTGGAAGAACCCAGAAACCCCCCTTAAACTTTTAGGACCGGGTATTTTAAAGATGACTATTTATCTTTTATTTTTTTTAGGACTAAAAAAGAGCCTATAGATCCTTCTTTGCTGAAGTACAAGGTTAAACCTATTAAAAAGGAGTTGTATGAATCTGTTACTGTCAAGTCATCTCAACTCAGGTATGTGGTGTTTTGGGGGGGGGGGAGGGGGGGGCAGTTTTCTGACAATATTGAGAGAAAACCATCCTTCCAGCCTTCAAACGTGCTCTCCGATTCCTCCTTGGATCTACAAAAACTATTCTTGAATATGCCATTTCTCAAAAAACTTTCAGGTGTTGTTTAAAACCTAACTCTGCACAGAACCTGGCTTAACAGCAAATACAACTTCTTTAGGCAGATAAATTCAAATTTGTATTCTTATTGTGGAGGGAAAACCACTATTTTCTCAAGTTTATATCAGTTAACTTCTTGACCTTTTGTATGGTTCTACCAAAGAAGAGATTCATATAGAAGTTGTTTGTATTGGACCTGTGTATATTTGTATGTTATCATATCCTTTCTGAGGTTTTTTTTATTTTTTTTTATTTGTAGTTTTTATGTTTTTGTTTTCCCCTTTAATAAACAAGTTCAACTTTTCTAGTCTTTATTCATAAAGTGTTCCATTACTATTAACAATTGACCTACTTCTGCATTTTCAAAAAAATGTTTGCTCCATAATATACTTATAATATATTTCTACTTACTGTTTCCTCTTGTCAATACCTTTTTTTTTTTTTTTTCTTTTTTTTTTGCAGTAAAGTATTACTGACCTCTGCAACTGCTTACTGACATGGCACATTTTTGCCTAGTTTGTTCACAAATTCATTTCACAGCATTCATAATGTACAGATCACTTTTCTCTTCCCATACTAAATAATTGTATTGTTAAAGTGCATTTTGCAATTTGCTTTTATTGGTTCAACCATTCTTCCGTTGATTTTACAATATATAAAATAAGGCATTGTTATACAACTGGTTACATTGCTGCGGGCAAAACAGCAACTGCAGTATGTTTTTTTTTTTTTTTATCGTATAATAGAGCTTGTCTATATTGACAAACAGGAGTCAACCTCCAGCTCTTCAGCTGTGTAATTTTTTTAATGTGTTTTTTGGGAAAAGTCTCCAAAGCGTCTATCTAAAAATAAAAATGCCACTTTAAAAAATACAATCCAGAGTAAAAAGTACATAAACCATCTAACACAATGACTGTAGTTCTTTGAAATGAATAGGTTACCTGGTGAGGTTTATATGCCTGTGCTAGTGTAAATGGTCACACTTGCAGTTACCAATAATGTGTCCCAATAGAACAACCACGATAAACAAATGGAAATGTCTGGAAGGACACATTCTCTGGAACTCATTGATAAAGTCACTGAGCAAATCTTGCAGGAGTTGAACTTGAATAGCAATGCCTTGTGTTAAGGTGGCAGTGAGCTAATCACAGCGGAATACAGGGGCATAAATGATCAAATCAAGAAACAATTTGTTCTGTTCAGGGAGGAAGTCTGGTAACTCGGGGAGATCTCTGGATAGTCTCTTTATTTTGTTAATAAAAAAAAAGCTCATTGTTGAAAAATATATTTTAATACACCATTCACACTTCCATCATCAGACTGTTACAAATGACGAAAAATTAATCTAGAATGTCGGCTAGTTTCACAACTGATTTCTTATTTTAATATTGACATAAATACATTATATACTAATAACGTGATTGCACTTTTGAGGAGGGACACTTGTTTTTTTTTAATTTTATATATATATATATATATATATATATATATATATATATATATATATATAAAATTAATTTATTTTCAGGCCATATTTACCTTATAATAATTGCAAAACTCTTTGCACCCAGCTAAAATCGCAATCCGATAGAGCATCTGTAGGATGTGGAACAACTAACCTTATCCATGAGGCCCCACTTTGCATCTCACAGGATTTAAAGAGTCTGCTGTTAATGTCTTGATGCCAGAAAACACAGGACACACTCAGTTCTTGTGGAGTTCAAGCCTTAACACAGGCTTCCCCAAACTCTGGCCCTCCAGATGTTGCTGAACTACAACTACCATGATTCTATGAATGAAATAGGCTGAGAATCATGGGAGTTGTAGTTCAGCAACATCTGGAGGGCCAGAGTTTGGGGAAGCCTGCCTTAACACATCAGAGCTGTTTTGGCAGCACAAGGGGGTCCTAAATTATATTGGGTTATATTATTTTGATGGTTTTAATGTTGTGGTTGATCAGTGTAAAGAGTGTAATAATGTAAAATGCATTTCATAAGTGACATTTATTTATGTTGACTTCATTGCATGCTCATTACTTTTTTTTTTTTCTCCGCTTTTCTGTAGTCGAACACCATCTCTGTTTTCTCAAGAGCGATTGAAACTTTTTCTGAAGCTGCACTGTGAATCGCAGAATGGAATTATAAAGCCTAAGGTATTACCTTTATTTTATGGCTGGTTACATTTATAAATATTTTAAATTTGCAGTACTGACTGAAGGCTATATCATGTGGGACTAATCCTCCATGTTTTATGTAAATGTCCAAAATGATATCTGCATTCCCCAACTTAAAACGGATTTTGACAATGGGGAACAAAAAGCCCATTTGGTGGTCCAATTTTGGAACGAAAACCCCAGTTCTGAAGTTTCGTTTGTGCTCAGTACAGTGGCCATCAACATTATCCTTGACCTCTTCCACTCTATTTTGGTTACACCACGATTGAAAGACTGTTCTTGATGCTTTAAACATTCTATTTCCTCAAATTTCTTCAGAATTTTCACCCTACCAACTTCATGTTATGTGCCATTCCAACTTTATTTAGTCTCCACTCCAAGCTATTTCTATGCTTGCCTTGCTCTGAGATCATCGCTAATGTCCACATCAGATTTCCATTATTAACGAGAGGGAGGGCCTTTAAAAAAAAAAAAAAAAATGCTGAAAATCTAGCAATAATTCTATTGCAGTTGGGTATTTCTCTGACCCTGATTTAGAATTTCAGACTGCGGTCTAAATTGGTGTGTTTCCCCCCTCCTCCTTTTTTCCTATTTGGAGTGATGGCATTTTCAATATTCTGAGAGTTTGTTCAGTGTTCCCATATGTATCTGTAGGTTAAATGCTACTTCATTTAGTGTAAGTGTGTGTAATTTTGTGTGTGTGTGTATATTTATACATTATTATATATTTTTTAGGCAATTTCACTTACAAAGCATGAAGTTTCAGAGAAAAAATTCTTTCAGTATTTCCCAGACGATCCCCCAAGTTTTCAGCGCACTCCAACAAACAAAATCCAAACTGGAAGACCCTCCACCAACAAACATTTAAAAAGCGTGTGTTACATTTTTCATAAATATTTAATTCCAACTTTTTTTTTAATTTTTTTTGGGTGTTTTAATATTTTTATTTATTTTTTAGGCCAGTAGTTTGTCAAGGGAGAAAAAAATGAAAGCTGCAAGAGAACAGGAGAGAATTCTAAAGCACAAAAATGAGTTGAAAGCCATGGGTAAGAAAAATATATATATTTTAAATCCTATTTGTGTTATAACCATTGCTTGGCTTCTGGCTGGTCCATTTGTAAATGTTCTGTTGATGAACAAAGGTACTCTTGCATAGCAATGCAAAATTTAGTATGTATACTTCCTTCTGTGTATTCAATTATTTCCAAAAAACATGCATCTTGAAAACATAAGTTGGGTACCTAAGGTGCCCACTCTCATCAAACTTCCCAAATACAACCAATTTAAAACTTATTGTGTTGTGCATTCTACTGCGCACATCAGAGGTCAACTTTCTAGCAAGAATCGTTTTAAATTATGCTAATTTTACTATTTAACCAGCACAACATTAGTTATCTGAAGGGTCCTCTACTATTCCAACATTGTGGATAACCAATCAATTTTAAACCATGTGATACTTAAGTTTACCTTTTTGTTTAGATTTGAGTAGGTCTGTCTTATTAATTTTTTTTATTTTTTATTTTTTTTATTTATATGAAAAATTAACCTGGGCACCTGATTTTCTTCGGTTCTTAACAGAAATGGAAAAGGCTAGAATGCGGAGGGAACAAGGAGAAATGGATAAAAACAGGATTCGAGAAAGGCAATGCAAAGACCGGGAAAGAGAAGAACAAAAAAAGATGATTGAGGAGGAAAGACTCAGGAGGAAAGAAGAAATTGAGCGGAATAAATTAGAAAAAGAGAAGGTAATGGATGCATCCACTTCTTCCAAAGGTCTCATAATGGATCTGTTGTGTTTGTGGTTTTCAGTTTTTTTTTATTTATACATTAACCCCTTAACGCCGTTACGACGTTCCATGCCGTCCTGCATTAAATGGGCTTTAAAGCCGTTGCGACGGCATGAAACGTCGTAACGGCTTTGAGCCCCTGGAGGAGAGGTGTACTCACCTCCGCCGAGATCCTCTTCTGGGGGGCTGCCTGACAGCCCAGGCAGCCCCCCTCTGGCAAATAAGGCCCCCGGGGGCCATGTGATCGCTCTCAAAGAGCGATCACATGGCCCCCTATAGCTGGCTATGGATCTGCCAGCAGGGGGGCTGTCTGAAATGTCAGACAGTCCCCCTGCTGGTGGGAAGTAATAAAAGAAAATATTAAACATGTGTAACAATAAATTTAAAATATTTTTATATATAATGTATATGTGTGTGTGTGTGTGTGTGTATATATGCATATTATATATATATGTGTGTGTGTATATATTATGTGTGTGTATATATGTATATTATATATATATGTGTGTGTGTGTGTATATATAAATAACGTCATACAAAGTGTATTTTAATATTGGTATATATATTAAAATACACTTAGAATGACTTTACATATATGTATTTATATTATATATAAATACGTGTAATTAAAATGATAGATAAATAAAATATTGAAACAAAATTTAATATACCGTATATACTCGAGTATAAGCCGACCCGAATATAAGCCGAGGCCCCTAATTTTACCCCAAAAAACTGGGAAAACTTATTGACTCGAGTATAAGACTAGGGTGGAAAATGCAGCAGCTACTGGTAAATTTCTAAATAAAATTAGATCCTAAAAAAGTTATATTAACTGAATATTTATTTACTGTGTGTGTATGCAGTGTGTGTGTGTGTATGTGTGTATGCAGTGTGTGTGTGTATGCAGTGTGTGTGTGTATGCAGTGTGTGTGTGTATGCAGTGTGTGTGTGTATGCAGTGTGTGTGTGTGTGTGTGTATGCAGTGTGTGTGTGTGTATGCAGTGTGTGTGTGTGTATGCAGTGTGTGTGTGTGTATGCAGTGTGTGTGTGTATGCAGTGTGTGTGTGTGTATGCAGTGTGTGTGTGTATGCAGTGTGTGTGTGTATGCAGTGTGTGTGTGTATGCAGTGTGTGTGTATGCAGTGTGTGTGTGTGTATGCAGTGTGTGTGTGTGTGTATGCAGTGTGTGTGTGTATGCAGTGTGTGTGTGTGTATGCAGTGTGTGTGTGTGTATGCAGTGTGTGTGTGTATGCAGTGTGTGTGTGTGTATGCAGTGTGTGTGTGTATGCAGTGTGTGTGTGTATGCAGTGTGTGTGTGTATGCAGTGTGTGTGTGTGTATGCAGTGTGTGTGTGTGTATGCAGTGTGTGTGTGTATGGTGTGTGTGTGTATGCAGTGTGTGTGTGTATGCAGTGTGTGTGTATGCAGTGTGTGTGTGTATGCAGTGTGTGTGTGTGTATGCAGTGTGTGTGTATGCAGTGTGTGTGTATGCAGTGTGTGTGTATGCAGTGTGTGTGTGTATGGTGTGTGTGTGTGTATGCAGTGTGTGTGTGTATGCAGTGTGTGTGTGTGTATGCAGTGTGTGTGTGTGTATGCAGTGTGTGTGTGTGTATGCAGTGTGTGTATGCAGTGTGTGTGTGTATGCAGTGTGTGTGTGTATGCAGTGTGTGTGTGTGTATGCAGTGTGTGTGTGTGTATGCAGTGTGTGTGTGTGTATGCAGTGTGTGTGTGTGTGTATGCAGTGTGTGTGTGTGTGTATGCAGTGTGTGTGTGTGTATGCAGTGTGTGTGTGTGTATGCAGTGTGTGTGTATGCAGTGTGTGTGTGTATGCAGTGTGTGTGTATGCAGTGTGTGTGTGTATGCAGTGTGTGTGTGTATGCAGTGTGTGTGTGTATGCAGTGTGTGTGTGTGTATGCAGTGTGTGTGTGTGTATGCAGTGTGTGTGTGTATGCAGTGTGTGTGTGTATGCAGTGTGTGTGTGTGTATGCAGTGTGTGTGTGTGTATGCAGTGTGTGTGTGTGTATGCAGTGTGTGTGTGTATGCAGTGTGTGTGTGTATGCAGTGTGTGTGTGTATGCAGTGTGTGTGTATGCAGTGTGTGTGTATGCAGTGTGTGTATAATGAATGCAGTGTGTATAATGAATGCAGTGTGTGTGTGTGCAGTGTGTGTATGATGAATGGAGTGCAGTGTGTATGCAGTGTGTGTATGATGAATGGAGTGCAGTGTGTGTGTGTGTGAGTGCAGTGTGTGTGTGTGAGTGCAGAGCATTGGTGGGGGTGGGCATTTTATTAATTATTATTGTAATATATATATTTTTTTTTATTTTATTTATTTTTTTATTTTTTTTTTCGTCCCCCCTCCCTGCTTGTTAGCTGGCCAGGGAGGGGGGCTCTCACTCCCTGGTGGTCCAGTGGATGGGCTGTAGGAGGGGGGCTGTCAGGAAGCTGTAACTTACCTTCACCGCAGCTCCTGTCAGCTCCCTTCTCTCTCCTCCGTCCGTGCAGCTCCCAGGTCAGCTCCCTCTGCAACTCTCGCTGCCGCGCGGAGCGTTGCCACGGTAACCCGTGGCAACGCTCTGACCCCGCGGCTCTCGCGAGAGTTGCAGAGGAAGCTGACCTGGGAGCTGCACGGACGGAGGAGAGAGAAGGGAGCTGACAGGAGCTGCGGTGAAGGTAAGTTACAGCTTCCTGACAGCCCCCGGTCCTTGTCTGTATTATGGCAATGAAAATTGCCATAATACAGACAACTGACTCGAGTATAAGACGAGTGAGTGTTTTTCAGCACAAAAAATGTGCTGAAAAACTAGTCTTATACTCGAGTATATACGGTAAATTATATATGCATATGTAATTTCATTCTAACTGTATTTTGTTATTAATATAAATATATGTATGTGTGTGTGTATAAATACACTTGGAATGACATTCTATATAGATCTATCTATATATAAAATACAAATAACCGCAAATATATAGAGATAGAGATATAATTACATAAAAGATTACATTAGTATACACGTAGAATTTAAATACCTATAAATGCATATATATTAAAATTCTACGTGTATATTTAAATCTTTTAACATAATTATGTGATTTGATTAATTAAAATTTGATTGACATGCCTGACAACACAGGGAGAAAGTGCAGAGAATTTAATTCGCAAGCACTATATTTGACCCTGTAAGACACCATAAAACCTGTACGTAGGGGGTACTGTTTTACTTGGGAGACTTCGCTGAACTCAAATATTAGTGTTTTAAACTGGTAAATTGTATTACAACGATGATATTTTAAGTAAAAGTGAAGTTTTTCGCATTTTTTACAAACGAATGGCACTTTTATGGTCTATTATTGTTGTAATATGTTTTACTGTTTTAAAACACTAATATTTGTGTTTAGTGAAGTCTCCCAAGAAAAACAGTACCCCCCATGTACAGGTTTTATGGTGTTTTGGAAAGTTAGAGAGTCACATATAAGGCTTGCATTTCATTTTTTTGACATTGAAATTTGCCAGATTGGTTATGTTGCCTTTGAGAGCGTATGGTAGCCCAGGAATGAGAATTACCCCCATGATGGCATACCATTTGCAAAAGTAGACAACCCGAGGTATTGCAAGTGGGGTATGTCCAGTCTTTCTTAGTAGCCACTTAGTCACAAACACTGGCCAAATATTAGTTTTTTGCTTTTTTCACACAAAAACAAATATGAACGCTAACTCTGGCCAGTGTTTGTGACTAAGTGGCTACTAAAAAAGCCTAAACATACCCCACTTTCAATACCTTGGCTTGTCTACTTTTTCAAATGCTATGCTATTATGGGGGTAATTCTCATTCCTGGGCTACCACACCATCTCAAAGGTAACATTACTAATCTGGCAAATTTCAATTTGAAAATGGAATGTTCTATATTTGACCCTGTAACTTTCCAAAACACCATAAAACCTGTTAATGGGGGATACTGTTGTTCTCGTGAGACATCGCTGATTACAAATATGTGCATTTTTTTTATGACATTCACAGTTAAAATGTCAGACGGAAATGCAAATTTTTTAAACAAATCTTATTTTCTCACATTTTTTAAAAATTTTATTCATTATAAATTATGTTCCATATATGAATAGTTAATGATAAATTAAAGCCCTGTTTCTCCTGAACACAATGATATATAATAAGTGTGGGTGCATATAATTTGAAAGAGGGGAACTACGGGTGAACAGACATATAGCGCAAATTCTAGTTTTTGTTTAAGTTTTGTTTTGATCAGAACGTGCACTATTGACTCCGTCCTGAAGGGGTTAACTTTTCATCTCTCCCCTCCCCCAATTGTTTGTTTTTGATTTCTCAAGTTTTTACATCAAATTATTAATTTAATAACGATTGTGGATGGTTGTCCTTTTACTTTTTACCCACTGTAAACCTAACATTTGTTGTTTAGCTTTGTCCACAGGATTTGCTTTCTCTGTCTACGATTATTTTTCAGTCATATTTGCCAGTAGTCATTAAACAAATTAGCAGACATAAGACTTCCAAAAGTTTTTGGGTTTTTTCCCCCTAATTTTTCAATTTATATTTATTTTATTGGAGTTTATGTAAGCACTCAAGGCACTAGAACTATGATGCCAGGAGGTCCCTGGTGCAGGCCTACCGTTAGGGGTTAAACCGTTTATGAAGGTCTTCTTTCCAGCGTTGTATTGCTATGCCCCGGTCCTTCTGCATCTTCAAACAGCCTCAGACTACAGCGCTGCGATTGGGTGAAAGCAACTGCTGCTGCTGCTACAAGCCACTAGCTCTCCATGCAAAAACGGCAAGAGACAAACGTATTTCTCGTTGTTTTTTATTTATTTTTATGAATGGTGGGCTTACGGATTGGCTTGGAGCAGGGCTTGACAAATCCCAGGCGACTTGGAATTTTGCCCTGGTGTCTGGGATTTGTCAGCCTTTTACCTAAAGTGGCCGGCTGGGCAATCAATGGAGCCGTCCGGCTGCTTGCCTGCTCAGGAAGCTGTATAGCCAGCCGATCGCAGGAGCATGGAGGCGGCTGGCTCAGGAAGCTGTATAGCCGGCCGCACGCGGGAGGTATGGAGGCGGCAGGCTGGGGCCAAGCGCAAGAGAGAAGTCTTCCTGCAGTTCCTCTCTGCTTCCTCGTGCTGTGTAATGATGCCGGGAGCCGGAATATGATGTCATTCCGGCCCGGCATCACTGCAGACAGGAGTTGCAGGAAGACTGCTCCCTCACGCGCAGGAATATAAGCCCCACTGGACCCCAAGGAAGGTCCACTCAGCTCTACCAGAGGTAGAAAGGCTGGGTGGATTAGAAATACAAATTTAAATGTTTGCGCATTAGAGAAAGAGTGTGTGTGTGTGTCTGTTTAGGTACCTTCCCCTCTCTGATCACATGATGGGTGTTTTACTTTTTTGTGTGGGGAGTAGGAGGGGGGGTGCAGGGAGCAAATGTTGTTGTGTTTTTTAAATTATTTATGTCCCCTCCCCACCTTTGGAGACAGAGGGGAGGACACAGCCAGCCCTGTTGGTCCGGTGGTGAGTTCTGTTCTCCTCTGGCTGCAGGCTGTCTCCTGTCCTCCCGCGTGCAGGATGTGGTGTGGAGTGTTGCCTCGGCAATGAGCAGCCTGCTTGCGTGTGGGGCACTCTTCCTCCCGGGTCCCTCCCCCTGCCTCGGGGTCCTCCCACCGTGTCTCCATTCTCTCGATCTTTGATCTCCCCACTGGCCTGAGAGGTCCCACGGAAAGAAAACAGGGCCCACTCTCCATTGGCCAGCTTCTTTCTTCCTTTGATCTCCCCTGTCGGCCAGGCACATGTGTATCGGGGTGGGGCCCCCAGGCAACTGCCCAGCGTTCCCATGTGGTGAGAGCTATAATGAAACACTGCCAGTACAAACCATATATTACGTTAAAATATTAAATACGTATTATTGTAGCTAAATGCTCAGAGGGACTCAATGGGTGTGTGGTGTTTCTTTAAATGTCACAGGTTTACATTCTGCAGACATCTTACTTTTTAAGGGAACTTCTGTTATTTGTTCATTTTAATTTTCTACAGCTTTAATTTGGAATTGAGCTGCAACAAGGTACTTTGGTTTGTGGGATTTAAAAAAAATACTAATCTTTGGTAACCTTTTAAAAAAACATTTTTTGGAGTTACCGTATATACTCGAGTATAAGCCGACCCGAATATAAGCCGAGGCCCCTAATTTTACCCCAAAAAACTGGGAAAACTTATTGACTCGAGTATAAGACTAGGGTGGGAAATGCAGCAGCTACTGGTAAATTTCTAAATAAAATTAGATCCTAAAAAAATTATATTAATTGAATATTTATTTACAGTGTGTGTATATAATGAGTGCAGTGCGTGTATGAGTGCATATTAATTGAATATTTATTTCCAGTGTGTGTATATAATGAGTGCAGTGTGTGTGTGAGTGCAGTGTGTGTGTGAGTGCAGTGTCTGTGAGTGCAATGTGTGTATATGAATGAAGTGTGAGTGTGTGTGATGCAGTGTGTGTTTGTGTATGTGTTGGTGGGGGTGGGCATTTAATATATTATTAATTATTTTTTTTTATATTATTATTTTTTTTGTATTTAATTATTTTTTTATATATTTTTTTGTATTATTATTTAATTATTATTATTTTTTTTTTATTATATTTTTTTTTTCGTCCCCCCTCCCTGCTTGATACATAGCAGGGAGGGGGGCTCCTTCCCTGGTGGTCCAGTGTCATTGGTAGTTCAGTGGGGGGGAGAGGGGGGCTGGCAGAGCTGTACTTACCTGTTCTGCAGCTCCCTCCTCCGCGCGGTCTGTGCAGCTCCCTCTGTCAGCTCCCAGTGTAAGTCTCGCGAGAGCCGCGGCTCTCGCGAGACTTACACTGGGAGCTGACCGAGGTGCTGAACGGACGGCGCGGAGGAGGGAGCTGACAGGAGCTGCAGGAGAGGTAAGTACAGCTCTGCCAGCCCCCCTCTCCCCCCAGTCTGTATTATGGCAATGCAAATTGCCATAATACAGACTATGACTCGAGTATAAGCCGAGTTGGGGTTTTTCAGCACAAAAAATGTGCTGAAAAACTCGGCTTATACTCGAGTATATACAGTACTTTTTTTTTTTTTTTTACTGTTCTCATTGTTTGTTTGATTCTGCCTTACCGTCTGTTACTAGTGACCTGTAATACTAACTTCTGCTGAATTCAAACCTTTAAATACATATTCCTCTTCTAGGAAAGAGAGAAAATCCGTGAGGAAAAGCGGAAATATGCAGAACATCTGAAACTGTGGAGTAAGCCCCGGGAAGACATGGAGTGTGATGATCTCAAGGTGCACATTGCATTTATTTCTTTTTGCAGCGGCCACTATTAATTACTAATTCAACTGGATCACACTCCCTCTCCTACTTATAACATTTCTTCCTTGCTTATATATTTTCAAGTACTTTTAATAAAAGATTTTGTTTTGTTTTTTTTAATTAATACCATATTAAGAAAAGTACTGGTTACATGATATGGGTTTAGAGAAAACAATATAAATGTTTGGTGGACTACGATTAACTTTGTGTCCACACACACACACACACTATCAGAATGATCAAGATTTATTTTTTATTTCCTTTTCGGCCGCCTTAAACCATTTATGTGATGTAGGAGCTGCCGCTGCCCACATCTGTGAAGACTAGGATCCCTCCTGAATGCTTTGGTGATGCTATTATGGTTTTAGAGTTCCTCCATGCTTTTGGTGACCTGTTTGATCTCGTAGACGAGTTTCCTGATGGCATGACCTTCGGTATGTGTATTTGTCTGTTGGTGTAACTGGCATATGTAAAAAGTGTGTGTGTGTGTGTGTGTCTGTGTATATATTAATTATTTATTTTCAAGATAGCACTCACAGGACTTAAATATAAAACTTCACTTTTAATCTTCCAAATCAAAAAAATCGACGTTTCAGTCTTGCACACAGACTGAAACGTCCCTTTTTTTTTTTCTTTTTTCTTTTTTGGAAAATTAAAAGTTAAGTTTTATATTTAAGTCCTGTGAGTGCTATCCTGAGTATCCATTCTTGTATTTTCGCTTGACGAGCACTGGGCAAGTATATTGATTTTTGTATGGAGTACAGGATTCATTTATTTTCTATATATATATATATATACAATACACAAGATCCAGCGCACTCTCCTATCTACTAAACAGCAACTTCAATGTTGACAGATTTGATTAATTTTTAAAAGGTTTTGTTTAAAAACACCTTATCTAGGCAAAAAATAATGGGGATTTAGTTACATTATATGATCATACATTGCATAAGCCTGCCACAACGTCAATGTACCCCATCTTTGGCAGGTCCTACTCTCACAGTCTAATGTCTGCTCTTATGAGATTAACCCACTTACTTGGGGAACAAATTCCATCTGAGGCTCTCTGCAGTACAAGACTAAATAGGGACCTGAGATGAGGCACCTGTGACAGGGAGGGGTGCAAAACCAAGGAGTTGGCTAGACTCCCAAATATATATATATGGAACATGGGGGGGTGGTTGCACTCACCTGAACATGCTTAAATGGGGTGCTGCTGGGGGCCATATTATACAATACACAAGATCCAGCGCACTCTCCTATAATATATATGTATAATATATATATATAATATATAATAATTTTAATTTGTATTTTTTTTTCTTCTGTTTAAGGGTTATATTGGTTTCTGTAAGACATTTTGCTTGTAGCTGTTAATAGTGCACTTTTCTAATGTAGATATATTTATGGAATTAAGAATGTATATGTAACCAATTGTTAAATAAGTAATATATATAATTTTTTTTTATTATTATTATTAAATTGTCTGAGGGATACATCAAAATATTGTTAGTGTATGTGCCTTGCTAGTTTTGCTGTATAGTTCTGTTTTTTGGAGAAAAGAGAGTAATAAGAATTGTGTGACAAGAGACCACATTAGAAACTTGTAGCAGATTTATGAGCGCTCCTGGCACCATAATAACTTTATTTTAATAAATTAATGAAATAACTCTGTTAGGAAGACAGATACTAGAGATGTTTTAACCCTGCATTCAAAACATGTGTTGTGTTTTGTTGGTTTTTTTTTTTTGTCATCAGGTCTGGGTTCCTTTAGTGTTCCTTACAAATTATTAAGCCTTTTTCCCTCTTAATTTTTTCAATGCATATATCAGTGATGCATGTCGAGTTGGCTGATATAAACAGTGTATCATACTGAAGTGTTTGTACATATTATGTAAAAACAATCTGTTTTTCCTATCCCTTGTTGACATTTAGAGATGCTGGAAGAAGCTCTGGTCGGCAATAACCCCGAGGGTCCACTCTGCGAGCTGCTGTTTTTTTTCCTGACTGCTATTTTTCAGGCGATGACTGAAGAAGAGGAAGAAGTAGCAAAGGACCAGATAATTGAGGCAGAAACCAAAGGTTGTATGTTTTGCCAAACATTATCAAAAAAATAGCTAAATGCAAATGATCCGGAAAAAAGTTACCGGTAGATTATGCGTAAAATTGTAAGCTAGTTTGAGCAGGGGCTTCCTACTTCACCTCTTGTCGATGTCAATATTTTTGTACGTCAGTTACTTGCTGTCAGATACACCCTCTCTGTTATTAAGCTCTGCTGAATAGCTCTATGAATTATGAGTGTTGTTAACAGCATATTTATGTTTGTTACACGTGCCTCCCTTAAATAATGGAAAATCTACATATGAAATTAAAAAGTAAAATGCGTGCTTCTAATTATTTTAAAGGGATTAAAAAAAGAAAATCTGTAAATTAGAACACTTGAATCGAATTGCTAGTTTTCTATGCATTACTACAAAATGGTCATTTTGGTAAATTGATCATTTTAAAATATAATGCAAATAGATGTGTTCACTATTGATGCACGTCAAGCTGGCTGGTAATCTGAAAAGTCTATATATAATTTGACTTACAAGTAATATAACAATGCCCATATCTTGCCTAGAAGTCATGGAGAGTAGATTTGCTTAAAAAGTGTAATCATTGTAATATTCATGTTTGCATTCTCTCCCCTTTTTAATGTGGTTTTGACAGATCTGACGGAAGCATTGGACGAAGTTACTGACCCAACTAAATCTGCCTATGCAGCAGTAGCATCCCTGGCGGCTGCCTGGCCACAATTACACCAAGGTATGTTACTCTGTCTTGTGTGATTGTTTCATGTGATGACGATTATCAATTGTAGATGGTATAAAAATATTTCCAATACTGACATGTGCCGTCTTTTTCATGCTGCCTTGCTTTGTTTTGCAGGCTGCAGTTTGAAGGATCTAGATTTGGACAGTTGCACGCTTTCTGAGATTCTGCGTCTCCATATATTATCATCGGGTGCTGATGCAAATTCAGCTAGCGCCAAATACAGATACCAGAAACAAGGTGGATTTGACGCTACGGATGATGCCTGTATGGAGCTCCGTCTCAGCCACCCTGTGATATTGAAAAAGCTCTCCTCTGTGTCTGTTTATGCCTTGACACCAGGTGAGAATTACTTTACTTTTACAATACACTGCCACACAGGAAAAATATCCTTTTTTCTTTAATTTCTTCCTGCAGCATTTCAATAACTGTGCAATGCGCAGGGCCTTATCAAAACTACTGGAATTCTTCAAAATGTGTTTATTTTTTTTATTTTTTTTATACAAGTACCCCTTAGAATAGGATTTGGTCAGTGGTCTTGGTCTATAAAATGCAAGGAATATATGTATGCTTGGTTCCGTTTGATGGTACCTGCAGTGAGATACTCATCAAAAAGTGATTCCTCTCTCCTCCTGGCTCTCAAATGCCCTTAGTTTGTTCTTATTATGGTTCCCCAAATACTACAAGGCACAAATGTGCTTGATAACGCTCATATCAAGGTTAAAGAGACGAAGGGCCTCACTGAATGCCTTTATAGTTTGATCCTCCTCAGGGTCCTACCATGTTGTTTTGCATTCTGTATACCGGTACTCTGTTTTAATTGCAATTGAGACCTGTGCATCTCCTTTCTCGCTCTGTTTTACAATTATCATTTGAACTTGTTTTCATATGGAAGACATGGTATGTAGACCTAATGATTCGATTCTATTTTTTTAAATTCATTTCCCCCCTTGTAGGTGAAAAGTTAATGATTCTTCATGCATTGTGTGGAAAGTTGCTGACATTGGTCTCAACCAGAGACTACATTGAAGATTACTTTGAAGAGCTTCGCCAGGCAAAGCAAGAGTTCAGAGAACTGAAATCTGAACAGAATCGGCGAGGGAGAGAGGGGGCTGCTGCCAGGTCAGTATAGTATGGGTAGTTGCAGGTTTCAGTGTTTTTCTATTTTTTCTAACATCTGATCAAAAACCTGGCTACTTGTAGTCATTGTGAAAAATATTTCTTGTGTTTGTGTTGATCTTTCAGGAGCTAGATCATCAGTTTCAGCAAAACCTTAAAGGACCACTATAGTGCCAGGAAAACACTCTTTTTCCTGGCTCTATAGGGTCCTCGGGCCCCCTCTCCCTCATGGCCCCCCTCCTGCCGCGCTCTAGGTTTGAGGAAGGGGTTAATACCTTACCTTTTTCCAGCGCCGGACTCTCCTCCTCCTTTCCAGTCATCGGCTGAATGCGCATGCGCGGCAAGAGCCGAGCGCACATTCAGCCAGTCTCCTAGGAAAACCTACTCAATGCTTTCTTATGGACGCTGGCGTCTTCTCACTGTGAAAATCACAGTGAGAAGCGCGGAAGCGCCTCTAGAGCCTGTCAATGAGACAGCCACTAGAGGCTGGATTAACCCATTTGTAAACATAGCAGTTTCTCTGCAGAAACGGTTAATCCAGATGGTCCTGGCACCTAGACCACTTCATTAAGGTGAAGTGGTCTGGGTGCCTATAGTGGTCCTTTAATTGGTGCTGTACTAATTTCCAGCCAACCCTCCTCCTTAGAAAAAAGTCCTCCGCGCCAAGATCCCCCAGCCTTTGCCTGTCCCCTGAAGGGGACATAATAGCTCAATCAGAGGCTAGTTAGGCTGCAGATGTTGCAATCTAAAGGCAAGTCGCCAGTTTGTGATCTCAGTGCTTGATTGGCCCCTGATGAAGGTATTGAAATATACTTGTGACCGGTTTTTAATTTTTTTTTTTTAAAGCATATAGAACTTTCAACCTACTTCTATTCATAGACTGTACTGCATTTTTTGTTACTTACTTGAGTACTATCTAGCTCTCACTAGCTTTTTTTTTTTTTTTTTTTTAGCCATTCACGCTCTGCTTACGAACTTTTCAGGGCGACATACTTAAATTACCACGTGGTGTGTATACGCTCAAGCAATTATTTTTTGTTACCAAGTATCCTATTCAAACTTACTTCTGTGATTTGAGTATACACTCTGCCTGATTATAAGAAGGGAGATTTCCTCTTACTAGAGTATAGGAGTTTGATCCTTTTTTATTTCTAGATTATAGGAGTTTGATCCTTTTTTATTTCTGCTTCTTATAGAGCGTTTCATAGTCATTATTGAGCTGGCTCCCTTTATTAGTTCTATTTCAATTTTAGGAAGCAGTTCCATTTCCTGGTGTCTCCCTTTTAAGAATACTTTTTTTGTATATATTTGTCTAAAATGGGGTGAGTGTGTGTGTGTGTGTGTGTGTGTGTGTGTGTGTGTGTGTGTGTGTGTGTGTGTGTGTGTGTGTGTGTGTGTGTGTGTGTGTGTGTGTGTGTGTGTGTGTGTGTGTGTGTGTGTGTGTATATACACACACACATCCCATTTTAGACAAATATATACAAAAAAAGTATATGGGTTAACACCCTACAAAGGTTGGTCGCTTGTTTTTTTGTTTTTTTGTTTTTGTGACCAGGATTAGCATGGTGCTTCCGGAAACATAAGGGCCCTGCCTCCTGCTGCTATCCTCTTCTGGTTAATGGAACTCACAGTGGCAATGGCAGCAAACCTGATTTAAAACTTTGCATCAGTTTACTAGTTATTTCGACTTGCTTTTTGTTTGTTATAAATCCTAAATATATACTAAATACCGGCAAAGTGAATATCATTTGAGGTCAGATTGGTAAATTATAGTAAGCTACTAGTAAGAATCCCTTCTGTTGTGTATGTATTCCTGACACTATAGTGTTAAATATAATTCAGGTCAGGGCTTTGGCCAGATGCACGCTGACCAACCAGCATCTCCTCTTAGAGATGCATTGAATCTATGCCTCTCTATGGGGGAAAGTCCAGGGCCTCCACGCAGAGCATGGAGACGCTGAATGTCCGTGTTGCATGTTGTGCAACACTGACCCAGGAACCACCTCTAGCGACTGTCTGAGTGACTGCCACTGGAGGTGTCCCTAGGCACCAATATAAACCTTTTCATTAAAATTACTGCTGGGACAGGCTATACTCACCAAAACTACATTAAGCTCCAGTTGTTTTGGTGACTATAGTGTCACTTTAAGAACTAAATGTCAGATTGTCATTGGTCATACTAGGTTTACGAATTCAAAGCATTCCACTGTAAAGGTACACTATATTACATAATCCTGTAGTCCAAATGTACTGAAGTAATGATCCAAGAATGCCATATTGATAACCATAACATTTTCCAAGTAATATTTCTGATGATATAACGTTTTAAAGCCTACTGGAAAGAAACTGAGTGGTACTTAAATGGTGATCATTTTTCTCTTAGAATTCGTAAGCGAAAAGTGGATAAGCTGAAGGAACAGGAGATGAAGATGAAAGACAAGCATGAGAAATTGAAGGAAGAAGAGAGTAGTAGAGGTGCAGGGTAAGTGACGTTCGATAAGCCTTCCTCATACAGGATTTATAATCTGCTTCTGATGAAGCTTTATTGTGATATCTTTATTTCTCTGCGACTGTGTTTGCTATTGGAGTATTTAGCCTGTTGTATGTTGGTTTTTGTGTTTCTTAGAAATGAAGATGATTTAGATACTAGTTCAGAGAACAAAGATCCAGAGCAAAAGGATCAAGACTCAGAAGATGAAGACACATCATATGGCCAAAAAGGTAGACCGCTGAAATGTGCCTCTTTATTTACATAATCAAACTTATAAGAAGGCATTATCATGCTTCTGTTAAGAGGGGCAATGGGTACATTTTTGTATTTATTTTCTTGGTTTGTGTTATCTCAATTTTGTCTGACCACCAGCACCATTTGTTAAAATTGTAATGGAACCAACACTTCCCAGAATGATTTAATGATTTAATTATCCCCTATATTTAACTGTGTTTATGATGTCTGAAAATTTAAATGTGGAAATCCGCACTACTGCATTTACCTCTGCCGTGGGCTGCTTCCATCTTGGCTCTCTAACAATAATTTTTTTTTTTTTTTTTTTTTTTTTTTTAAAGCGATTCCATTTGTACTGGTCAGCATATAGTGAGGAGGAGAAATAATAATTAAAAAATAATTACTATTCTCTCCCGATATATAAATATATAATATATAAAAAAAATTCAAATCACAATATAAACATGCAAACCTGACCAATCATTAAACACCTAAATGCATAATTGTGTCCTATCTTGTGTCTAGGGAACAAGACCCAGAATGGCTTAATGTATGGTAAGAATTGCGGCCTAAGTATGGGGGTAACCCTGGAAAAGAAAGGAGCTTTAACTCCTGAAGAGCAAGAGTCCTTGAGGCAGAAACAACAGAAAAAAGAGCAGGAGTTGTTAGAAAAGATACAAGAGGCTACAGCCTGCACCAATATCTTCCCACTGGGCCGAGATCGTTGGTATAGGCGTTTCTGGACATTCTATTCTGTGCCAGGACTATTTGTAGAGGAAGACTACTATGGGCTCACTGAGGACATGCTACAACCACGGCCAATATCTCATCGAGATGCCTTGAATCTTGCACTTAATAGCCACGCACCTCCTGATCAAAACATAAATGAAGAGCTTCCCAAACCTGTGACCAAGCCAAACCGTTGGTGGTTTTATTACTCCACTGAGCAACTGGATGAGCTGATTGAATGCCTTAATACCAGAGGATACCGAGAGACCTCCCTGAAAGACATACTTGTTCAAGAAAAAAACAAGATCTCCCAAAAGCTGACTAATCTTCCTGTCAACCGCTTCCATCTTTCTGGTACTGTTGCTGCTATGTAGTATGGGTTTAGCACATAACATATGTTATAACCATGTTTATAAATCTGAAATAGACTACCCTACAATATCAAAATGGGAATAAAGTAATGGGAATCTCATTAAAAAAAAAAAATGAAAGTTTTGAGGAAAGTAAAAAAAGGAGAGGATCGAGTCAGAATAAAGAGAAGCACTGAATGTACATAGCGTAGGGTGTCTGCGTCCATTGCGTGGAGATGCTAGATGTTAAATCGATCCAATAATTGATTCCGTTGTATCCAAAGTTCCGAATTGCTCCCTGACTGACAGCCACTAGTAGTCATATGGAATGTAAATTTCACAGTGCCCTTTCTCAGACGTGGCATGGTTTTCAAGGCTACTGGGTCAACATCTCTTCATTAAGATGATCTGATTCTGGTGTTCAGATTGTCCCTTTTAAGAATGTAACATTCCGAACGGCTTAAGTGCAATATAGAGGTACAGTTTTAGAATACCAAAACTACTTTGAAACCAGAACTGAAGTTTCAAGAGAAATTGTAGTATTTGGCTTTTTTTCCCCTACTTGCCTCTAATTGTTGCACTGTAAGTGTTCACTAAAATAAAAATACATTTCCTGTGCGGCACATTCGGCCAAATGATGACGTTTCTTGTAATGCCTGCGCCTATTATGTGGGACAGGTACTTATACAATATGATAGGATTTTTTTTTTTTTTTTTTTTGATTTGGCTGTCCTTAGCCAGTAATGAGTAATAGTGTAAGCGTTTAATTTGCCCAGTAACTTTTAATATTTGTCTTGGTATACTTAAAAGAATACTACAGACATAAATGTAGCCCATACTCATTGCACAGGTTATGATGCAAAATGGTCCACTAATTCCTTGCTCATTGCTTGTACCTGCAGGGATTTGCAATGGTCACTTCAGCTCCTGGCGTGCCCCCCTCTTTTGTGGTATTAAAAGAACTATATTTAGTTCCTCTTTTAATTACACAAATATTTATTGTGTGTATGTAATGCACATTAAAGGAGCACTATAGTGTTAGGACTACCAAGATGTATTCCTAACACTATAGAAACCCTGTGTTGTCGCCCTCCCCATGACCCCTCAGGAAATATAAAGTGTTAAATAACCTTTTAAACACTTGCCTGAATCCACCGGTGATGTCCCTCATTACTGGGTCAGGCTCCTCCGCCGACGTCCACCGTTCTGGGGAACCTAATGTGCATTTGCAACAAACACTGAACACATATTAGGTCTTCCCCATAGGGAAGCAGTGACTCTATGCTTTCTAATGGGGACTCTGAAAACGGGCATTCTCATTCAAACTCCATTAAACTGCAGGAAGTGCCTCTAGTGGCTGTCTGGTAGACCGCCACTAGAGGCAGTCTTAATATTGCAGTTTGCAGGGTTATGGGAACAGGGACACTGCACCCAACACACTTCAATAAGGTAAAGTAGTCTGGGTGCCTATAGTGTCCCTTTAACAAATCCCTACCATCTTTGTCCAGCTCTTACAAAATCCCAGTCTGTGGCACGCAGGTAAACTTGTGCTTGGCCCCATTCATAAAATGTATTCAACCGTTCCACTTATCGGATCTGATGAATAAACAGCTGCTGACTACAGAACCACATAATCATTATGGTACAGCATCACAACCCATATTAGGAGGAACTCTCTACTGCTGTTTGTCTATGGATAGACCGTAGGAATGCTAATGGCATACACTAGGTATATAGGCCAATAAAGAACCTTTTTTTTTTTTTTTTTTTTTTTTTTTTTTTTGGTGAGGATCAAAATAGTGTCTCTCCTAAGCATGCGTATAAACCAGACCATTCCAAACATATTGAAGTAATTTTGTGAAATATTTTTTTAGATAACCCACTGCCTATAGATTCTAAGCCTGGCCGGGGACGGTCACAGCAAGTGCATGATACAGCTCAAGTTTCGGCAGAGAAGCAACTTCAACTACGGTTGTGTGATCTACTCTTGGATATTGAAGATAGAATTTACCAGGGGACACTTGGCTCTGTTAAGGTATAAATATGGTTACAAGTATCAAGATCAGATTGCATGAAAATGAACTTATAGCAGGCTACTAACTGTATCAAACTATGGTGATTGTTTGTGTTTGATAACGGAGACATGTATTCACACGTTCCACACCTGGTTTTGAAGGTTTCTTCAAAACCTTCATGGCTCATTAGCTAATTTCTGACAGCACAGTGACTAAGCCCCTTTAAACTCTTGCATGAAGGCATTGATGGCTTATTTTACATCCCTCTTTATTTTATCACATTTTTAATGAAAACTGCCATCATGTTGCATTTTTTGTACATCTGTATAATTTGAAATAAAAAAGTGTAGAAAAATATATATTTTCTTTGGATGTAGGTACCGGATAGACAGGCATGGAGGGCATCTATTGAAAAATGTGTTATGGAAATATTGAGCGATGAAGCGAAGGAGAATGGAGGAATAAAAGTGTCAAGCAATGACATTGAAGAGATGGAAGGTGACTCAAAGCCGATTACTAAAGACAGGTGAGAGACCACTTTAATTTGTATTCCTCTTGTATAGCTGCCAGGAAACTGTCAACTATAGTTTGTTGAACATAGCAGAAGATATGTAAACTTATTTCATGTGTATTCCGTATGGAAAGTAATTTTATTTTTATAAAGCAATAATGTGCCCCAGTAGTGCTTATGATGCCTGCATCCTTCCCCTTGTCCCCCCAACTGTAAAGATTTCATTTTACCGTCACATATTCCCAGTGGGTAGTCTGTTCATTCCACTGAATTATGAGCCTTCTTTCGACAGGCATATCTAATGACTTTACTAGAGAGTCAGTTTCTGTGTTGGCCTGTTTAGATCCATGACAGTTTTGGCTTCCTATGTATTTTAGTCCTGCTTGATACGTACAGAGGTTGTGCGTTACATTTCCACTCTCTCAGATGGGTGCATGAAGTGGTAAAGAATAATTGCATTCATCGCCTTCAGTGCTATGCTTGATGGGGTAACTTCTAATCCCTCAGAGAGCCACAGAAGACCAGGCAAAATGATAGTGTGAAAAGAAGCAATAATTTATTGGAAGACAGTCTCCTGAATTCGCAATGTTGTGGCTGGTTGAGCCTTAAGCCTTTAATGTTGAAACTCTAAATAGCCATTCTGTTGGCAAACAAGGCATCCAATCTATCTCTACCTCGTATTATTCAAGCCCATTCTACCAGAGCTGTTGCAACTTTGTGCATCTAAAGCAGCTGCGTTTAATGAACAATCTGTACTACCTCTGTTAGTGAAAAATAAATATTTGCTTTCCACAATTTTTTTTCCCCTGCGTTTAGTGGCCGCTTCCTTTTATTAATAGTTTTCTGGCATGCATTCCGTATGCGTGTCCTTTCTGGGGTCTTCAGGGTCGTTTTATAGTGGGAGGATGAGCTTTTAAAAAGTCTTTCATTTAAACTCTCTGCCTGTCCTGTGGAAAGACTGCTAAAATCTTTGTAGGAAGTACTGCCACAATCCAACAGAAAAATAAATAAATGATGGTAAGTAAAATGTATGTGTTTGGAGTGCAAGATACTCTGAAAAGGGTTGCATTTAATTATGACAATACTAATGTGTGTATAGTATGGGGGAAGGTTTACAGCCTCTTCTAATATAAAATGTTTTTGTTTTTCCTTGTGCGGACTGCAGAAGATTAATTATGGTTCCATAATTAAGTCTGTAAGCAGCATCCTTCGCATGTTCCATTACTGAACCATTAACCACTTCCGCTGCTGCTTTCCATACCCACCTTCAACATTTTCTGCGCATGAAAGAAACATTGCAAACTTGCTTGCTGCTTGACCACATCAACATAAACCCATCAAGCTTAGACTGTAATCATTCTATAATTGTATTTATAAGATGGGTACTTCACTTTTAATAGTCATGAGTATGTGTTCCTGATATTTGCCATTTATAGGGTTACTCAGAACATCATTAGTACTACAGCCCACTGTATCCTGGCACACTCCACAGTTAGGGGGCAAACTATTTTGCAAATAACCTGGGTTCCACAAGGCACGGAGTCTCACTCAATGCTGGCTGAATGGCATCACTCTACTGCAGAGTAGTGTAAGTCAGATGCTGATCCTGCCAGTAATTCATTGGTTGAGGATGTCAGCCAATGAATGAGTGCCTGTGTAAGGAATATAAACAGAGTTGACATTAGGCAGTCTAGCACTTATTTTGGGCTGGCTAGTGACGCTGCCAGAGCCAAAGTTACACCTTTGGCAGCAGCATTCGATATCCAAGTATGTACAGTGTTTAATATTGAAATGCTACATTTATGGTCTGTGCACCATGACCGCTTCAATACACAGGTGTGTTTGTTGTTTTTTGTTTTTTTGTTTTTTTTTCTACGCCTTCAGAAAACTGCAAAATTAAAACTGTACTGTCACTCTTCAGGTTAATAATAAGAAATTCACTTTTTTTGAAAGGCAAGCTGCAGACATTGACAGAGGGGGGTAATTATTTAAAGGAACACTATAGGCACCCAGACCACTTCAGCTGATTGAAGTGGTCTGGGTGCAATGTCCCTGTCTCCTTAACCCTGCAATTATAATTATTGCAGTTATTAACTCCACCTCTAGAAGCTGTCCACCAGACTTTGGGGTCGTTAGGCGACTGACTGGAAGTCCTCACACTTTGCTTGAGGACATCCTGCATCGGCTAAAATTCCATAGGAAAACATTAAGCAATTCTTTCCTATGGGCCCCTAGTTCCACTTTGCCGGTTAGTAGAGGCAGAGCCTGACCCCAGCACCAGGGGACATCGGGGCCGGCGTGAGGAAGGTGGGCATTGTAGGTCACTATAGTGCTAAGAAAGTTTTCCTAGCGCCATAGTTTCCCTTTAAGAATAAATGGAGCAGGCACTGTAAACTCCACAACACATTAGCATTATAAACAAGTCTATTTATAACACTAGGGATTTGTTTTATTGGCGTGTCAATGCACATGGTGTTTCTTTTAAAAAAGGATTTATTTTTTAAAAATTATTAATGTATACAGTAACAGTACTGTATAGCATTTTATTTGTGGAGCTTCTGTGCATGCCAAACCTTTTTGTGACGATGCCCATTGCTTAGTTGAAATACCCACTGCTGAGCATTTTCGCTGAGGATGGGCGTGTCGTCCACAAAACGCTTGAAACTTTATGGGGATAAACATTTTATACTTCCTCACTTACCACCCCTCATTATGTTAGTGATATTTGACTCCTGAAAAGAGTATTGAATGCAAGCTTACATTTAGCTTCGATCGTATAATATCATTGTTTTCATGTCCTGTTTTATTAAATCATTATATCTTGCCTGGCAATGCTTGGTGTGTAACAGCAGTTCATGGCTGCTTGCATATAGAGATTGCAGTGTACAGCAAAACATGTGTCATGTAAAGAAAGTGTGTTTTTTCCATTTCTGGGATGTTTGTAAGTGTAATTAAGACTTGTAGGGTTTTTTTTTTTGGTGTTTTTTTTTAATTTTTTTTATTAATGTGTTTTTCATTGTGGCCAAGCATATTTAATAAATCGTATTAACACGCGACTCAGTTGATGCAAGTCTATTCACCAAACTGATTAAAAAAGCCTTTTTTTCAAAATGGGGTAGCCAAAAAAAGTAAACCCTTTTGTATTTTTAGCATAAATTTAGTAAATTGCCATCTGTCATGGTGTTATCCCTAATATTATTAAGGATATATTTATAAAAGCGCAACCCTATGAGTGTGTGTGTGTGTGTGTGTTTTTTGTTTTGTGTTTTTCTCCCAATCAGTCTTACGTGGCATGATGTGTAGTGCTCTATTTTTTTTTTTTATTATTATTTATTTATTTATTTTAAGCTCGTTTAAAGTATCTCTACATAGCTTTTTCATTACTGTCATTCTGTTTGCAGACTGCAAGGATTGAAAAATGAAACTCCTAGTGCTACGTCCACGAGCACCAACACACCTCAGCCAGTCAATAACACTCTACGTTTCCTCGCTCGCGCTTTACTCCAGATAGAGCAAGGCGTGGAGCGCAGATTCTTGAAAGCTCCATTGGGTAAGTAGATTAAAATGCTATATTTATGACCGTAACACTGACAGGCATGCCTTCAAACAAGGTGGCTCTCCTCCTACACAGTCCTCAATCCTGCTTTGTATAATTTGACAAGTCACCCAAAAACAGATTGTAATGCTTATATGTCTGGAGAGATTGGTCCTTGCAATAGTCAAAAAGCATTTATTAATTTGATAGAATAGTAACCCCCCCAGCACACACCAAAATAAAAAAAATATAAGCCAACCTTGTGTGAGCAACCTCTAAAATATGTGTATATTGTATGGAGAGATTGAGTGCTTGCCCCATAATGTATGAGTTGTCCCTTTTTTTTTATTTTTTTTATTTGTCCTTAAAATTCAGGGGTGGTTTAAATCTGTGGAAGCTGCACTTTATTAAGGTTTTTCTATGTCTTTTGAATATAGACACAACTATAATATACATTCAGTTTTCTAATTCCATAAATCCGTTCAGTATAAACGTCAGTACTGTGTTTTGTCGGTTGATGACAAGCTCTTCTGTGTCATTTTAACATTTGTCTGTATTGGATAGGAGACGCAGAGGACACGAAGAGGGACAAAAAATCTGCAAAAAAGAAAGATGAAGAACAAACTGAAAAAGATGGCAAGTATTGTTACTTTAACCGGGAGAGGCGTTATCCTAGTAAAGTTATAAAATGTAGAAAATAATCCAGGCACTCCAACAAATTCCAAGAAAAATAGGCAATTTATTAGAACCAGCAGCTACATAGCGACGTTTCAACCCCTCAGGGTCTTTATCAAGCTGATAAAGACCCTGAGGGGTTGAAACGTCACTAAGTAGCTGCTGGTTCTAATAAATTGCCTATTTTTCTTGGAATTCGTTGGAGTGCCTGGATTATTTTCTACATTTTATAAGTTTTATATTTGGTCCATTCTGGTACTGGGACTTATCCAGTGAAAGCACCCTGGATTCCTGGATGAAGGGCTGAGTGCACTTCCACTATTTTCTTATATCTATCCTAGTAAAGTTAGACATTCTTCACCCCTCCTTAGTCTTGGACAACAATTTCTGAGAATAAAACTCGTATCCCTACATATTTGAGCATCATGTAGTGCTTGAGTATATTACAATGTTCTTGAAAAAGAAAACAAAAACATTCCTTACTACAGAATATTTTATTTCTGCAGTTCTTTTGTTAGACCTTGCTCTCTCGAAAAGGGGATCTACAGTGGATAGGGCAATGTCAAGAATATGATTTTCTGAAATGGATAGCTGGTTAAGAATTCTTCCCTTTTTTTTTTTTTTTTTTTTTTTTTTTTCCCTAACGTTCATGCAATGGCAGAGATCCATTTACGGAGTGAACTTTTTGAGTTGCTTTGTTTAGTGTTCTATACTTTATAAACATCCTTATTTTATTCTTCCATTTGTAGATGCCTGTGATGGTGGTCGTATTCAGAGGACGGTGCTAGATCGATGGAGAGAATCGTTGTTGTCATCTGGAAGCCTATCCCAAATCTTTCTTCACTTATCTACTCTGGACCGCAGCATATTGTGGTCTCGCTCCATCCTGAATGCTCGTTGCAAGGTGTGTCGAAAAAAGGGGGACAGTGAATGCATGCTGCTTTGTGATGGATGTGACAGAGGCCACCATATCTACTGTGTGCGACCCAAACTTAAAGTAAGTCTTCACTTGTTGAATATCAAATTATACAGTCTGCAACAGAAGAGTGTATTTTTATTTTATTTTTTTATTCATGATTAAACTTTTCTTTAGTATGTTCCTGAGGGAGACTGGTTCTGTCCTGAGTGCCGACCGAAGCAGCGCATGAAGAGACCTCCTGCTAGGCAGAGACCTTCAGTGGAGAGTGATGAAGAGGAGATGGAGTCAGCAGAAGAAGAGTCTGAGGAGGAGGTGTCGGAGGAGGAGGAGGAGGAGGACTATGAAGAACAGAGTGTACTTTCTGAAGAAGATAGGTGAGAACTGAAATATATGCCCGGTTAAAAAAAAATTAGGACGTTTAGTCAACTGTATATTTTAGAATCTAACCCATAATGTTTTATGCCACCCTCTTTCCAGCCCACCGAAAAGAGGAAAGGCTAAAGTCCACTTTCCTTTAAAGAAGAGTGGAAGAATAGGTGGAAAACCTGGACCCAAGAAAAAAGGAGGGAAAGCCTCAAAAGTTTTTCAAGGCACTCCCAAAACATTTTCACCTTCTCCACGAGGTAGAGGTAGAGGGCGAGGTACAGGACGAAAAACACGGTCTGCTCCACCTCTGGGAAGTAAAACCTCGTTCCGACAATCTACTCGGAACACACAAGCAAACACAGATTCCCCTGGAAATTCTCTTGTGGGGCTGGTCTCCATCCGTGGGAAAGGACTTGGTAGGGGCAGAGGAAGTGGCAGAGGTAGGGGCCGGGGACGTGGTCGAATGCAGAAATCTGCTGATAACACTCCAGTGGGAAGCCCTTTTGCCCTTCGTCCATTCAGTCTTGATAGTCCTGATCACACACCTCAAAGAGGGAGAGGACAGTCTAAGAATTCAATGACTATACAGATACACTCCTCAGGACGAGGCAAGAAACGTTTGTCTACAGGTAAATTCATGTTTGTTATTGCAGGAACACTCACATGCTCAATGGTGTGTACATGTCTTTTATTAATCTGTCTTATTTACACAAAACTATGTACACTGCAAATTAGGGCCCTCCTATTGGTCACATTTTTATGGTATGACCCTTCTCATTTTGTACGGTACTGCACTATAAGCTCAGTGGACTGGCCCTTTATAGTCATCAAAACCACTTTAGCTTAATGAAGCAGATTTGGTGTATAGATCATGCCCCTGTAGTCTCACTACTCAATACTGTGCCATTTAGGAGTTAAATCACGGTTTCTGCAGCCCTACACACATTTCCCTGCATGTGACTTGCACAGTCTTCCTAAATACCGTATTTATTCGAGTATAACACGCACACGTGTATAACGCGCACCCCTAATTTTCGATAAAAAATCGGTATAAAATTTTGTACCTTTTTTTTTTTTTTTTTTTTTTTTTTTTTTTTATCGAAAATTAGGGGTGCGCGTTATACTCGAATAAATATTAGCCCAGCAGAAGAGGGAGGGAGTGGGTGCTCCGATAATACCTCCCCAGGACCGCCGGGCTCATTACAAGCCCGGCGGTCCTGGGGGGGCGGGCAGCAAGCGTTTATTCACCTCCCTGCAGCTCCCCAGTGTAAATCTCGCGAGACCCGCGGCCAGCTCTGACGTCAGAGCAGGCCGCGGGTCTCGCGAGATTTACACTGGGGAGCTGGAGGAGCTGCAGGGAGGTGAGTAAACGCTTGCTGCCCGCCCCCCCAGGACCGGCGGTCCTGGGAGGTATTATCGGAGCACCCACTCCCGCCCTCTTCTGCTGGGCTAATATTTATTCGAGTATAACGCGCACCCCTAATTTTCGATTAAAAATCGGTACAAAATTTTGCGCGTTATACTCGAATAAATACGGTACTTCCTATAAAGAGTCCTCTAATTTTTAAACTTCCTTTATTGCAAATTGTTTCATTTAGCATTTTTTTTATCTTCTACTCTGTTAATAGCTTGCTAGACCCCACAGGAGCCTTTTCTATGTAATTAAAGTTCAATTTACAGAGCAGGAGATACAAACTTTTAAGTAAGTTACATCTGATTTGAAAATGAAACCACTTTGCTTTTATGAAGGCTGTGCCATTCACAGCCCGAGGGAGGTTGGCTACGGCTGCATAAATGGAACAAAAGTGATTTAACTCTTAAACGGCAGTGAAACTTCAGCGGCATGATCTATACACTAAAACTGCTTCTTTAAGCGAAAGCTTTTTTGCTGACTAGTTTTCCTTTAAGCATTGTTTAAATGCTGCATACACATTGTAGCTGACAATGTTTATCCCTTTATGGCTTTTGGGTCTTTCCATTTTCAAGCAAATTAATGTGCCATGTTACAAAGCACAACTTTGCACAAATCCGTTCAATTTTGGTATAAGGAGGTATTCGAGGTTCACCTCATGAATGTGTGGAGGAGGTGGCCAACATCTGCAAGGAATGTTTCAATCACCATGTCAAATCTGTACTGCAGATATTTCAGACTGCTCTGAGAACCAACAGGTCCTCCCTGTATCCACGCGGTGTATATAAACTGTGTGTTTATTTGCTTAAAGCTGGGCTCTCCCCATACTAGGTGGGCCATTATAAACCTGTTAACCCTGTTAGTTTTACTTGCGAGGCTCTGGAACACAAATATTAGTGTTTCAAAACAGTAAAATGTATCAACAATATCACCAGTGAAAGTGACGTTTGTGTGTGTGAAATGCAAAAAACTGCACTTTCACTTACTATCTCATTGTTGTGATGTTTTAATGTTTTGAAACACTAATATTTGTGTCCAGCGATGTCTCCCGATTAAAACAGTACTGCCCCATGTACAGGTTTTATGGTGTCCTTGAAAGTTAGAGTTAAATATAGGGCTTGTGTACCAAATTCTCTGGACTTTCTGCCTGGGTTGTCAGGCAGGTACCTCAAATTGTAATTAATAAAAGGACTTTATTATGTAATATATTAATTGTAGAATTTAAATACATATGTACATATAATTTTTTTTAATTTTTTTTTTTTAATATATAGACCGATATATCATGATTTGCATTAACAATGAAACAGCTGTCCATGAGTGGTTCACTGGCTTTGCATCTTTTGTTTCAAAGCTGTTGTATACAGCAAAGACAGACTCAAATGAATCCATGTTTAAAATAGAATAAGACAAAAATGTGTTTTTTCTTTAACCCCTTAAGGACACATGACGTGTGACATGTCATGGATTCCCTTTTATTCCAGAAGTTTGGTCCTTAAGGGGTTAAACTAATTTGCATATGCCCACCCAGAATCCTTTGAAGTAGTAACATCACTGCAAATTTGTGATTTCTGTGGGAAAAGCAAGTCTTATGGCTTGACTGGTGTGCACATTTTGTCTAACATTGTAATAACTATCGATAGATAATGGCTAGATATATATGTGTGTAGATAGGTGTGTGTGTGTGTATTTATAACGTAATTTGAAATGTATTTTGATTTAAATATGTATATTATCTAAATAGTTAAAGGGACACTATAGTGACCAGAACAACTACAGCTTAGTTGTTCTTGTGAGTATAATAGTTCCCTTCAGGCATTTATTTATTTATTTTTTTATGCAAACACCGCCTTTTCAGAGAAAAGGCTGTGATTACATTGCCTCTAGGGGGGGGGAGGTTAAACACTATATGGTCAGGAAAATATGTTTGTGTTCCTGACCCTATAGTGCTCCTTTAACAAAAATTTAAACCGGTATATCATTTTTTTTTGTAAAGATCTCTATCTATATATCTCTGTCTCTGTCTGTCTGTCTCTCCTCATGAATTGTGTATGTGCATATAAAAGTACTTGAATTATATATAGTATTTTTTAGTAACCACTTTGTCGCAAACACGGGGCAAAATTAACATTCCAATTAGTTTTTTGCATTTTTCACACACAAAAAAATATGAACGCTAACTTTGGCCAGTGTTTGACTAAGTGGCTACAGAAAAGCCGCAGGGGGACTACCTGGGATGCATCGCAATCGCCGGTGGGGGCTTGCCAGCGATCAGGTAAGTGGATATTTGGGGACGTACATCCGCAGTCGTTAACCGTTTTTTTTTTTTTTTTTTTTTTGTCGGACATACCTGGTACGTCCGAGGTCAGGAAGGGGTTAAAGGTTACGATAATTCCTTAATTAACCCGATTTGTGCCCCTTGTGGCTTTGTTACAGTAAAAATGTAAGTGGCCAACAGCACAACATATGTATTCTGTTTTGTTTCTTAGACCACATTTCAGCAGATCAAGCAAACAGGAGGAGCTCCGGCAGGAATCAAGGTGTGCACGAGCTATCTGCTTGCGAGCAGTTAGTTGTGGAGTTAGTGAGACATGATGACAGCTGGCCTTTCATGAAACTTGTGTCAAAAATTCAGGTACCGTGCATGATAACAGCGACCAGAATAATGTTAGTTTTTGCACTTAAAATCTGTAGTAAATGTATTTGCTTTTACATCCAGTGCTGGTGGTGGTTTTGAAGGTTTGTTTTTTTTTTTTTTGTTTCGTTTTTTATTTATGCTAGTGTTATCTACATTGTTTAAAGGAACGGTACTTAAAACATCATTGTTTGGTGGGTGGCTGTGTATGTGAGTTAGATGTTTTAATTTACTAGTTCTCAAACCAAAACACAAAATCCTTTCAAAACCAATATAAACGTACCTGTAATCAAACATGAAGACAGACTACTCGCTGCTGTCTGATCCTCCTAATGTGAAGTGATCAAGATTGTTGACTTTTGTCTAATCACATGTATTTCATAGAGAAGCTGTTCCCACACGTTAATGATCCATTGCTCATCTATGATAATTACTGTATCCAATCTGAGAGCCAATAGTGGCATGCTTAGTGCTAAAATATAAACTGTGCTGTTTCTCAGGAACGATATTGTTCATCTGCCAGGCTGATGGGACTGCATCTATGCCCCAAAAGCTGTTCTTTAAAGGGGCATTATTGTCACAATACTATAAAAACAATTACATTTAAAACTACAGCTTAATGTAATGGTTCTGGTGCCTACAACCTATCCCTGCAGGCTTTTCAATGTAAATGCGTAGTTTATATTCCTATCTCCGTGCTGTAAAGTGTGCAGTACTGGTGTTGAGCAGCTCCACACTCTTTATGGAGTCGATGGACTTTTCCTATAGATGCGTCAATACAATGGATCTCTAAGAGTAGATGCCGTTTGGCAGAGTGCAGCATTTTTGCTGCGTATGCGCAATAGCCTTCTAATGGGGAAAATGTTAAAAGGGCTGTGATAATCAAGAATGATCTCAGCCGTGGAGGCGCGGGCCAGACGCAGTGAGACCTATGTAGGAGAGAAGGTGATTAAAAACCTTTTCACTGCACAGACAGGGGGGCTGGGACCTAAACAGCCACACCAGCTATATAGTGTCAGCAATACATTTTTGTATTGGATTGTTTATGTTGCATTTACACACCGCTGTATTATCTGAGCTTCGTTTGCAGATTTGAAATCACTGTATCCCTTAGCTTATGTTTGAACATATATTATGCAGGTTTTGACTTAACGTTTTTTTTTATTTGTGTATTTGGGGGTAATAAAAAAACAAAAACAAAACAATCTTCCCTTACAGGTTCCCGACTACTTTGATATTATCCAGAAACCCATTGCTCTAAATGTCATCCGCGAAAAAGTGAACAAATGTGAATACAAATCTGCATGTGAGTCCCTTTAAAACACTTTTCTAGAAATCTATGCTTTTCAACTTTACCATTTTTTGTTTTTTTTTAAATATATATATATATATATATATATCAGTGATAAAATATTGCACATATCAATATTGATTAATATTTTAATATGTTCAGTACTTGGTAGGAAGTTATGAGAATGCTCATTATTAGTTGTCAGTCTGGACAGAATAGTCTTCATGTTGGAGGCTGCAGTTCCTATCTCTGTTTTGCTATTCTTACTATATTGTTAGAAGTGTGATGGACCGTTTTAAGATCAAGCGTTGTGTAGATATAATTTTGAATGTTTATTTTATTTTTATATTTTTTTTTCTCTCATTCTATGCATCAAAATGATTTTAAAAAAGCATGTGTTTCTCCCATACAGCTGAATTTGTGGAAGATGTCGAGCTGATGTTTTCCAACTGTTTTGAGTACAACCACTTTAATAGCAACGAAGCCAGAGCGGGAGTCAGGCTTCAGTCTTTCTTCGCCAACGAAGCCGAAAAACTGGGGCTGGAGGTCTCTTGCAGCAAAACACAGACCCCTCTCCCACCTTCAAAAAGGTCTCGGATCTGATACGAAAGCTGGATTCAAGTTTTCAGGGAATTCAATGTCCTGCTGAACAGAATCTCCAAGCAAATTACAAATCTAACTCAAACGTCCAAAAAGTGTGACATACATGAGTTCCTCTTTCTATTCAGCACTCAGGGGAAAGCAGAATAATACTGCAATACCAGGTCTACACCACATAAACATGTTTTATAGAATTCTATATGTATATCAGATTTTCAACGCACTGTTTTACAACATACTAGAAGAGTTTGAGCGTTTTCCTCTGTTTATCTAAGGATAACATATCTTTCCATTATGTACTTTTCTATTTTGTGTAGTTATTTTGATAAGCAGTTGACTGTTAACTATGGGAAGGGGGAGGCGGGCAGGGACCAATAAAATGCCATACGTTTTCTACCTGAACAACACTACTTGAGTGAATAAAGTGAGTATATATATATTTTTTATTAATATTGTTTTGTTTTTTTGTTTATCTGGGCTTCATCAACGGAGAGTATTTCAGAATGTCTTGCATAGATATTTATTTAGCACTCAAATGTGTGAATGTTTTGGTATTTATAATATGTTTTACCGAACGTAAAATGGTAGTGATGTGAATTTGGTATCTTCCAAATCGCACTCAATTTTTCCTGAAACCTAGAATATGGCTTTTCCTTTTTCATGCAACTTGCTTTTTTTTGTTTGTTTTTTTGGCAGGGAGGGGGGTCCTCTCTCTCTCTCTCTCTTTGTTCATGTTCAGATTCAAGTGTAAAACAATAAAATTTGTTTGTTTTTTCCAAAGTTCTGTTCTTTTGGGGTTTTATTTTTATTTTGCTGTTAAAACGTTACTGTATATATTTGTTTATGCACTGTACATTAAAACTTTTTTTATATTTCAAAATGTGTGCATATCTCCAGAGATGGACAAGCCAGACTATATATGAACATAGATAATGTTCCTACACTTTATTTTAACTTAACCCAAGACTTTTTGTTTTAAAGGGGCATCTAAGGCACAAGGTCGTTACAGCTCACCCTTGTGGTCCTGTGGCCTAGAATTTCTTTAATGTCCTATGGAGTTTTGTTGTCTGTAAAATGGACACTATAGTCACCAGAAGAACATCTTAAGGGACTCTATAGTCACCCAGATCACTTCAGCTCATTAAAGTGGTCTGAGTGCGCTGTCTAAGGTCCCTTAATCCTGCAAAGGTAATTATTGCCTTTAAGACACTGCAATAATTACCTTTTTAGGATTCATTCCACATCTAGTGGCAGTCTACCAGACAGCCACTTGAGGGGCTATTGTGCGACTTTTGGTCACTTGGGTGATGCTGGACGTCCTCCCGCTATGCATTCGGACATCCAGCATTACCCAAAACCCGATAGGAAAGCATTGTATAATGCTATCCTATGGGGAAATCCTGATGTGAGCGTGAACATTAGGTCTCTTCTGACAGCGAAGGCGGACCAGAGCCAGCACCGAGGGATATCGGCACTGGATCCAGATAAGTGACGGAAGGAGTTTCCTTTTAATGTAGTTCTGGTGTGTATAGTATGTCCCTGCAGGCTTTTTGTTGTAAACGCTATCTTTTCAGAGAAAAGACCATGTTTACATTGCACCCTAGGGACACCTCCAGTAACCACTCCTCGGCTGGAGACACTGAACTTTCCCCATAGAAATGCGGTAATTGAATGCATCTCTGAGGATATGCTGATTGGCCAGGTCTGTGTTTGGCTCCGCTCCCGGCCTGCCTTCTTGACAATCCTTCCAATCCAATGCTTTCCTACGGGAAAGCATTGTGATTGGTTGAGATGATCATTTCTGGTGATGTCAGCCAAGGAGGTGGATCGGGGGAAGTGCCAGCACTGGCAGACTGGAAATAAGGTAATATTTTACTATATTTAGGTGGGCATAGGGTAACCAGAGGAGCTAGGTAGTGATTGTAACACTATAGGGTCACGAATACGTGTTTGTGTTTCTGACCCTATAGTGTTCTTTTAAAAAAGTGTTCTAAAGAACAGTGCTCTTCCCAGACTATATATACATCTCCATCACATTTCAAAATAAACACTTCTTTGTGATCAGAAAGTCCATGTTGTCTGACCTGGACAGCATTGATTGGCTTCTTTTATTTTTTTTTTTTTTTTTAAACCAGTACTGTCCACGTTGGGCGAAACTTATATTGGTGATATGGAATATTGCATAGTATGGCTATTATCACAGGAGGAAAAATGTCTACTTTTGAATTCCACTTATATTCACTTGTATTACAATAGGGTCATTAATAGCATCTATTGCCTGCCTACGTTCAGCCAATTCATTTAAACTATTCTTTGAAGCAATGCCATATACCAGACTGAAGCTAAAACACTTCTGTTTAAATAGGACCTGTTGATCTGCACATGCTGTGGAAACAAGATTATAAAAAAAGGTCACCGTGCAAAATAACATGCAGCTAGAAAAGTTTTTTGGGGTGTCTGTTTTGAGAACTATGTAAATAATGTGTAAAGGGATAATCCAAGCCTCATTCTCAAAGAGTTTGTCGATTAACCCTGGGTGAGGGCAATCTTGGCACCATAATCACTACAGAAGGATGTAGTGGTTACGGTGCTTGGAGTGTCACTTTAATATACCAGATTTTCATTATGTTCTTTTTGCAGAACTAGAACACCATTAGGATAATTTTATGTCTTTAAATGTTTCTCATATCCCCCCTGTCTTGTCTTTCCTCCAAGCTATACATGTTAAGATCCTTTAACCTTTCCTGGTCAGTTTTACCCTGCAATCCATGAACCAGTTCAGTAGCCCTTTTTACTACGTCCATAAGAAAATAGGGCTAAACTCAGTGGCAGTTTGGGCTGCTCTGGAAAATGTGTTGAATGCAAGTCAAATAGGAGCACTTACAACTGAAATGATATGGGCTGGGTTGACTATAATAGAAGTATATGTTGGAGTGAGCAACGGGGGTACTCTTCTGATTAAGATAGAAGGTAAAAGAGCAAATTCCATGCATGCGTTTTCTGCCGTTAAAAACTTTGATGATCGGGTACTAAACATTGAGCTCTTGTGGCATCATAAAAAATGGCTGAAACAGGAGTCTCCCAAAGTGCAATGCAGGAAGAATGTTCAGTAACTATAAATGTGTGACTAGCACGTGGTGGTAGGGGTGAAATGAATGTGTGTGAACTTGCCCTCATCCAGTTTTGGAACTGCCAAGTTTTTACAAGTCTCCAATAGTAGGTTTTAGTTTTGTACCAAATAGTGTAGCAGAATCTTTGCTTAATTTTAATTACAATATGGCAGTGGATTTAATATTTCTCTCACTCTCTAAAATTCTTATGTATTTATGTATGTGTGTATGTATAAATAAAACCAAGAGGGCTGCACTCACCTAAACATGTATACATTATAGGGTGCTGCTGGGGCCAAAATATACAAAATACACAATCCAGTGCACTCACTTATTCACTGAACAATTATTTCAAATCTCACATATTGTAATAGTTTTATTCAAAACACCTCACCTAAGCAAAAAAATAATGGGGGTTAGTTACATTATATAATCATACATTGCATAAGCCTGCCACAACATCAATGTACCCCATTCTTGGCAGGTCCTACTCTAGCAGCCTAATGCTTATATGCTCTTATCAGATTAATCAACTTACTTGGGACATACTTCCTCCTGGGACTCTGCAAGTCAAGGCTAAATAGGATCCTGGAATGAGGCACCTGTGACAGGGAGGGGTACAAAACCAAGGAGTTGGCCTGGACTCCCAAATATATAAATGAAACCAAGAAGGCTGCACTCACCTGAACATGCATAAATTATGGGGCCAAAATATACAACATGCAAAATACACAATCCAGTGCACTCGCTTATTCACTAAACAATGATTTCAAATCTCAGATTGTAATTTTTTTTTTTTTAAAAAACACCTCACCTTGGCAAAATAATAATAATAATGGGGATTTAGTTACATTATATGATCCTGTATTGCACCCCTCTCACAAGTGCCTCATTCCAGGACCCTATTTAGCTTTGACGTTGTGAATAAGTGAGTATGCTGGATTTATTTTGTATAATTGTGTGTATATATGTATGTGTGTGTGTATATATATATATATATATATATATATATATATATGTATATATATATATGTTTAATGTATTTAATTTTGACTCTGAATTCTTTTTGCTTCTTTAATTTTCCAACCTCTAGTTTGGTACTTTTGAATTTTATTACCTTTTTCTGTCTATCTGTATTTTGTTAGCGTCTGGATTCACGGTGTATGTAGATTTTATCAGAAACGTTGAGATGAAATGACCGTAACACATCCTAGCACTCGATAGCGGGAACGCTCACTCCATAACCTCCTGTGCGAGGCGATTTTATTGGCAGAGACAGCTGCATTGACACAATATGCCCCACACTTGCTTTCGCATTCCCAATCGCTCGCTGTTTCCTTGGCTGGACAAGTATTCATTGACAGAAATATGTAAAAGTCCAGTTGGCAAGGTGAACATTTTTGACAAATCTCTGAAGATATTTATATCTGAATGGTTTATTGTACTACTTGAGAAATGTAAGAATAAAAATAGATTGCTTTTAAGTCCCATTCAAATCCCATTTCAGTTTACAGGAACTCTCCTGACCCCTGAGCACATTGGCTTGCTGAACTATAAGGTTCAGTAGAGTGTCCCCTCTTTTCTCGTTTTATAAAAGTTCAAATTTCAGTAAAAAAAAGTGCTCCTAGGTTGCGCCTCTCCCCTCCCAAAGTGGATGTGAGACTTCTCGAGGGAAAGCATTAGGTTCAATGATTCTGTATGAGAAGCATTGTTTGTGGATTGTGGCTATTGCTTCTCAATGCTTTTATATTCGAAGCATTGGATTGGCCAGCAGGTCCTAACACATGATCTTCCAGGGGCAGGGCAGAGTTGTGTTAAAGGTGGTACTGCCTTGATTAATGGTCTGTAATTTATTTAAATTTTCCTTCTTCAGGAACAGAGTCTAGAAATTTAAATTAATTATAGAACACTCCATTCTAAATAAATGCATTAATATCATTGGAATGTTCCTTTTAGTAATTAAAAGCTGTAATCCGTACACTGGAACTCACTAAACCTGGACATTTTAAAGGTATGCTTCAAACCCCTAAAAAAATGTCATCTTGCAGAAATGCTTGTGTGAAGAGTATTTCTTTTATTTAATTTTTTCCCTTTAAGTTTAGAAAAAGTGCAGATAAGAAAAGGTTCACTAGAAATTGACATTTTCACAAGTGTATATTGTTACTCCCTTCCTCACTGGCTGTCAATCAGACCACCTGTTACTTCCTGGTTTGATTAGCTCAGTGGAGCTAATCTCAAGAGGCAGCAATTGCTCTGGGGAGGAGGGAGAGAGTGATGCATAATTAAATGTATACATGTCTTCTTTTGGGTTATATCCACTAAACCATATATTTATTTTTATTTGGGCAATGGACTGTCCCTCTAAGTTGGCTCTGCATTATTGTTTTCTGTTTTCCCAATATGTCTTATTACTGTTATGCGTTATGGAAGAAATCTTTCTGAATTACACTATGGGCTCTTTGCAGCCTTTTTCCTTTTATGGGATATAGTGATTGTTTTACATATATTTCTTGACAGAAGTACCTACGTGGATAGACTCACGGTCCGCTGTCGACTTGAGAGGTAAGAGCCAGAATTTGTATTCTTTACAGCCGTGTTATGCATAGTGATAAATACATTAATTGAAAAATAAGTCTGCTATCTCCGTTTCAAAACTATAACCTGTTGTGTGGCCTAATTTAGCTAATCGCTAAATTCTGGCAAAATCCCCAAATTGTATCTGAAATTGCTGTTCAGGTGTTCACTTAAGGCAACATTAAAGTAGCTTTGATTATGCAGAGCTAATACAGTATAGTCTAAACCAGGGGTAGGCAACCTACGGCACTAGTGCCATGCACGGCACTCGAGGTGTCTTTGCACGGCACTCAAGGCTGCTAGAGTCAAACAGGCTCTGGCCTATCAGGAGTCCCAGTAAAACTTCAGATATCTGCTAATCCGAAAAGGTGGTGAAGGACAATCCTCAATTTATGCATTGCAGCACGTAGAGGTAGTGATCTCAGATCACTTCCTCCCAGCACTTGTGAATAGGAAGCCACACTGCAGTAGAGCAGCTCGCAGTTGCTGTTGCAGCTCCTGTCCTTGACATGTACCTGGCCGGACTAGTCCCTACTGGAACCCAGGGAAGCCACCCACACTGCTAGATATACACAGAAATGCAGAATAACCCTCCCCACAAATAATACGGACAGCCCACACACAAACCTACACACAATCCGCACAAACGAAACACCACTAACAATCCACATACATGCACACAACCCCACATGCAATACCCCAAACAGCCCCCACATACTACCAAACGCACACTTTCACATATCCATCCACACACACACAATACCACAAGCAGCACCCATACACAGCTTACATTCATATGTATCATACACAATACCATAAACTACTCATGAACATAAACAATATAATAGCTCATATACGCAGGGCCTTCTTTAACGCGGGGAAAACTGGGCAGCTGCACCGTGAGCCCTGCTGGCCTCAACTATTTCTAACCCTCTGGCTGGTAATCTGCACACTAAGGAGGCCCACCGGGTGGCCCATGCACAAAGGTCAGCAGGGACCCGGCACACGCTGAGGTGCTTTAACAGTGCGAGCGGGCCCCTTGCTTTTCGGCAGCAGGCTGGGAGGAAGTGACGGCCACGCATCACTTCCTCCCACAAAGAGAGGAGCGCGCAGGAAAGAAGAGTAGGCAGATTGGAGGGGGCTGGCCAAGAGCTCTAGACCCCAACGCCTTCAGCCACCAACAGGAAAGGTAGGAAACTGGAGGGTGAGTTTTAAAGTGTATGTCTGTGTCAGTGTGTGTGTGTGTCAGTATATCTGTGTGTGTGTCAATATGTTTGTATGTCAGCATGTCTATTTATGTGTCAGTATATCTGTGTCAGTATATCTGTGTGTGTGTGTCAGTATGTTTGTATGACAGCATGTCTGTGTGTATGTCAGTATGTCTGTGTGTGCTTGCAATCACGCCAACACCACATACAAACATATTCCACAAAAAACTGCTTAGTGCTAAATACAGACCTGCAAACATGAGTAAATGGTAGAGCCCCAGCTGTCAATGCATTTCTGGAGTTGCACGACATGGGGATCTACCTTTTAATCACCCGTGCAACAGGGAGACCACCAAGAATTCTTGCACCTCTCTACTTTAGGTCCACCACTGTGTTGAGGTGTAGGACGTGATTGCATGCCTGGGAAGGGGGGGACAAGGTCCAGGGAGCCCTAAGCAAATGCTTTGCCCAGGGTCCAGTCATTATTAAAGACAGCCCTGCATATATACGCACAAATACAATGATACAAAGCAATTACAGTACAAACACAAGCAGAATACGGCAGCACACACACCTCGATTTATAAAAAAAATAGGACCGGCACGCTACAGGACATCACAATCCTATATCGGCACAGTGCTGCTAAAAGGTTGCCTACCCCTGGTCTAAACAATGATGTATTTTATTCTTCTTTTAAATAAATGCTTTAATCCAATATTTCGGCCTTATTTCATAATCTTCTGTTCCTGTCCTGAATTTTATGTATTTATACTTATTTACCCCCTATTGCGTTTCAGTTTGACTTTCCTATTTGTAAGTGGCTAAATACACATAATATGTAGAGGCCGATGCTACCAATACGCTACTCAGGCACTGGCCCAGGGCACTGATAAACAGGGGTGCCCATACAACAATATTTGGACTATGGTGATTTAAGAGCTGGCCGAGGGGGTTTGTTGACGTTTAGCCAATCAGATTGCCAGTTGCTTTCCACAGTATGGAGAAAGACAGCAGGGATATGATGTTCTACTATGTTATAGCCCCCTTTGGGTCCTTCTCGTATAGTGCAACAAAAATGTAACCGACAAATACAAGTCTGCATACATGCTCCCTAACCATCCACACAAATACATATTCACTGAACTACACTGCATTCCTATACACCCAAGGTTTCGGTAAACAATACATTGACATTCATTAAACTTCTCACTGATACACCCTGGAATTCCCAAGATGATAGCCCTCCATGAATCCCATAGGCTCTAACTTAATAAAATATCACCAGCTGCCACTTGTTGCAACTCAAGCTCTGTAATTAAGGTGGTGGCAGCAAAGATCCTTGCACTGGCCATATGCCATGTAAACAGTACCTCTTCTAATGGGAAGCATTTAAATCTAAGGCCACTGTTTTATGTGACCCGAATAGTCACATGACCATACCATAAACGTCTCTTCCAAATTAATGTCATGGCTTCTACTGAAAAGTACACAGTATCCATATGGAGTTCTTTCAACTTACTCTCCACACTTGGTGAGCTTCATGGATGAAATATCATTTTGGTTTTCACCATATCATAATTTAGATGACTCATAACATGATAAATTGTTCCAATGGTGATCAAAAGTGGCAAGGTTTTAGTAGATTTGTATTTTTTTTTTTTTTAATTATTTAAACCGTGGCCTCTGTTGTATGGAGTACAAGAGAAGCATTGCTGCCACCCTCTTTCATTAACATGGACAATATAATAAAAATCATGAAAACAGAGGAACTACACATATCTCCCCCCCCCCCCTGAAAACCAGAACCAAACATTGTCTGTCCTGGTCATGCCAGGTCTTTACAACATCCCCCATATAATTTCTCTTTTGACAGAAAGGATAATTTTAGTAATTAATCATTTAGCACACGTGGTAACATAATGAGATAAACCTTCTAGTTATTCAACCACAAGTGGTGACACAAATTGCTTTACTGCACAGTTACCACTTGTTCCTTATATCCTTCACGGCTAAGGTTACGATCATCCTTTGTTAATATGACAGTCTCCCTACCCACTTAAAAAATATTTCTGTGGATATCCCTGGAGTACCCTGAAAGGGTCACTCGACCGTACCATCTGTAATATGTTCAAGGACATATAGTTCTGAGGTCATATAGGGGCTTCTTAGAAATCTGGCCTTGAAAGAACATTGAATTGACCGTTTAGAATTTTGTAAGCTATTATGAAGATTTTATGCCACTAAGGTCATTCCAAAACATTAGGTGAAATGTATAGGTTAAAGTTGATAATCGTGGTTAATTGTTTTTTTTTTCCTATGCCAAACTTATTTTTATATTTTATGATTAAGTTTAATTCATAAGTCCTCCCTCATCTGCAATGTTATTCTTTTGCTTCAAATATGCTGTTATTGGGAGAAATTATATGGTGATACTATCTTAACCAGTAGCCGATGACGAAACATACTTACGTGAAATCAAAAAAGTTTAGGAGTATTATGAAGATGTTGATTGTAAGCTTTTATCCATTTGATACAAGACTTGCCCGCACATCCTGGGTTCAGAGAAGGTACCAATACCAAAGAGAAGTTCAATGTTTCTTTGACCTGATCCTCAATTGATGTAGTATGCATCATATCATGTGCACACTGCACCACAGGATGACATTATTTTGTAGAATCAGGTCAAACATACAAAGAGAGTAAATCTCCATGGAACCCCACAGGAAACATAAGGATAACTATATTCAAAGGAAATTTTAGCTCAATCAATAAAGGTCTGGAAATTTAAACGTATGAATATGTCTGGCACTTTGAAAGTATGCTTTAATGCATTCGATTGCTAAATTGTGACACTTAAATTATTAGACTCACTGACTCTTGACACCTCTGAGCATTGTATCGCTATTTTGATTGAACTAGACACAAATCATATCACTACCTGTACTGTTTTATGACATTCTCTACAGAAAAAAAAAAGATAACAAACGGACTACAACCAATATTAACCATTGCTTTTGGGATTATGCTGTAAAATATCTGTCTACGTATCTGTCCGTCTTCTAACCAGATCAAACCTTGCACCTGTGTTTAGTCAAGTGAGTATGATTAAGCTGTTTGGGGTATTGCAATAATATATGAACAAATATCCGTATATTTTTTTAAATATCATATCTGTGTTTTTGCATAATTTAATGTATTATCTGTATAAGAATGTCTCAAATCTAATCCGAAGAATGTCCCTTTAATAGCACGAGTTTACTTTTTAAATTTAAAATCTTTCCCTCCCCCCGACCCCCATCTCTTGCAGAAAGGGACGTCTCAATGTTTGGCAGTATAGGGTTAAGTGTTCTGTGCTGTAAGGCCCCCAATGCAGCTGTCAGTGTAGCATGTGTTCTATGAGCAAGCGCAGGGCTCTATGTCTCCCTCCCCTTCTATATTACATCTCCCTGTCACCCTTCTCCCTCTTTTTACGTCCTTGCTTTTCTTGGTCTTTTACCTCTAACAGCCCCCTACTCTGGGACTTCACTTTTTTCTTGATTTACTTTTTTACACGTTACATTTTTGACCTTTTTTTGTCTCTCTTTGTGTACTCATTCCTGTGGTTGTGTATCACTCAACTCTCCTCCTTTGTCACTGGATTTCTTGCCAAACTTGGGAATAAATTCACCCCGGATATAACTCTCTTCTCACACAAGCCAAAGCATGGTAAGAAAGCTCTATTCATAATTTTGCAATAGTTTCTTGAATTTCTTGAAACTTTTTCTAAGTATTGAAATTCTCTAAGATTGCAGAACTGTGCTTTTATTGTAACTAATAAATTTGATATATATTTTTTTTAGAAACAAAAAAGAATGTAATTGTAAAAATAATCATAAAACTATATGACCGCAAAGTATTTTCCAACTTAAATAACAAAAAAGTCATCAATTTTCTTTTTCTTTTTTTAATACATTATTTTTTTTATTAATAGCTTACCCACGTGGATGGGAAACTTTTTTTTTTTTTAATTATTTAATTTTCCCATTCCTTTTATTCACTAAACTGAGAATTGTAGAAAATTCAAGAAAAAAATTTTTTTAAGGGCAATATACGGTAGATGTTTGCCAATTTTGGCCTAAATGTTTCAATTCTAAATAATTCTCAGTTTAGAAAATAAGTCCCTCTGTGTTACACTCTTTGATCTTTAAATATAACGCTGATGCACAAACTTCCATAACTAAAATATAAATCTATGGCAAATAATGTTTCAATGCCATTGCAGCTTCTTTTCATAACTTGCATAGTCAAGTGACCATTCAATAGATCCTAGTGAAACACCCCACCCTGCCTCCATCATTGGTGTGAGCTAGAGTACTGCAGAGTGGAGTGATTTACTAAGTACTGAAAGCTGTGAGCGCTTTCTATACAGAAATGATCGTCCTTTAGAATGATGGGAGTTGCAGTGAATTAGCAGTTGGATTGTCACGGATCGTCATTTGTTAGGCTCCAGGATTCGTAAGATATCCTTAAAAGGACAAGTGACAGAGCATAATCTTACACCGTCTCTAGATACCAATCATTAGAACTGAGATCTTAATAAAATATGTCTTATGATACACATTACCAACTCTATAGATTAAGCGCCTTTTTTCAGCCTTATTGTGTATCAGCAAAATATTTATTTAAAAAAAAAAAATCAGAACAAGTGTTCTTCATGTAACTGGAGAAGGAGCTGAGTCATACAGACCTGGAGCAAGGTCTATTTTTATTATTTAACTACTTAAGAACCAATGACGGTCTGTGACATCATAATCTGTTTTGTGTTTTTCAGGATCGTATGATCCCCTCCATGAATTATTACAAGGCTGTGTAGAGCAGCCATTACTAAATATGTGAATCATTCCGTTTTGGAACTGAAATGATTGTTGTGATGTCACTGGTATTTAAGGGGGTAAAAGAACATTATTATAATTATTTTAAAGATGGTTTGGATCCTCCGTAGAAATGGTAGATGTAGAGCATGATTAACCACTGGCTGGGGCCCATGGGTGAGACATAGGCCCCTAGAACAATACATTTGCTTGGCCCTATTACCGTATATACTTGAGTATAAGCCGACCCGAATATAAGCCGAGGCCCCTAATTTTACCCCCAAAAACTGGGAAAACTTATTGACTCGAGTATAAGACTAGGGTGGGAAATGCAGCAGCTACTGGTAAATTTCTAAATAAAATTAGATCCTAAAAAAATTATATTAATTGAATATTTATTTACAGTGTGTATATAATGAATGCAGTGTGTGTATGAGCGCAGTGTGTATATGAATGCAGTGTGTGTGAATGCAGTGTGTATATGAGTGCAGTGTGTGTGTGTGTGAATGCAGTGTGTGTGTGTGTGTGTGTGTGTGTGAGATGCAGAGCCTTGGTGGGGGGTGGGCATTTTAATATATTTTTTATTATTATTATTTTAATTTTTTTTGTTATATTATTTTTTTTATTACTATTTTTATTATTGTTGTATTATTATTATTTTAATTTTTTTGGTATATTATTAATGTATTTATTTTTATTACAATTAGACATTTTTTTGTCCCCCCTCCCTGCTTGCTAGCGTGCCAGGGAGGGGGGCTCCTTCCCTGGTGGTCCAGTGGGATTGGTAGTTCAGTGGGGGGGAGGAGAATTGGCTGTGAGAGATGTTACTTACCTCTCCTGCAGCTCCTGTCAGCTCTCTCCTCCTCCGCACCGTCCGGTCAGCTCCTCTATCAGCTCACACTGTAAGTCTCGGCTCTCGCGAGATTTACACTGGGAGCTGACCGAGGTGCTGAACGGACGGCGCGGAGGAGGAGAGAGCTGACAGGAGCTGCAGGAGAGGTAAGTAACATCTCTGACAGCCCCTGTCTGTATTATGGCAATGCAAATTGCCATAATACAGACTATTGACTCGAGTATAAGCCGAGTTGGGGTTTTTCAGCACAAAAAATGTGCTGAAAAACTCGGCTTATACTCGAGTATATACGGTAACTACCCCTATGTGAAGAATGAAGGAGTGGGGGGGCTGTTGGTTCTTAGTCCCTGTCCTGGCAGATGTCCAGAGTATTGAAAATCTCAACAATAAAACTGTAAAATGTTAAATGGGTGGGGGGAGCTTGGCCTACATTAAGCAACTTCCTTAATTGAGATGGGGATATCTCAAACTAGAAAAGAGAATTCATGAACATGGCTCCATTCGCTATATAAGCCATTTTGTTTGTTTCATAGTCTCTAGACCTGTGGTTCCCAAACCTTCAAGGCGCCTTTAATATTTCAATATTTTTTTCAAGGCACCCCAAGTCAAAACAATTTTCTAGGTTGTATATATGTACAGCGCTGCGGCATATACTGGGCCCCTAATCTTGGGAGTGACACTTGTAGATTTTTTTTAAAGAAACAATCTAGGCACAAGAACTACTACATTACATTCTAGTGGTTATGGTGCCAGTAGTGCCGTAGTGCCCTCCCATGGTAAGTAGTCAAACTGTTTAAGAACAGTTTGACAACTTACCTGGGGTCTGCCGGGATTGTGTGTGTGTGTGTGTGTGTGCGCGCGCTATATATATATATATATATATATATATATATATATATATATATATATGTGTGTGTGAGGGAGGATGCAGTGTATGTACAGGGGTGCATTGTGTTTGTGAAGGATGTAGTTTGTGCATGAGGGGCAGGTTGTGTGAGGGGTACTGTGTGTGTATGGGGGGGGGGTAATTTTGTGTATTGGGGAGCTATTGTGTGGTGTGGGGGTAGGAGAACAAATTAATAAATATATATTATTATTATTATTAATTTTTTTTTTTTTTATTAAAAATAAAAATGATGTCCCGGCAACGCTTTGAGCTTGCAAGAGGAGAACCTAGCGGAGCTGCAGGTTCGAGCTCCCCTGAGTTCTCTCTCCCTCCCTTCCCTGTTGGCTGTCAGCAAAGTGCTAGCGGGCGGAGAGGGAGAACTATGATCTCCCCTCTGGTCCTGCAGAGCTAGCAGGGGAGAGGGAGGCACAGTTCTCGGTGCTATCATCATATGATCGTAGCACCGGGAAAATAACTTGCGGCTCCCCTGTGGGCCTGTAGCAGCACACAGTTTGGGAACCACTGGTCTAGACTTTAGACTTCATAAACTGATAGAGAACTTGGTTAAAGTTACATTTCTCAGGTGGTAATTTAAAGTTTGGAAAGGAGGTACCTAGTCAAGGAGATTGTTATTAAGGTTTCCTGACAAAGACACAGTTTTTCTAGATTTTATTTTAAAGGGACACTATAGTCTCTAAAACAATTCTAGCTTAATGAAACTGTTTTGGTGTATATATCATGCCCCTGCAGTCTCATTGCTCAATTCTCTGTCATTTAGGAGTTAAATCACTTTGTTTATGCTCCTTAGTCACACCTCCCTGCATGTGACTTGCACAGCCTTCATAAACACTTCCTGTAAAGAGACATCTAATGTTTATCCTTCCTTTATTGCAAGTTCTGTTTAATTTTAGATTTTCTTATCCCCTGCTATGTTAAAAGCTTGCTAGACCCTGCAAGAGTCTCCTGCATGTCATTAAAGTTTAATTTACAGAGAAAGAGATAAAATTGTTTAAGGTAAATTACATTTGATTGAAAGTGAAACCAGTTTTTTTTTTCATGCAGGCTGTGTCAATCAGAGCCTTGGGAGGTGTGGCAATATTTGCATAAACAGAAACAAAGTGATTTAACTCCTAAATGGCAGTGAACCGAGCAGTGAAACCCGAGAGGCATGATCTATACACGAAAACTGCTTCATTAAGCTAAAGTTGTTTAGGTGACTATAGTGTCCCTTTAAAGGATCACTATAGTGTCAGGAAAACAAACCCATTTTCCTGACACTATACAATCCTGACACTATACAAACCCCTTCAGCCACTTACCTTGGCTCCCTTGGCGCTGGTGACCTCTTCTCCCCCGCTGACGTCGACATTCTGCACGCTTGATGCGATTTTCGCATACAGCGTTGCAGAAGCGCCTCTAGCGGCTGTCAGGAAGACAGCCACTAGAGGTTGGATAACCCTGCTGTGTAAACATAGCAGTTTCCCTGAAACAGCTATGTTTACATCTAAAGGGTTACAACCTGGGGGACCTGGCACCCAGACCACTTCATTGAGCTGAAGTTGTCTGGGTGACTAGTGTCACTTTAATGATCAGTAACTGTATAAGCCACAGACTTCTGAAATGCTCCCTGTAAGGAGGCATATGTTACGATTTTTAAAGGTATAGTTTACTTACATAGACCATTGTGTATACTATACACAGATAAGTGAATGCTTAGGAAACATTCAAATTCAGGGCTGCACTTAGCCAAATATATACTGAATCCTTCCCAAGTGTCATTATTGAGGCCCTATATCTTTACGGAATCTTTGCACTTGCTGCCTTTTTAGCACCTGCCAGACAGGCTGTTAGGCCGACTAGATGGGCCAAATTGTTCTTATCTGCCATCACATTCTATGTTTCTAGGCCACCAATGGAATATTCCTTTTTAAAGGAGCCCATAAATGTATTCATAACACTAAAGTGTCCCTCTGCCCCCTGTCCATGATAGGGTTACAAAACTCTTTCATTCACTTACCTGATTCCAGCACCGATGTCCCTCAGTGCTCGGTTGTGCTCTTCTTCTGCCGATGTCAGCCAATCGGTAGAACCTATTGAGCGAGGCAAGTGTCACACTTGCATTGGGTCCTACCCATAGGGGAAAGCATTGATTAAATGCTTTCCTATGGGGTTTTGCTTGACCCTGGGTATGTTCATGCAAGCCATGAGGATGTCCAGCGTCGTTTCACAGAACCAAACTCTATAAAACTGCATGAAGTTCCTCTAGTGGCTGTCGGGTTTCTCTAAAACTGCAATGCTTTATATTGCAGGACTAAGGGGGACAGGGCCACTGCACCCAGACCAATACAATGAGATGAAGTGGTCTTGATGCCTATAGTGTCCCTTTAAGCTCTAGGTCTGTTTTAGAATCTAATATTGACAAGGTTATTTAGTAAATAGGATTTAAAGGGAATTTCAAACTCAATGCCAGAGTAGCTAAACTGACAGCATAGCTGACGTAGAGATTTTTTTACACTTCGGCTATATTGACCTTCTATTTTAAATTCACTTAAAATTATCACTTTCGTGAACAACCGTGGGATTAATTCATAACGAACAAAAACACTTGGTCAGAGACATAGAGCGCTCCATGTCATTATGGTGTCATAGGAGAGGCAGTAGTTGGATGGAACCTGTCGTGGCCAAAACCAATTTGCTCTTTTTAAAACGCATCAACTTATAGCTATACATTTTGTTTGAAAAAATGTTTTGAAAAAAAAAGGTCTTTCTACCAGCTGTCAATTAATTCTATGCTAAAGAATTGATTGACAGGGAGAGCAGAAGAGATCTCCCACAGGCGGTGGTTCTGCTCTTCATGCATAGCATAGACCCATTCCCAAAGACCGCAAAGTTGAAACGTTGCTGTGGGTTCTAATACATTTGCCTTTTCTGAACCTTGGAGTGCCTGAACATCTTTATATTGTATGCTATTGCCATTGGAACCTGGTGCTTGGTCCTGGTTTAGTTGCACTCTGGCTCAGATTGATGAGATTGAGTGCAGTTGCTTATGTATGTTGAAAAGGTAAGGGATACAGATAGGAGCAAACACGGGAAGTCAAAAGCCAAAGGGTCAGGAAGCCAGAAGTAAGAATAGTCAGGACTAGCCAATATCAGAAACCAGAAAAAACTGCTCTCGGATAACCAAACAGTAATGGAAACCACGACAGGGCAAAGAGGAGTTACAGAAATGGAATTATATAGCCCATTCCTTACTGTCATTGAAGAGCAGGGATCAGCTGATTCCAGAACGTGTGTGCTCGCCGATTACGTGGCCGCGTATGCGCGTATGCACGTCTGCCTGTCCCCCGACCCCGACAGCTACATATGTGGCCGATATCGCAGCGGCTGGCGTCCATAGTAAAGCCCCGCTCTCTGGGGATGGTGCTGGCTAGGGAGTATAGGAACAGTGACACTGTTCAGATGCCGACATGTTGGCAATGAAGTTGACGTGTCGACCCCACTGAGGAGGTTTGTCCTATTTGGGTTAGTGTCCCCAATAAGGGCAAATCAATGAAGAGACGGGTAGGAGCGAGTGGGGATTGCTCGTGCCGTGGTTGTTACAGAAAAGTAACATCCACCTCTGTAAGGACAATGCGGGTGCGGTAGGCCAGGACATTCATGACAGGTTCCCTTTAAATGTCTTAAATTATTTGCGGGCAGGATATGAGGCAGGAAGATGGGTCAGGGAATGTACAGAATGGAATGGATTTGGGTAAAATAGTCGGTGTCTTTAATAGTGCGGGAGTTTCATTCAGACATGTAATATTGTGTCTTAATTTATCTTGAGGGTTCCTATACAATGCCGTTACTGGTATCTCCCTAACATGACTCCCCTTGCTCTTCCTTTAATTATTCTAACAGGTCCATAAAGTGATTTCTGCATAAATATAAATTAGTTATTACAAACACAAGTGATAATTAATCTAGGCTTCATATGAGTTTTAGTCCTAACATAACTCTGATCTAGGGTGTCAGAATAATTGTGAAAATTCTGAACTGCATATCATCGTTTAGCTTATGACATCACTACTATGTCACAATGTGATCCATTACAAAGACAAAGAATGAGTACCATAATTGAACTGGTGAATGTATTTACTACAAGATATATTTAGATAAAAATAATCCTAATTTGTGGATTTACACAATCAAATATATTCTAGTTTAGTAAAAAGAAAGAAGTAAATATATTTGATAAGTTAATTGCTGTCACGTAAGCTTTAATATCCACCACATCGTCTCTGGCACCGATCAGTCGGAATGAAAAAAACACTACGCCTGTTATGGGTGCAGATATGGTATTTTGCCCTCACAGTCTGTGATGTCATATCTGCGTCAGTACAGGTGAACATTATGGTGCAAACGGCTTGGTACATTGACCTTCTCATGGTTTCTACCTTTCTTAAGCTTTTCTTTCAATGGGCAGTCAGTGAGTGGGCTGAGAGCATTACCAGAAGCCTTTAGTCTATCACCAGTGCCTAAGAGAAAATCTTCCACAGAAGAGTTGGAGACAACGGCAGATGGGCCGAGTAGACCGGTGCAGTCGAGAGAACTTTGGGATTGAATGGACACTGTAGGCACCGTAACTACATAATCTCATTATGGCCACAGAGTCTCGATTCCCTTGGCACCATCCTTCCATTTAGTGTTAATGTGTATTAATGTTTCAGTGCTCTATGGGAGCTCTCAGCAGCCTATCCTCCCTATGCTGCTTGGGCTAATGAGGAAGCATTAGCCTGAGGAGCAATCGGCTGTGTTTGGAGTGTGTCAGCTGACCCCTTTTAGCCTATCGGAGCACCTATTGCTGGTATAAATTGGTATGACTAGATAGAAGTCTGTAAGCTCTGCCTTCGCCATACCTCCAGTGGGAGCAGGGCTTTGGGAAGCAAGGGACCATTATACTAGGGATTGGTCGATTATTTTATCTGATCATTTTCTAATAATCGAAATCGGTCTCCAAAGTTACTGATATTGCCGATAACATGTACTTATCATAACACGTCTTCCGCATCCAGCCGCTAGCCAATGAGGCGCCACATCGCACAACCTCACATCACACCTCCCTGCACAGCTCAAAGCAGGAAGGTGTGAGAGTGAGTTCAGTTATCGGCATTTGGTCCAAAAGGCGGCCGATAATCAATATTGGCTCTGGAAAAATGATGCCGATCTCTACCTCATACAGTGTTAAACTGTTCTAAAGTGGGTTAATGCTGAATGGAGCAACAGCGCTAAAGAAACCCAGGCACTAGATCCAATTCAAAGAGATAAAATGGTTATAGGGCCAACCGTGTCCATTTAAGCCATTTAAAAACGGTTTAACCCCAAATGGCGCATAGGACCTCCAGACTTCTTAAAAACTTTCTCAGTAACTAGACAGGGGTGCCCTCTGTCGCCCTTGCTCTATGTACTGGCATTGGAACCCCTAGCTTCAGTGATACGAGCGAATCCATCCATCCATGGCATACAGGCAGGCGACAAAACATATACTCTAAACCTATTTGCGGATGACATTCTACTGACCCTGGCACAACCCCAAATCTCATTCCCAAATTTACTACAATGCATACACGACTACAACACGGTCTCCTATTACAAACTAAATTTGACCAAAACACAGGCCATGGGCTTGGACCTTCCTGGGTCCATACTGCAGACCCTTAAGGCATCCTTGAATTTTGATTGGAGGGATGATCACATAACCTTCCTGGGGATTAGACTAGCCAGAACGACACACCTTCTACACAAACACAACTATGATAAACTATATCAGGAGATAACACACACTCCAAACCTGGAACGGGGACTTTATATCCTGGTACGGGCGGATGGCGGCATTCAAAATGTCGCTACTCCCCAAACTACAATCCCTATTCCGCACGCTCCAGATCCCTCTACCCAAACACTACCTGATAGCCCTACAAAAAGCTATCACAAAGTTTGTATGGGCGAACAAAAGACCCAGAGTCGCAATAACCACACTCAAAAAAACAATAGCGAAGGGAGGGATGAACCTTCCAGATATAAAGCTATATTACAAAGCTGCAATCCTATCCACAATAGCAAGCACCCACATACAACACAACACACCTCAATGGGTAGCCATTTAATCATACTGGTCCTGCAAAGCCGGTTTACATTATTTATTTTGGGTACCAAAAACACAGAGACCAGCAATGCCACAGGCGCTAGTAACAACTACACTGTTGTTGACTGTGTGGGATCAGTACCGGGAACATCTCAGTGGACCCTCGGAGACATCGCTAGCCACACCAATGTACAGCATATACTTAAGAAACCGGACATTTGACTACAAAGTATGGGTACAGGCAGGATGCACACATTTATATGAAGGTACCAAGCTCAAAACATTTCCAGACCTGCAAACTCAGTTTCACCTCCCCAGTAGAGCCGTTTTTTCCTACCTTCAACTCAAGTCCTTAATGCAAATGACTACTGATCGCCTCCGGGCGCCTACCCTCTCCAAATTTGACTCAGAGGTACGATGTCTCAGAGGTACGATGCATAAAAAAACATTTTCGATAATCTATACAACCCTACTAGACAAAGCAGTAGAGCCCAATGACAAATATATCCAAGCATGGCACGAAGACCTACACAATGGAGCAGAGCATACACGGCTCACAAAGGGAACACAAAATGCATTGCTCACTTTGAGCAGATACGTAAACTACAATATAGATGGTACTTAGTTCCAACAAGGCTAGCACAAATTTTTCCAGGCACTTCCTCACAATGTTGGGGATGCCAATCTGAAAAGGGCTCATTTTACCACATATGGTGGTCGTGTGAGCTCATCCGGCCATATTGGGCCATGGTGGGCGAAATCCTCAACCACATACTACCAATGCAAATTGACTTAACCCCGGAGATATGCCTCCTGTATATATGGCCCGACAACTTAACTAAGGTTCAGTCCAAACTCCTATTCCACACACTGGTAGCAGCTGCCACCATGATAGCCAGGGCATGGAAAACGACATCTGCTCCCACGAATCACATGTTGAGGCAACAAATCCAGACCAACTGGGAGTACGAACTCATGGCCGCCTGGCAGAGTAGTGAGTCAGGGGCCACGATAGAAGCTGGACAACTATGGGAAAAATACTGGCAAATAGTGAAGCAACAGGGATCAGAGCTTGAATAAGTGAGCAGCAAGGAGACACAGACAGACAGATAACGAACAGCTTTTCCGTCACACAGGTAGAAAGTCCCAACAGGAAAATACAGAGACAAGCGAGATGCCCAGAGAACGCCGCTTCCGTCTATATAATGATACAATTGAGTAAGAACTAAAAACAAAGCCACCAGAGGAGAAATCCTAGTTCACAACACAAATCCCCTATAAGACGGAACCCAGCTGAGAAAGTAGCCAACTACCCCCATAACATCTAGCCACATTGCACTAGACAAGTGATGACACAAACGATGACCACTTACCATACTCAAGCACCCACATGTACATATGTTATAACTTACCTACCCTATATCCACCTCTCCAACACAATCCAGGTACAGGCGACAATGCTGCCGCTCCTCTCCACACTAAAGCACATATGTAAGCAGAAAAAAGACAGGAGACAAAACAAAGAGGTGTAAACAAATGGTCCTTTTGTACCAGGTTACTGAGAACTGCATTCACGATGCTTGACCATCTCTGTATAACAAATCAATAACCAACGGCAGTGATCGCAAATCTGTACCAATTTGTACCAGAATGTTATAAATGTGACACCTTCGAACCCTCTCCCCCTCCCTTCTTCCTTTCTGTACCAAACCCCCCCCTTACCTATGAAAATAAAAATTGTCAAATTGAAAAAAAAAAAAATGTCAGTAAAGTCGTCATGGAGCATGGAGTGGTGCTTTAAGAAAAATAAATAAATAATCTTTGAACTTATTGATTATGATGACCAGTATAAGAAAGAGGTTACGGGTAACAGCAGCTGTTGCAACATGCCCCATGAGTTTGAAGCAGACTTTGGTTTATCATCTCTATAATTATTATTATTATTATTATTATTATTATTATTATTATTATTGCCATTTATATAGCGCCAACAGATTCCGTAGCGCTTTACAATATTTTGAGAGGGGGGATGTAACAATAAATAAGACAATTACAAGAAAACTTACAGGAACAATAGGTTGAAGAGAACCCTGCTCAAATGAGCTTACAGTCTATAGGAGGTGGGGTATTAGAAACATTAGGATAGGAAATATCAGGTAGGAGTGAAGCAGAGCTGGAGAAGAGAGCAAAGCACTATCCCATAGGAGAGAGCAAGAGACAGGTATGTAAGGGAGAGATTACTCTGGGAGGCCATACACTTTCCTGAAGAGATGGGTTTTAAGGCCCTTCTTAAATGATTGAAGACTAGGGGAGAGTCTGATGGCAGTAGGCAAGTTATTCCAAAGGAGAGGAGCCGCCCGTGAGAGGTCCTGCAAGCGCGAGTTGGCCGTACGGGTGCGAGCAGCGGTCAGGAGGTGGTCGCGGGCAGAGCGGAGGGTACGAAGAGGGGCATACCTCTGGATCAGTGAAGATATAAGAGGGGCTGGAATTGTTCAGTGCTTTAAATGTATGGGTTAGCACTTTGAATTGACTCCTATAGGATACAGGGAGCCAATGTAAGGACTGGCAGAGGGGCGAGGTGTGAGAGGACCGACTGGATAGGAAAATCAGTCTAGCTGCAGCATTCATTACAGACTGTAGCGGGGCAGTACGGCTTTTGGGGAGACCAATCAGGAGAGGGTTACAGTAATCCATGCGGGAAATTACTAGAGCATGGACAAGCTCCTTGGTAGCATCTTGCGTAAGAAAGGGGCGGATGCGGGCTATGTTTTTGATTTGGAACCTACAGGACTTGGCAACAAACTGGATGTGAGACTCAAAGGTGAGACCAGAGTCAAGTATGACGCCAAGACAGCGCGCTTGTAGGGATGGACTTATGTGGATATCACTGACTTGAAGGGAGAGTGAGAGAGGAGGATCAGTATTAGGAGGAGGAAAGACAAGGAGTTCAGTTTTAGAGAGGTTAAGTTTGAGAAAGCGTGACGACATCCAGTCAGAGATGGAAGAGAGGCAAGCAGTGACACGTTGCAGGACGGCCGGGGAGAGGTCCGGTGAGGAGAGGTATATCTGAGTGTCATCAGCGTACAGGTGGTAGTTGAATCCAAAAGAGGCAATACGTTTTCCAAGAGAGGCAGTATAAAGAGAAAATAGAAGGGGACCAAGGACAGAGCCTTGGGGAACTCCAACCGAGACAGGGCGAGGGGAGGAGGTATCCTTGGAAAAGGAGACACTAAATGAGCGTTGGGAGAGATAGGAGGAAAACCAAGAGAGGACAGAGTCACACAGACCGAGTGATTGAAGAGTTTGAAGGAGGAGAGCATGATCAACTGTGTCAAAGGCAGCAGAGAGGTCAAGGAGAATTAATATGGAGTAGTGACCTTTGGATTTAGCGGAGATTAGGTCATTAGTCACTTTGATAAGAGCGGTCTCAGTAGAGTGGAGAGGGCGGAAGCCAGACTGAAGAGGGTCAAAGAGAGAGTTGGAATTAAGGAAGTGAGACACACGGGTAAAGACAAGTCTTTCCAAAAGCTTTGATGAGTAAGGGAGCAGGGATATGGGACGATAGTTAGAGGGGGAGGACGGGTCAAGAGATGTTTTTTTCAGGATAGGTATTACAGTGGCATGTTTAAGGTCAGCAGGAACAGTGCCAGAAGAGAGAGCAGTTAAAGATGTGTGTTAGGATAGGCACAAGACAAGGGGAGAGAGAGCTGATGAGGTGAGATGGGACAGGATCAAGTGGGCAAGTGGTGGGGAGAGAGGAACGGAGAAGTGCAGCCACCTCTTGCTCAGTAGCTGGGGAGAAAGTCTGAAGGGTAGGGAAAGCATGATTTATGTGTGGTTGAGAAAGAGAATGGCAAGGAGGGGAGAATTGTTTCCTTAGCTGTTCAATCTTGTCAGTAAAGTAACATGCAAAGCTATCAGCTGTAAGGTTAGTTTGGGGGGGTGGCCACAGCAGGGCGGAGAAGGTAATTAAAAGTGTCAAAGAGACGTCTGGGATTGCGGGAGCATGAACTAATGAGAGAGGAAAAGTAGGACTGTTTGGCGAGGGCAAGGGCTGCGCTGTATGAAAGCAACATGAATCTATAATGAAGATAGTCTGCCTGGGTGCGGGACTTCCTCCAGGAGCGTTCAGCACAGCGGGAGCAGCTCTGCAGATAGCGTGTTGATTTATTATGCCAAGGTTGGGGTCGTGTTCTCCTCGAGGTGCATGTTTGGAGTGGAGCTGCAGTGTTCAAGGCAGATGTGAGGGTAGTGTTATATGTGGAGATGGCCAGTGAGGGACAGGAGAGGGAAGGGATGGATAGCAGTTGTGAATCAATGTCAGCCGACAGCTGCTGGAGGTCAATAGAGTTAAGGTTCCTCCTGAGCTGAGGGGGGTTAGGCTGAGGTTGTTGGGTGAGGGGGTAATTGAGAGCAAACGATAAGAGGTGGTGATCAGAGAGAGGAAATGGAGTATTGCAGATATTAGATAATGTACATGAATAGGAGAAAATAAGGTCGAGGGTATTGCCAGCTACATGAGTGGGAGAATTAGCCCACTGCAATAGTCCAAGGGAGGAAGTAATTGAAAGTAGTTTAGAGTGAGTGAGTAATGCCCACAGATCTGTAGATGTTGTACTTTATCAGCTGCTGGAGAGATATTTGTTGGTTTCCTGAGCCATATGATCCTTTCTTTGGCACAGGCAAGCTTAAACATAAGGTATACAGGCTCACTCCAAGAATCGGGTTTGGGAGTACTGGGGTGGGAGAGTTTTGATCATGCAATGGCATACGACACGACTGGAACATTTAGACATGGTGTATGCAAGAAATATAAATAAAGTAATACTGATTTTTAACAACAGAGGGGATATTTGTTTCAATTTAAAAAAGTTTTTTTAAAAATCTAATGCATGTAAAAAAAAGAAATGAGTGTTCTACCTATATTTTCTTAGTTGGGCTTTAATCGGCTTAAATCAATATGACAACTGTTATTTCATTATTGAGATAAATTATGAAGAAAAATGCACCCCACAAATATTGCATGCACAACCTATCGTGTTAGAAAACACATTTACAGTCTATTAATTAGTGTGGGATTAACGAACACTGAAATAGTTATAGTTTATGAATATCATTTTTAAAATCTACTAACAAGTATGTGATCAATAATTTTGTACGTTATCTGGTTTTGGGGTGAAAGGGGGAGGGGGGACTTTATTGGTATGTGCATTTCAAAGTACAATATTTATTAACCCCTTAAGGACACATGACGTGTGTGACATGTCATAATTCCTTTTTATTCCAGAAGTTTGGTCCTTAAGGGGTTAAAGGACAACTGTCATTAAACGTTTATTTCTAAAAGTTTTACATTTAATATTTATTTATTTGTTTTTATTTTTTTGTGCAAAATTTTCTGAGCAGCCATGTTGGGTGAGACTCTATCTGCAGTTTCACATGGAGCAATCTCAGCAGATAACAGTAATCTCTGACCCAACAAGGACGCACAGCCACAGAAAAGGGGACATTTTAACAAAAAATGAAATGTTCATAATTTGAAAAAAAAAATTGATTAAATGTGATAAGCTTTTAAATATAAGAAATTCAACTTTCATGACACTTGCCTTAACCCCTTAAGGACACATGACATGTGTGACATGTCATGATTCCCTTTTATTCCAGAAGTCTGGTCCTTAAGGGGTTAAAGGCAAAAGCAGGTGCTGTTCTAGGGCAAAGTGTGAATAAGGGGCTGTCACTATACGAACCGTAGACCATGGTTGCTGGGGTCGTATGTGTGGCCGGGCTCTTCTGTTCTGCTTGTAAAGAAAGTGGAAGTGAAACACAACTGCAGATTTAATTTAGGAGTGTATCTTTAAAATAAATAATTTGCTAGCGATTCTTGGGAAGTTGAGTTTCTTTGTTTACTTAAAAAAAAAAATATCAAATTAATAATCAGTGCTATTGGAGTGAAATAATTTGCTGAAAATGCAATTTTTAGTAGAGGGTTCCCAAAATTAGTTGGAGCAGTAATTGACAACCCTTTTCTGAATTGAATTGAAACAAGTAGTAACTTTTGCAAATGTATGGTATAAGCCAGTGGTTCCCAAACTTTTTAGGTTCAGGGGCGTGTCTGAATGTAATGTTCACTTTTAAATGTGGATGTACATTTGTGTGATTTTTTTTAGTTGAAATGCAGGGTGTGTTTGTAATATTTGTGTAAGAGTGTGCTTGTATGTTGTGCTGGTGTTTGACTGCTTGGATGTATGCACATACATACATGCATACATATTCATGCACATTAACACACAGATGCATATAAATACACTGACACACACACACAAATTCATATAGATACCGACCCATACACACCGACATACACACATGCACGCTGACACACACAAACATTGATACATGCCCACACCATGACAGATACACACACTGACATGAAAACACAAACCCTAAAACACAGAGGTGCGCACACAGACACAGAAGCACACTGACATTTATATACACACACACACACACACACACACACAGATGCACACCCTGACACACAAGCACACTCATACATGCACTCACCCTCATACATACACTCACTCATACACATACACGCACACATACACGCACTCATACTCGCACTAATAAGCACACTTACGCTAATACACACACTCACACATACACTCAAACTCATACAAACACTCACACATAAGTGATTTTTTTTATATATATCTCCAGCCACCCTCCTGTTAGCTTACCTTGTGTGTCCAGGACAGTGGCTTGGAGTCCTGGTCCTGCTCACGCTGCGGCTGCCTCTTCTCCCTCCCGCGCTGTCTCTTTGCATGACGCTGGGAGGAAGTGACAGGCTGTCACTTCCTCCCAGCAGGCCGACATTACAGGGGCCCGGTCGTGGTCTTGAAGGACCGCGGCACTCAACCTGGTCCCTGTTGAGCAGTAATGTTTCCCAGGTGCTATAATCATAGCATCAGGGAAACATTATGTAGAACCCCTATGTGCACATCACGTGGGGCGCCGCAGCACACAAGTTGAAGGGGAATTGAAACAATATAACAGAATTGCGTTTAAGTGATATAATCACTTGGAATGCTTAGTGAAGTCCAGGCACTTGAGAATGGTAAATGAACAGTCCGGGTCAATGGAGTAGAGAGATCAGCCTGGTCTGTTAGAATTTCCAAATCAAATCTTTGGAGAGAGCAGCGAGGTCAGTAATCCATCCGGTTCAGTACACAGTAATCAAGAATATAGTCGCTTAGTCTGCAACTAACTGTAAGTAAGAGCGAAATTGTCTAAGCGTCTTACCTAAGGTGTGGTTCCCTTTTGAGGTGCAGAGAATAAGCGTCATTAATGAGGGGCGGAGTCTGAGGATGAGGGAAACCCGGAAGTAACTCAGAGGAATCGATTACAAGTAAGACCTGACACGGTTGCAAGTAAGACTTGACAACTTCATTCCAGGGGGCCCGGCTGCCACTGTGGCCCCTTCGACCGTGGGCCGTCAGCATACCTTCAAGGCCGGGGCACTGCCACACCGGGGGGTGCGGTTGACGTGTTACCGGCAGGAGTGGAGCAATGTGCCTGTCAGACTGGTACCACGACGGTGGAGCAGGTACAGGAGGGGAGAACGGAAGAGACACGGGGGGGGGGGGGGGGGAATGAGACACATGGAAGGGCTGGGGGTGAGGAAATGACACATGGATAGGTGGGTGGGGGAGCAGGGCAATTTTCGCACTGGGGCCCAGTGGCTTCTAGTTATGCCTCTGATGGGTACGATAATGAAACTGTTCTAGTATGAGCTTCTGGATTGTATGTAACAGACATATACATACAGAGTCATACATTGCATAACTCGTCATCACTAATACATTTATAATCAGCTGGGCATTGTTTCCTTGTATGGGAAGCACAGTGAGCTCAGAACTAAACCATGATGTGTGCTTTACAGTTTACTCCTACATTACAGACTGAAGGTGGAAATGTTTATGGAAAATGTTCATTATAGAGCGCTGAATTACAAATTAAGCTACTCTTTGATTTTTTATTTTTTTTTTATTCTTTATTTTTGCGTGCATGAAAGGTAACAGACATCTTTCCTCGCCACAACAACGTTCGGAAAGCGAAGCATTACACAGTTACTATACAGTCATGGCATTAAAACCGTGCACATTTTTTTTTTTTAGTGAGAACAAGCTTATACGTTGTGAGGCCGTATATGAACAGTAGGTTGGTAAAGATATGCAGATTGCCGAGGCAATATATGAACAGTATGTTGATATAGACATGCAGATTGCCGAATGTTTGAGCTAGAGGCATGCAAGATTTAACGAATTAATAAACATCAACTAAAATAACGTACGAGTAGGCCTAAAGGTTAAAGCGTTGGTTTCAGGCTCATAATGCTAACAGTGCTTGGGTGGGTGGTCACTATAGTATGGTGTCATATTACATAGGTATTCTAGAATGCATAGCTGCATCGCTATTACAGGCACCTTTCCCTGCTCAGTTAACAGGACAGGTGGGGTACACGATTAGGTAGAGCGATGTGTCATAAAACTGTAGTTGGTTTGCGCTATTAGCCGCGGTCATGGTGCGGTAGCACGGTTATAAGGAGGCTCATGCATAGAATTGTTTGCTATAGAGATGAGCAAAACGTAATGCGTAGCTCGGCGCATATTACACCACATATTATTTAACAAGGTTAAGTAATAAGCATATAAAGTTAAAGCAGGAGTACTTGGTTATAGAGCAAGTAAAATATATTACTGGTAGCTACTGGTAGACATTTGCTATATATCGCTAGTTGTCTATATAGCACATCGAAAGGATGTCCCCAGAAAAGTTATAAACAAAATATTGAACATAAACAAAAGGTACTTAGTTGCCATCTTGAAACATATGGGGAACTGTCCTGAGAGAGAGGGGCACCAAAGCAAATAGGAAGAAGTGTAAGCAATGGGTTCTACATTGGTGTGAGCAGGGTGGCCTCGACCAGAGAGTCCGGTTTCCGCCCGTCCCCTTACATGGGGCTGCGTGTTGATCCGGGTGATTCTGCCTATCCGATGAAGCTACTCTTTGATTTTAATTCCATTTTTTAGAGTTTCCCCCTAATAAGAAAATCTTCCGGTCTTCAAGAAAACTTCATCTTTTCGGGATTTTACTGTCTCCCAAATATGAATGGGTTATGGGTGAGGTGTGAAAATTTAAATGTATAAACGCACACCTCTTGATCCTGCTAACAGATGCATCCATCTTGTCTTCCTGGCAATCTTTCATATGAACTCTATCCATTCTATCTGACAGTCAGCATAGAGAGAAGAGATACACAATAATTGTCTCTCTTTCTCCTAATTTGCATTGAATGCCCAGGGCATGCCTAGCCCGACCTGGATTGTGATGTCATTTTCTAAATATTTAATACATGTTTTAAAGATAAACACAAGTTATGGATGATTTTCAATGCTTTTTTTTTTTTTTTCCAATGATGTATTTTTCAAAATAATCCATTTGCACTAAAAGAATGTTTTTATACAAGTCCTCTCCGTTCTGTCACACTGATTCCCAGACCACGTACAAACTTTGCAGTATATCCAGTCCAGCAAATATGTCCTACATGCTTAATTTTTTTATTTTTTTTTTCATCCTTGGATTATTATTTAGGCGTAGCTAAGATTTAGTGTACTGTTATCTTTAAGGTTTACTCATAACGGGCAGACGGGTATGATGTCACTCAACAAATATGTTAAGTGATGACAGCAAAAGAGATTCAACAGAAGGCCGTATTGGGTGATTATAAAACGTAATACAGAGTTACGTTCCTGTGTGGTCATGATCATAACATTCGGTGCGGTGTTAATACACTGTGTCAGTAACTGTATCACATATCACACTGGGACTGGAAAATGAATTACAGTCAACATTTTATTCAGCCTCAAACACATAACTACTTCAGTAACAGACTCAAAATATCTTACAACTGTAACAGACTTAGATACTCCATGGGACATGTCCTGGTGTTCTTAAATGACAACGGTCACCCCAACGCTACCTCCTAATACAGGGGTGCCCAAAAGGTAGATCCCCAGATGTTTTAGGACTACAACTTCCATGATGCTTTGCAGCCCTTTAGTATGAGTATAAAAGCATTATGGAAGCTGTAGTTTTCAAATATATGGGGTTCTAACTACTGGGCACCCTTGTTTTAATATAATGATCACTTCATCAGGTTTTGAAAGGAGGTTATTTGCGATGTTTGTCACGCACAAGCAAACATTTTTGATGTTTCTATAGTATTCTTCCAATATCTATGCCTGACATATTAGCAAAAAAGATAATTCAGTGGAACAAACTGGTTACATAGTTACATAGCTGTTATTTTTATAAATCTTTATTTTTGGCACAATAGATTTTACAGACAGGCCCGTGGTGCCACGACAGCAGACACAGGCAGGTTAATGCATATATGGTCGTGACAATATACAGTTGCACATTTTTTAAATGAAACTGGTTGTAAACGTTAGTGAGATCGTTGCAAATAACATAGTTGTATCGGCAATCGTGAGATTTCTTTAGAAATGAGTGACTAGCATAGAGATTGCAATCTTTGCCGTTACATTCTTAACATGCTTGAGAACTTATGCTGAACTAAAGGTTGTAAGAATTCGAGCCTAGTCATCTGGAAGGTTGATTGTGAGCAATTGCATCAAATATATGAAGCAGGTTAAGTCATGGTGCTTCAGGCTACTACTAATTACTAAACAGGCTGGGTTGCACGGTTAGTATTAAATGCAGTGTACTAGGTCTAGCGTATTGGCAGACATGGCAAGAGCGCTGTTAATGCACCCATGGGTGCAGTGTCAGTTTAGGTTATCACATAGGAGAAACATAGGCAGAAACTCTGTAGGGAGTAGAGTAAAATAAAATAGAGTAACAGCAGGTTAAAGACTATTACTGCACATTTATCTAACATGTAAAATGAAGGTCTTATGCTGTGGGGTACGGTGAGGGAGTCCAGTGTTAGCGGCATGTATGCCCGGCAAGCCCCCAGCCGTGTGCCTACGCTTAGCCGATCCCCTCTGAGTGCCTAGTGCAGTCCCTGGGAACCTTTATCACGGTGAGTTTTGCTTGTAGGACCCTCCCGGCCCCCTGTCTCGGTGTTACCAGCCAGTAATGTCTCTTTGTCGGAGGGACCCGCAGGTTTAGTGTGGGCGTAGAGCGGGCATTGTGGAGCTCGTCGGGACTGTCCTGAGGCCCGCGCTGGAATGCGAAGCAGGTTCTTTGCGCCAACCGAGTCTGGACGTGCCCGGTGTCCTTGATTAGCTGTGGTTCTCTAGATTAGCTGCGGTTCTCTGGGTGTAGGTGGGTTAAAGATTTTCTTGCGTTGGAATTTAGCCAGCGTTGGGTTTCGGCCTGCGTGCTGATATGCCCGTGTGGGGCATCGCCGTCTTCGGCGCCATGTTTGGACCCTCTGTATTTGAGGATGTGTACGCCCATGGAGGGACTGTGTCGGCTGTACCTTTGGCGGGTGTTCCTCTTGTTTATGTCCCATAGCCTGTTGCTCCCTAAGTGCAAGTTTTCTCCAGAAGGCTGTGATAAAGTGAAGGCAGAGAGGCCTTTTAACCCCAGGGGAAGTACGTGTAGTTTGTGTGTTGCACAACACAAAGCTATGTTTAGTTATGGGCCCCTGGGTGGAGCATTTGGAGACAAGGGTGGGCCAATGCTCCACTCCACAGTTTACTGGTTTTCTTGGGAGACATAGATCCAGGCCAGGGTTTTTTGGACTGTCTCCAACCCACTGCTCAGCTGCAGATAATCAGCTGTAGCAGTGGGAATAAACTCCTCCCTGCTAGGCAGGTAAAAAGGGGGGATTGCTGGCTTCCTCCCAGGAAGCAGGTAGGAGAGAGGCTGTTCTCTCCAGAGAGAGAGTCAAGGAGACTAGGCACTGAGAGTGCAGAAAGGGAAGCAGTTAAGGCTGGCTTGGAGCACTGGGAGTGCAAAAGAAAAGCAGTCAAGGCTGGTTTGGAGCACTGGGAGTGCAGAAAGGGAAGCAGTCAAGGCTGGCTTGGATCTCCCTGCCCCTTTTCCCTAAGTGCTCTCCCCTCCTGTCCCTTACTGCTATATCCTGCCCACTGTCCCTTATTGCTCTCCCTTGTCCGTTATTGGTCTCTCCTTTCTCATGCCCCCCCGGACCCCCAGTGATCTCCCAGCCCCCTTTCCTGTAGAGCTCTCCCCTCCCGTCCCTTAGAGCTCTCTCAAACCCCCTGTCCCTTGGTTCTCCCCTTATCCCTTAGTGCTCGCTCCCATTCCCCCCCCCCCCCCCCATCACTTAGTGCTTGCTCCTACCCCCTGTCCCTTAGAGCACTCTCCTTCCCCATAGAGCTCTCCCCTGTCCATTATTGGTCTCTTCTCCCCCACCCCTTCCCTTAATGGCCTCTCATGCCCCCCCGTGATCTCCCTGCCCCCTTTCCCGTAGTGCTCTCCCCTCCTGTTTCTTAGAGTTCTCCTCTCCTGTCCCTGAGTGCTCTCCCCTCCCGTCCCTTAGAGCTCTCTCCTACCCCACGTCCCTTGGTGCTCTCCCTTGTCCCATAGTGCTCTCTCCTACCCCCGTGCCTTAGAGCTCTCCCCAGCCCACTGTCCTTGAGAGCTCTCCCTTCCATCCCTTAGAGCTCTCCCCTGCCCCTTAGTGTCTCTCCTCTCCTGTCCCTTAGTGGTTTCTCCTTTGCAATGTGGCTGTCAGGGTGGCGGTCCAGTGCCCGGAACCCAGACACAGTGTCCAGGCGGCGGCGCGTGGACCGGGACCCAATATGCCTGATGTTAAGTGGGAGTCTTCAGCGTGGAGGTGGATTAGCAGGGTCTGGTGCAGGGTAACCGCACGCCCCATGGTGTTGAGCACCAGCGTTTGTGCAGCCACATACCAAGACCCTGATTCAGCTTAACCCCTTAAGGACCAAACTTCTAGAATAAAAGGGAATCATGACATGTCACACATGTCATGTGTCCTTAAGGGGTTAAGCGGATACCAGGAACTAGGAGCTTAGAAATTAGCAGACCTCCCAGGAGCTGAATAGGGAGGCTGCAGCAAGATTGTATCCAGTACTAGAAACAAGGCAAGACTAGAGAGAGACTCCAAACATGAAAACAAGACAGAACTAATAGAACCCAGAACCAGAGAAGGATAGTAAGCTAAACCCAGAACATATACACAAGACATGAGTAAAACAAACATAATATGGGCATGACTGGGATACAAACTAAAACAAGACAAGATAACATAGGCAAAACAAGAGGAGAAATAACTAAGTACTACATATGAAATTCATGGGGATTTAGTCATACTATATGCAGTGGTGTATCCTGGTTTTGTGCTGCCCTAGGCAGGACAAAACTCAGGCGCCCCCCTCCCCCCTACGCAACCCCTTACCCCCGCCTTCTAAATACACACACACACACACACACATTCACTGACAGATACACATACACTAACAGAAACACACACACACACACTAACAGACACACACTAACAGACACACACACACACACACTCACACTCACTAACAGACACTCACTAACAGACACTCACACTCACTAACAGACACACACTCACACTCACACTCACTCACATTAACACTTTTTTTTTTTTTACTTTAAACCCCCCAGCCTCCTTACCTTTGGGAATGCTGGGGGGGGTCTTCTTTCTCCCTGGTGGTCCAGTGGCTGCTGGGCGGTCGGGCTGATGGGCTGGGCGGGCAGCTGGCGAGGGAGCACTTCCTCTGAGCTGTCTGCTCAGCTCCCTCGCGCGCCGCAGAGTGAGGCTGGGAGGCGGCCCAACCTCACTCTGCGGCGCGCGAGGGAGCTGAGCAGACAGCTCAGAGGAAGTGCTCCCTCGCCAGCCACCCGCCAGCGGGGCGGCGTTTTTTGCTGCCCCCTGGAAAATGCCGCCCAAGGCAAATGCCTTGTTTGCCTCGCGGCTAAAACGTCCCTGACTATATGATCATACATTGCATAAGCCTGCCAACAACGCCAATGTACCCCATATGTGGCAGGTCCTACACTGCCTAATGTATACTAAAACAACCAAAAGACACATATAGTACTTACCTGCAAGAAAGGGCAGAAGCCTTGAGGAGCTGCCTGCAGGAACATTGAAACAGAGTGAATGATGGAAAAGAAACGGGTGCAGCAACATAAAACAAACATTTAAATGAAACCTGGAGACTGGGAATCCCAGGGATGGATTACAGGAATGAACCCAGAAATCCCAGCATAAAGAAAACCAGACATAGAATAGAAAACCAAAAACCAAGAAAAACTAAACAAGAATTGTAACAAGAGTACTGGATACCAGAAGCCATTGCCAGACATCTTCACAGAACAGAGCAGGACGTGACAGTGGGAGGGTGCATTACCCTGCTGAAAGAGGCCACTGCTATTCAGAACACCACTGCCATGAAGGGGTTATGTGATCTGCACAAACCTCTAGGTAGGTGGTGATCGAGCCATTGCTCCCCACGTGCATGAGACTTGGGTGCCCATGCCCCTAATGCCGGATCACTGGTTGTCCTTTCTTGCACCACTTTTGGTAGGTACTAACCACTGTATACTGGGAACACCCTACAAGACCTTACCTTACCTTACCTTACATAGCCTTTCACTATTTGACCCTTTGTCAAAGTCACTCAGATATTTTCGCTTGCCCGTTTTTCTTGCTTTGAACACATGAAATTCAAGAACTGACTGTCCACTTACTGCCTAATATATCCCACTGCTTGACAGGTTTCATTGTAACGATATAATCAAGGTTATTCACGTCACCTGTCAGTGGTTTTAAAGTTGTGGCTGATCAGTGTTTATATAAGAATCAAAAAGAAAGAATAACAAATTAAAATGTCTGATACAGCTATTCTTACATTATCTTGCTTCTACGTTCTTTCCTTGTGTCCTTTTTATATGAAAATGCAAAGGGTGCTAAAAGTGAGGATATTGGCACAATTCATATATCCCCAGTCGTGCAGAGCAAATTATTTTTTCTTTTCTTAAGGACTTATTTCAAATCTTGTCCGTAAATAGACGTCATAAGCTATTAAGAAAATTTTTCTCGTGCACCAAGCATGAGAATAGTGTTGATGTGATAGTAAATTAGCACAGTTACAATATATAGCTTCAATGTTAAATTAGGGTCAGTCCTGTATATAATATACCTAAATTTCAATACGTTCAGGATCCTATTTTATTGTAAATTCCAACCCTCTAGATCTATGTTATATCTACCGATGAAATCTTAGATATTTAAAGTGCCACGTCACATCAATATGTCATCTACGAATCTTCGTCACCGACAAATCAACTTTTCTGAATGGGGGAGCAAGTGATAGATTTAAAGTCAGCAGTACCCAGTCCGAGGCTTACTCATTGAAGTATCGAAACATGAAAACACGTGGATGGGACAGCAATCGTGTGACTTCTTCCAAACTTTACGGTTAAACCGATTAATGATTTAACCATTTAATGTAAGACTTCGTCTGGGACCCCCTAGTACCATATCAACTTTATTGCAATGCAGTCGAAATGGGCCCAGAGTGTCCTTTTACAAAAAAGCCTAAAATAACAAACCTATTTTAATGACGCAAAATTGCCTAATGAACCAGAGAAGCTAATGATCGGATCCAAAAAGTTTACAAAAGGTAGGAACTGATGGTCTTTTTTTTTTTGATAATAGCACCTCGAGGAGACAAGGCGGATTTAACCAGGCCAAGGTCAGGATATCAAAAAGAGACAGAACGATACAACAAAGCAAAGTTCAGGGCAGACTGAGAGCAAAAGAGTAGTCAGTGTATGCAGTGTCAGGTCATCTAGACTAGAGAGGCATTTAAGGTGACACCATGTTGGTCAAGGACCTATCAAAAGTACAAAATGATATATTTAAAAAAAAAAAAAAATAAAGTTAAAATGTGGAAACGTATATGTGATTGGATTTAACTTTCAGTAATTGCTTTTTTTTTTAGGAACAGTATAGTTCAGTTAGGAGTATTATCAATATGTCATAATTAATATATTAAGTGTCTGAAGTATATAAGTTCTTTAAATTAAATTTATAAACACTCATAATAATGGTACATCTCAAAGGAACACTTTAACACTAAAATAAATATATATCCACACTGTTGCGGTGTTCATTTTTAGTTTTAAATTTAGAGCTCCCCCTCCCCTCATATTGGTAAAAAAAAAGACAGATTCCTTGATTTTGAGATCATCAAAAATGATGAGCATGGATCTGATCCAAAGCCTCTTATATAGAAGCATTGAGGACCTATGGCACATGTGCGCTAATCGCCTACCTATGCCAAACCGTTGCTTCTCATACAGGTGCAATGCATTCTGCTGCAAATGAGCATTCAAAGTCTGTGAGCCAGGAAGCCCTTCTTGCTGTCTAAAGGTGCAACTAAGGACTCCTGTAAAAGTGCTGAGTCAACTTCTCTTGAAATCAGTACTGTTATAAAAATAAGGCAAAGGGAACTGGAGTGTTCCTTTAAAGTATATGCCCAGCAGCCCCAGTGGACCCCAGGTAAGGAATGCACTCCAGCTCTCTCAGGGAGGCTGCATGGATTTCAATTAAAATTAAGAAAATTAAATAATAATTTGTTAGTGTTGGGAAAATGTGTGTGTGCCAATGACTGTATCTTTCTGTGAGTGTATGTCAGTGCATGCATCAGTAAGGTAGTGTCTATCAGTCAAGGTGCGTGGGGAAAATTTTAATTAGGGGAGTGCCCGAGTTACGTCATGCCTAGGGCAGCACAGATACAAACTACGCCACTGGGTGTATCGATCATGTCCCTGTAGTCTTACTGCTCAATTCTCTGCCATTTAGGAACTAAATCACTTTGTTTATGCTGTCCCAGTCACACCTCCCTGCTTGTGACTTGCACTGCCTTCCTAAACACTTCCTATAAAGAGTCATCTAGTATTTACACTTCAATTATTTTAAATTCTGTTTAATTTATAATAATATTAAGTTTAGTTTTTTAATGCAGGCTGTGTCAGTCATAGCCAAGGGAAGGTGTGGCTAGGGCTATATAAAGAGAAATAAAAGTGATTTCATTCTTAAATGTCAGAGGATTGAGCAGTGAGACTTCATAGGCATGATCTATAAACAAAAACTGCTTCATTTAGTTGAAGTTGTTTTGGTGACTGTAGGGTCCCTTTAAATTATGCATTCTTAATATACATGTTGAATCTGGGTTCCTGGTGTTCAAAGCTAATTGTTTCTTGTTTAACCAGATAAAGTTTTATACAACTTTATTGATGAGTATTTTGGTATTTTTGGGACTGTTTAACTACTTGGCACTTTGTTACGCATCCATCTTATGAGCAGTGATTGCAATTACGTAATATAGGATTATAAACAAAATCTGTCATGAATTTAGAGAGATTCAATAGCCTAAAAAGGTTTTTCCTTTAACTGTGAATTACGTCAGAAAGACACAAGGATATTACACATTTAATGCTAGACGAGTTTAACTGTAATCATACGGTTGCAATTTTTTTCTTGTTTGATTATATTGGCCTACTATTAGCACTTTCTTTAAAAATTCACAGTTTGTTCAATAACCCTCTAAGGGGTTAATGGTAAATACCAACGGCACTATGAAGAATGCATTTGGGTGATATGTTCTTCAGTATGAAACTCTGCATATACGGTAATTAGAAATTTTCTATTGCTGCCAAACGTGTAACTTCACCGCCGGCAGTGTCATTAGCCAGCTTGGAATGAGGCCTCCAGCTGGCTAATGTCAATTCTGTGCATATTTATATATGATACTTAATCATTGTCACACAGATACTTAATCATTGGCTGAGAGCGCCCAGCTGATACTCTCAGCCAATAAATGGCCAGCAGTATTGGCATCTGGCTTCTGCACCTCTAAAGAAGCCAGATGGCATTCAACCGACATTAGAGAAGGCTTGGAGCCCAGCAGATTTGGGCTAGAAGTAAACGGTTTGAAAACCAGGGAATGGTGCCAGGGTACTCCTAGTATCATAACACTACAGTGGGCGGTTGTATATGTGATACTCGTAGTAATTCTTTAAAAAGGAGCGGTCATTTCTTCACTCTTTACACAATCAAATAATTAAATAAACGTTACCTATTGGTTGTGTTAAAAAGTTTTTAAAACGGAAATACTCTGTTTAACGGTTGGCCATAATTGTTCAGGTTTTTTCCACAGAGTAACACCAAAATGGGTAAGTTAGCCTACAAGAAGAAGCAGCAAGATCCCATAATGTCCATGGTAGATTATCAATTTAGATTACCAAAAAGGATAATTTGTTTTGGGATGTTTTTGTTGCTTTCTGCTATAACATTAGTTTCCTACTCTTTACAGGCATCTGGTGTGACAGTAAATGATGAGGTCATCAAAGTCTTCAATGAAATGAAGGTGAGGAAATCTTCCACTTCAGAGGAGATCAAGAAGAGGAAGAAAGCAGTCCTGTTCTGCCTAAGTCCTGACAAGAAGGAAATAATTGTAGAACAAGCTAAGCAGATCTTGGTGGGAGAAATTGGTAGCACAGTTGAAGATCCTTACAGGACCTTTGTCAATCTTCTACCACTTGACGACTGCCGATATGGACTGTATGATGCTACTTATGAAACCAGAGAGTCCAAGAAAGAGGACCTCGTCTTTATCTTCTGGTATATTGCTTGATGTAATGTTGAGAAATGCTAATTGTTAATATGTTCAATCAGGTTTACTAAACGCGTATTTAAAGGGATACTAAGCACCAAAACAGCTTTAGCTTAATGGGGTGGTTTTAGTACACATATAATGCCCCTGCAGTTTCAATTCTGCTCAATTCTGTCATCTAGAGTTAAATTACATAAATACGAAGCCCCTGCCACACCTCTCCTGCATTTGACCTACACAGAATATTCAAAACTTCCTTTCCTGCACATTCTGCTCAATTTTGAACTTATCTCCTGCTCTGTTAATAGCCTGCTAGAGGCTACAGGAGCCTCTTATGTGTGATTAAAGTTCGCTTAACAGAGCAGAAGATAAAACGTCTAAGGTAAGCACATTGTGCTGTCACATCTGATTTCAAAATTAAAACTATCTTTGGGAGACTGTGTCAGATACAGCCAGGAGAGGTGTGAATAGAACTGCGTTAAACAGAAATAAAAGTGATTTAAAACATAAACATTTCTAGAGCAAGTGGCCATGCCCTGAGAGGAGTGGAATTTAAAGGAACAACCCATGCACCATAACTACAGTTGAACTTATTGTATTGGCTATAGTCCATCGTTTTTTCTTAAGCTGTTTGCAGTGGGCTTGGCAAACATCAAATGAACCCACAGCAACCAAAGCCTACCCCGCTACCTTTACATAATGTAATTATTTTCATTACCCATCCAAAAGGGATGAGCTGAATCACCTCTGAACCACTTACTGTCACATATTGCTTATGCTGTACAAAAACTTGACGGAACGTAAAGAGGAAGTAAATTTCCCCATTATGACATCACAGGGGAAGAGGAAGTACATTTCTCCATTATGACATCACAAGGGAAGAGGAAATACATTTCCCTATTATGACATCACAAGGGAAGAGGAAGTAAATTTCCCCATTATGACATCACAAGTGAAGAAGTTAGATTTTAGTTGCTGGTGATTTCTTCCATTTTTGTCAAACCAAGTTAAAATGGTTTGACAAAAAAACTAAAGAACTGCTCCAATAGCTATTAAGCACCATAACCTCTACAATTATTTGGTACTTTATACTTTCTGTATCCTATAGGCACCCAGACCAATTCATCTCAATGTGCCATGCCTCCACACCCCCCCCCCCCCTTCCTATTTTAGCTGAAAACATTGCTTTTCTGTAGGAACGACAATCTGTTTATTACAGGGTTTAAATGCTTCTAGTGGCGGTTCCTATTATGGGTGTAGTCTTCTGATAGAGGTCGCTTCGTCTTATATGTAAAGCAAACTTTTTAATGGGAACATGTTCAGATGCCAGGAATAGACCCAATAACATCTTGAGCAGCAAATAAAATATTTATTGAGTTCATGTTCTTTAGGTACGAATCAGATGGTCAGTTTGCTCTTATATGCAGAGGGTACCGATTCCTATATTTAAATGTTTTTTATTAATTTGCTTGCAATCATTAATTAAAGCCATTCAATGTTCACACAATTCAGAAAGTGTTTCAATATTGATACTTTTTTCTTATTATTATTATTATTATTATACATGTTTATTAGAGATTTTTCATATAAAAATAGAAAATAAAACTGTGAATGACAGACATTGCTAACAGTATGTAGTCCCGAGAGACCAAGAGGGTGACTTATATTGTGTAAAATAAGTGTTTTATTTCAGACTAAGGATTGGTTGCTATTATTACTGTAGTTGTTATGGTGCCAGGGGTTCTCTCACCATCCTTTTTTAACTGTTTGATTAGCCTCTCTCAGTGCCCACCGTCTGGCCACTCTTCACAAATACTGCAAGTACAAGTGTCAGCTGACCCTCTTCGGGCAACGAATTACATCCAAAGTTGGACAAAATTGCTATATCTCATATGGAAGGGGGATATCCTCAATCCTCAATTTTATAAAATAATTTTAGACTGGTAATCTTCCTTATTATAAGAAGACAAATTCTTTCTGTCCATTTTCATTGGCATTCCTTCCATTTATATTCTTCTTTCTACACTATTATTGTCTCCAAATTCATTCTTGGGTTGTCAATAAAAATGAAATATTCCTTTCACATTTGTTCACGATTATAGCTGAACCTTGAAGCAGGCCTATATCTTATCCAAGAAGCAAGTATTAGACTTTTAGCCTTTTTAAGTGATTTAACTTTATTTATATTATCTTTATTTTATCTATTCATAACTTTTCATCATGTATTACATGACTTGTGTTTACAGGCTAACTCAGCATTTAAATCTTGTGATTATCATTGATCTCACATGTATAAAAAAGTGATCTTCTAACTAACCCTGAGCAAAGCATGATGGGATTTGTAGTTCAATAGCAGCTGGAAATCTACCTTTAGTCTGCCCCTGATCTAGCCCTTTTAGTGATGGAGTGAGCAGCATGTAGCATTGCACTAGATAGTGTAGCTAAAAGAACAATGCCACTTATGCTAGTGGTGGTTGTAAAATATATAATGTAGTAACGTGCAAAAATATTCATTCATATTCTCTCAAGTTTTCACCAGACTACGATCATTCTGTTGTCCGTTATACTCTGAGTATAGACTGAGTGTTGAAGATAGTAGTAGCTTAAAGTAACCCTCTCCCTCTCAAATTTGTTTTGAGCTTCTAATAACGATTAACTGTTTATGAAATGGTCTTAAATACTGTGTTGGAATTCCAATGATATGCCAACCCAGTCACGAGATATCAAAGTAGGGACTGTTTTGTCTTATGTAACTTTCCTACGCTCGACAAAGCTTTTACAAAAAGCTTGACCTACCACCGTCAAGGTTTATCCAGTCCTCAGCCATCACTAGTTACGGCTGAGGCGAAAAAGGGCTCGGTCTATAGATGCTTTCTGTGATCTCAATGAAATTCCAACCATGTCAAAAGATATACTGTAATAAAAGAGAGAAGGGACTACTTTGTCTTATATATTTTATCTACACTTGACAAAAAAAAAGCAGAGCTACCGCCATCAGCCGTCACTAATGACGGCTGAGGGTAAAAAAAAGGCTCTGTCCATGGAGGTAATTACAATTCACCATCGAGCTGCAGCACCACAAGCAGCGATGTTACACATATTGGACCAAATGATATAGGAAGAGAGTGTGTGGGCATCTGCTAGCTAACCTGGTCAATTAAAATAATCCCTAACGTTGCACACATTTTTTAGGGGGCTAGAAACGAGCCCAAGCAGTGATGTATTCATGTTTTACCCTCAATAGATATTATCACACGCTCACGCGAATCCCTTATTTTCATCGATAAATTGTTGCACTTAGTCAATTAGCCACTAATGCTCATTCATACATAACTGCACACTTACCCTCTCACACTAACGTACGTGTCATAATAAATCACATGTACTGTCATTACTGTAAGCGTGTGCACCAAGAAGCTGTTAGTCGGCGTTAGGCAGTGTATTAACTGTTGGATGTCGGGCCATTTAAACCTGTAGAGCAGTCAGAGGGCGCTCAACAGGGAATATCATTGTGCTAGATTAGTGCTCCTCAACCCTCTCCTCAAGGCTCCCCAAACAGTCCAGGATTTAGGCATTACCCGAGTGTGTCTAAGGTGTTTAGAAAAAGAAAAAAAAATAACAAAAAAAACCTTAACCCCTTAAGGACACATGACATGTGTGACATGTCATGATTCCCTTTTATTCCAGACGTTTGGTCCTTAAGGAGTTAAACACCTTAGACACACTCGGGTAATGCCTAAATCCTGGACTGTTAGGTGAGCCTTGAGGAGAAGGTTGAGGAACACTGTGCTAGAGGATGTGGAAGAGATGCTCAGCCAGATAACAGTCAACACCTAACAAAAGGCACAGTAGGTAGGTATATTACTGGAATTTAGGGTGGCTGAGCTTAGTTCCAAGAGTAGAAATATGAAGTAGAAGAACTAACATGCTAATTTCAAGGCAAGAAATACTAAACAGAGAAAAAAGGCTGAATCAGGAATTAACAAAAAATATATATCCGTGTCCGCACTAGCTGGGATACCAGAAGGGCAAAAATCTATGTCATGGACTAAGCCGGGTCAAATCAGAAAAATGTATTCAATACAGAGAATTTTGCGCTTTATGGCCCTAGAACCATGAAAGGGAAATGGGATCAGGCACTGACATCATATCGATGCGACGCGTCAGTTGCAATGAGAATTGCAACCTAAATATTTTTAGGAGTGACGTGTATTAGGATGACATGGGCAAAGACGTAGAACAAAAATGATGCAAAAAATGTCCTTAAAATGTTCTTTTCCAAAATTACCTCCAAAACTGTCCTTATGTCAACTATAATAAACATTACCTAATCTAAGGTGGCTTGGAGTAGCTTTACTAATCCACAAAATCCACATACCGTATACTTTGTAGCTGATTTAACCGTGTTTTGAAATGAGCTTCCTTCACTTTTTAAGTCTTAAAGGGACACTGTAGTCACCCAGACCACTTCTGCCCATTGGAGTGGTCTGGGTGCCAGCTCCCACTACCCTTAACCCTACCAGTGTAATTATTGCATTTTTTGTTTTTTATAAACTGCAATAATTACCCTGCAGGGTTAACTCCACTTGTAGTGGCTGTCTACTAGACAGCCACTAGAGGGCACTTCCTGGTCCATAGCACAGGTTTTCTGTGCTAGAGCATCGCTGGACATCCTCACGCTGTGTGAGGACCTCCAGCATCGCTAAAATCCCCATAGGAAAGCATTAGGTCTCCTCCGCCGGCGGGTGGGATCAGTCTCGCCCACCTGCTGACGTAAGGAAGAGGAGGAGCCGCACAAGCAGAAACCACCGCCGAGGGACATCAGCGGGGGTCTCAGGTAAGTGACTGAAGGGCTTTTCACCCCTTCAGCAACCGGGGATGGGTGGGGTGGGAGAGAGAGGGGACCTGCAGTGCCAGGAAAACTGATTGTTTTCCTGGCACTGGATTGTCCCTTTAAGCATGCTTTATTCTTAATTTACGGAAAGGGACAATTTCCTTAAAGCTTGCAGTTCCTAAATTACTCAATAGAAATTCTATTAGTGGAGACTGCAATCGGTAGATGAATTAAAGTAAAAGCTATTTTAGCTTTTCTCATATATTCAGGAACCCAATAGTATATATGTTAGAAGTTATCAGGAAATTAAAAGATCATCTTGGCTACAGCGATTAGAGTAACATAGAACATTGCTATCTATAGTGCTGTCAATACCAAAATCCTTCTGTATGCTCTGTCCTAACGTTGGGATAAAGAAAAACATTTTAGATGGAAATATGAGTCTGATAACAGATATATGCGTATTTAACCATTTCATTGCCTTTATTTTGCTGACTTAGTTAGTACACTTTCTGACTCTGTCATATGGTGAAAAATTATAATTTGATAAGACCTAGAGACATTTAAATTACTTTTTGTAAGTCATCGCTGTTTCGAGAAGACCAGGAAATTCTGACATTGGACTTCCGAAATTCATTCTTACATATTTATTACTGTCAGAATGAGCTAAATCAAGGGTGTATAATCTTGTCCATCCATACAGCTATAATTCTAGATGTTTAATATAAACAAATTGTATTAACTATTTTTTTATATATATATATATATATATATAATGTTCAACAATAATCTGCACACCAGTCAAGCCCTAAGACTTGCTTTTCCCACAGAAATCACAAATCTGCAGTGATGTTACTACTGCAAAGGATTCTGGGTGGGCATATGCAAATTAGTTCAAAGAATCACATGTTTGCCTCATTCCATTTTAAACATGGATTATGCAAAGCCAGTGAACCACTCATGGACAGCTGTTTCATTGTTAATGCAAATCATCAGCATTAGGTTGGTGTATGTGTGTATATATAAATAAATAACAAAAATATATACAATCCTTGCACTCACGCTTGGTGAAAAATTGCCGGTTGCTAAAAATCTAGGGAAGAAAATTTAGTTCTCAGGTAGTGATCGGCACTCACTGGCTTAAAGTATTAAAATTCCGAAGTTTTACGTTTCATTAAAATATGATCAACGTTTCAGTCCCCCTTGGGACTTTCATCAGGATCAGGCTGATGAAAGTTCCAAGGGGAACTGAAACGTTGATCATATTTTAATGGAAACTTAATAAACTTCGGAATTTTACTACTTTAAGCCTGTAAGTGCTGATCACTACCTGAGAACTATATATATATATATATATATATATATATATATATATATATATATATATATAATTATATAAAATCATTCAGTCGATATTATGTATATACTTTCATTTGTGTTTGTTAATTAAACTCAGGAATGCAACTTTCATTTTCTCAAAATTATAGAATTTCAGTCAATTTAAAAAAAATATATATATATTATTAGTCAAAAATGCTTTCTTCGTGGAACTGATCATGTAAACAATTCTATGTGCTAATTTACAATTTTTTTTTAGGGCTCCTGATAATGCACCTCTGAAAAGCAAGATGATATATGCTAGTTCCAAAGATGCAATTAAGAAAAAGTTTACAGGTAAGTATAATGTAGTCATCGCTATGATAAACAATGATTTTATTTTTTATTTTTATTTTTTTAATCTATGTTGTTCCGATATGGCTTTTAACCCCTTAATGACACAACTTCTGGAATAAAAGGGAATCATGACGGAATATATCCGTCGTCTGTCCTTAAGGGGTTTTAACCTACTAGAAACTCGCAGGTTGCATAACAGTGGGTTACTCTTCATTCTACAGTTAAGAATTGTATACAGCTATTCTCATTAAAGGAACTCTTCAAGCACCATAACCACTGCAACAAACTGTAGTAGCTATGATGCCAAGAGTCCACTTGCTCCTCTCCCCACTGGGAGCTGCACCCTGCCTCCACTACAGTCAGAGCTAAACTATCTGAAGGGCTTAGCTGAGGAGAGCATGGATGCTGAGAGGAGGCAGGAAGCCCCACGTTCTTAACCGGTTTTACAACTTACAATGGTGCCAGTGTTTATAGTGTTTGGAGTGTTCCTTTAAGTGTTTGCATAATACATGATATAACCATTCACAATGCTCACTAATTTTTCTTTTTTTTGTGTTTTTTTTTTTTTAGGTATAAAACATGAATGGCAGGTTAACGGCTTGGATGATATAAAAGACCGTTCTACCCTGGCAGACAAACTTGGGGGAAATGTGGTGGTCTCACTTGAAGGGGTTCCACTAAAATGAATCTCATTACCACCTTGCAGTAAATGACCGGTTAGGTTTCTATTCTGACCATAAGGGAGGGTATAGTTTTATTTTGTTTTGTTTTTTAATTTATTGACTTTTGTCTAATCATAATTTTCCTTCCTTCCAAGCCTAATAATTGTGGTGTTTGGGGGGAAAACATTGAAACGTTAACACACCACAAACCTAAAACATTACTTAATAAAGTTATAACATATGGAACATACATTGCATCCTGCCTTCAGCAAATTCATATTATAACTAAGATCAATGGAACCATGCACAAGAACAAAAAGTTAAACATTTCCATTTCAAAGATTGACCGATCCATCAATCTAGATTCTGTTTAAACTATTTCAAGAATTAAAAGGAATGTTGGGCTTGGATTTAAAAAAGAAAATACCATTCTGTTATATGTAAAACCATACATATTATATAGCAAAGAATACTACTCTTTAATATATTAAAAATATTTATATGTTTTTATTTTAACTTTATTTAAGCTCAATGTGAGATCTTAGAACGTCGGACAAGGCACAAGGCTTAAAGCAGTTTAATATAGTATTTTAATTCTTGAAATATAATTCAAACATGAATAATTACGAAAACATTCTGGTAATCGATTAGGTTATTGAAAGGATTAAATATGTTAAAACTGGTTAGAAATGTACCTTTCAATAAAATGTTTGGTGCAGAGTCCACCAACGATTAATGATTCATCAATTAGGTTTGGTGCAAATGCCCCCAAAAATGGAGCCTTGCAAAAAATGTCACGTAAATAAATAAATATATGTGTATGCCCAATATCTGTTTCAGACCAAAGTTGCTTAGTGTTTGTAATAAACAAAGGATTTGGGGGGGGGGAGCATTATTACATTCATGGGTGTTCATTGGGTAGAGCGAAAGGGGCCCTGCATTTTCCTGTCCACAGTAGTTCTACGAGTTCTTACAACCAATGTCATAGTGTACAAGGCAGAGTTTGGGATCAGCACGGAATATGTACAAAAAGGACATCTATGAAAAAAACAACCACAGAACTAATCTTGTAATTTTGTCTTTGACTTTGCCTTGACAAAAAAAAAAAACCTCTTTTGATGGTTCACAGTTATGCTGTTCTCGTTTTAATTGCAACAATTAGTGTTTTTTTTCTCCAATGTACTATGGTTCTGAGAAGTAATACAGATACCGTACCAAAAAATTACAATGGGGCTCCACAAATAAATTTAAAAAAAGGCAATTTTTATTAATATGGATTACAAACATCGGTTATGAAACCGAAACAATGTTTTGCTTGATTTCTCATTTCTTTATTGATGCCAAATAAAAAGTCACTTGTTCGACGTTTTCTTCAATCTGGGTTTTATAGGACCATGTTTAATGAACGAAAATCTCTGAGCAACTCAAACAGTAGCTCTATGAGCATTCCTGATGTTTTAGACATTTCCATCCTAGTTATGAAGACTGATAGGTACGCATGGATGAGTACGGATGGAATCCTATAGTAACACAACCAGTAACAAGCACCCACTTGTTAAGGTTTGAGACCCTTAAAAAATGTTTTTGGCTTCTTTGAGGCAAACGGCATGAAGTGCAGACAATAGCTTAGAAGGCACCCAGGTTACCAAGTCAAATACGAAGACAGATTCGGCATGTAGGAGATGGCTTCTATCCATGACCAGTTCAATACGTAGGATATGGAATAGGAAGTAGCAGCTGTGAAAAAAATAAGAAGCAATCACATTCTGGGAATGAGAATTGCACAGGAAGTGGTCATTCATGTGAACTGAAAATAGATACACGACTGGACTCTGGTGAGAAGGTGTCAGATTAGTCATCATAACGTGGAACATTACTGTGTCTGATGTAGAGAGACAAGCCCATTCTAAAGACCAGGTGTTAAAGATTTGAAAAGTTACAAAGTTTTACAGCACAATAAAGTGATTATATAATGTAGGCTTGTTGAATAACAGCTTAGAATTACATTTTTAAGAAATTATTTATTTTTATTCTGCATGGATGAAAATATAAGATGGTTGAGACAGATTAGCTGGAGCATGTTTAACAGTAAGAATTGTTACCATGTCATAAATACAGCATGTTTTTTTTTTTTTTGTTTTTTTTTTTTTTTTTAAAGGAATGAAATGGAAAACCAGACAATATTCAGCACTGTTTACTAAACTGGTTGTGAGAAAACAGTGAAGTATATATATATATATATATATATATATAAAACTACAGACGAATATCGTTGTGCAAGTGAAGCTTATCTCTAGTAGAAGATGTGAGAAGGCTATATGCACTAAGCTTATCAGGAAATAAAAGAACCTCCTGAAGGCCCCCATTACTAGGTCACTAAGTCCCACAAAAAGGAAAAGATGGCAAAAATAAAGTTCTTTCTGAGCTTGAAGTGTCATTGGGTATATTGCTGGGGTGCAGAGCCAGGGATAGGAGGGTCCATCCTTGTGCTTAAGATTCGGTTAATGCCTTGCTGGGGCCAATCAGTGTCCTGCCAGGCCCAGCAGTCCACGTGGGGGAGAATCAACAAGATGATCAGGCAGGCTAGATGGAATCTGCCCAAACTCTTCTGGATGTGTCAATTTCAGGCTTGCTTCTGGGCACTAGTAAGGTTTGTTGCAGCGCTGCGATAGGTCACTCACCGCTTGTCTCCATGTCTGCCTCTGACCACTTATTTGCGTCACCTGTGTCCGAGTGCAGTAGGGGCTATTCACTGTAAGCAGAGCCTCATCTCGTGGGTTCCCATCCACAGGCAGTCTGCGCGGAGCTGTATGTTCCAGACGTGACTTCAGTTTTGCCCAGAATGTGTCGAAGATCTTGTTTAGTCGGTGCAGGATATCACCATGCAGGTCAGTGAAGCATGTGGCTTCCGCCATCTTGCGGGCCTATATCTTGTTGCCTTCACACGAGTTATGCCGCGTGCCCACAGTTTAATATAGGAGCCTCCGAGGGGTAGACCGGAATCACCCCCAGCGGTCCGGGGGCGGTGGAGACAGGGCACCAAGCAGCAACGCCAAATAGGAGCAGAGATCAGCCGCCTCTCCACCCTTTCAGGCGCACAAAGTCTCTAGGCCGACCCTCAGCCAAGCGTGCCCGATCAGTGGCATCACCAGTCGTAGGTACCTCCAGTCAGTTCTGGGATACCGGTAAGGTAAGTAGCTCCTTCGACTGGGTGTAAATAGCAAGATTAGGATGGAGGTCAAGCACCGGAGCTCCTCTGAGTTGCATCCGTCCGGCATTGCAGTCAAGCACTGCTCCCAGAATTTCAAATTTTAAGGGTCTGGGTACTGTCAGGAACAGTTTAGGGAACTGCACATTTTCAAATAAATAGCCGAATTGGAGCAATAGTTAAGTTGTAGAATTTCCCTTTTTCTGATATTTTGGCTTTACATTTCGGTCAATATGCAACAGTTATGTGTTAGCAAATGCTGAATTCTACGGAAACTGGCTTGTTCATGCCACAGAAAATGAAAATGAATTATTTAAAGTCATGTTAAAGGTTATTATTGCCATATAAATGTTAATCCATTGTCCATATCCTCATACTCAGCTGGCCAGTGTATGGCTTCACGAGCCTCACCGAACATGTACAAGGCTCTACAAAAATAAATAGAATTGATAGAACATTCAATTATATCAGTATACAAGGATAAGGACAATGCCAGGACAAACGGAACTGGAATAAGCATTTTGTGGTTCACGATAGGACTTGGCATAAGGAGCAAAATGGACTAGAACTTGTTATTGGAATTGGACTACAGTTAAAGAGATGATTAGTATTAAGAGAATGCACAGCACTGGAACCATATCTGTCGGTGGGAGAAGACCTACGAAGACTAGAACATACTGCTGTGGACTCCACGGAATAACTGGTAAGTTGGAGACAAGCTGAGGTAAGTTTCTGGCCAAAGTCAGAACAAATAATTATAGACATAGCTTCACAATACTTATGTAAAATTTAAGCTCAATCATGAGCACTGCATTAAAGCTATGATCACCTCGTTAGCCAATTTTAAAATACAGTATCTAGTACAGAGGTTTTTTTTATTTATTTTTATATATAACATAAAGTCCACAAGAGTATATATAGCATCTAATGACAAATGACTTTTTGGTACTAATTTTCCTGGTACCTTGCTGAAATTCCTTTGCAACAAATGTTAGTGAAAGGCCAAATCTTCAGAGGTTTAGCAAGAAAGTGCAAGAAATACAATCAAGGTTATACACTAAACACTGTTTTTTAGTGAATTAAATCCGCAAGGCAAAAATAGTTGAACTGGATAAACTACATTAGATCGGAACTACCTTTACCTCCAATTTTCTAAATGTATTGTTTAGCGTGTGACTCTGAATGTGTAATTGGATTTAGTTATATGCTTGGAGACAGCTTCCCGGTTGGTGTAGACAAAAAAACAGAATTGCAAATTTGATCCAAAATAAAGAAAATCGAAAAAACAGCTAAACTGTAGAACTTTTGAAGTGTAGCTATTTAAATTTTCAATTCTTTTTTAAAAGTCGCTGTTTAGTGAATTCATTCTACTCGGGCTTATTTACCAAGCAGAAGAATAAAATAAAAGCCAGATTGTAAAACTGAGGTCACAATGGATAACTAAAATAGGTGGAGACAGGTTCTCAAGTTCATCTATTTTTTACTTGCCTATTTTGTCCTAAATATGGTTTAAAAAAAAAAAATAGAAGGTAAAATAGGATGAGTATGGAAATAGAAAAAGATTCTACTTTTAGAGTTAGATATGACCTTATTTTTTTTAGGACACATTCCAAATATATATATTTTTTCTATGCCTTTAACACGGTGCTTGCGGAGGAGATGTTCCAGGGTAAGATCTCTAAAATGTTAGTATGGGACATAGAACAAGTAATCTGTAGGCGCATTAGTTTGCAACCTGATCTTCATGCTGGCCTTCATACACCAGACCTATTAATAGAAAATACATTCCCTGCCTTGTCATCGCTGGCCCGAAAAAGGCAAAGCTGGACATTCCGTTGCCTACAAAGACTAAAAAAAATAAAAAATATATATAGCAACTCAAAGTAACAACGGTGGATCGAGTAAAAGGTGGTTTTAAATGTAAAATAAGGTATGAGATAAATCGCTGCTGTCTAAATTTTTAATTGTTTTGGAAAAACAAAATTCTTTATTTATTTTAGCAGAAGTTAAATGATTGGGCAGATACGCGGATTTAACCCCTTAAGGACCAAACTTCTGGAATAAAAGGGAATGTCATGTCATGTGTCCTTAAGGGGTTAAAGATTGAGACATATATGGTGTAGTCACTAAACTGAAATTGTGGAGAACTGGCAAAGGAATTACAAATTGTAGGATGTGGGGGGGTTGCAAATTGCTATATAGGTAAAAAAAAACTGGACCTGTGTTAGTGAAAATATTTTTGGATTTGGGTATATTGGAAAAAATGAGTAACTAAAGGTTTTATTCACTAAACATTTAACTGAAAAGAAAGTTGAAAAATTTAGAAGCAAAATCTAGTGTTTCAGAAATTCTTCAAATTCTTTACAACTTTGACTAATTTTGTCTCTAATTGAAAATTTGGTTTTCAATTCACTACAACACTCTGTTAAATAAGCCCTATAGTCTCATACAGAATTTTGTTATAAAAATCTCTCTCTCTCTCTCTCCTCATTATCTGACTGAAGATGAATAATTATTTCTCATTTTCCCAAGTTTGTATTTATTTAAGTAAAGTTTAATTTCGTATTTAAAAGATAATTATAATAAAAATTAAATTGGGGTAATTTACTAAAATGAAAATTGTTGGGAATTCAAAATAAATTCAAGTTCAAATGTATAGATAGTTGTGAAAAGTTGATTTTAATCCTCCCCCCCACCCCCAACACTTTTAATTCTTGATAATTCGTACTTAAGTAAACAACCAAATAAATGTCTTTAAGAAGGAAAATTCTAAAAGTGAGATGGAATGTGACATACAAAAAGTATATATAATGTATCACATCCTTCGTCAAGCTTTGTGATTGTAAAAGAAAACAAAAATGTATGAATTCCTTAGATTTGTGGGTATCATGTTTGGATGAGTTCACCCCATATTTTGTGTTATTTAAATGCTGGCATGTGTGACTCATCCTGCCAGATCACATGATTCACAGATCACATGACTTTTTAAAAAAAAAATGTATTCTTTATTTTCGCATTGACAGAAGTTGTCACATTTTTGCTGTTTAGTGGCTTGTGCTAAAGCCCATGTATGGTTCAGTTGTATACAGTTGGAACAGAATTACAAGTAATATACATGGTGTGTCTTGTTGACACTGGAGTAGTAGCTGCCATCTTTCTGCAGTTTTTTTATACAAGAATAGTAAGAAAACATGTTTAACTTGTAGTAACAAGAAGTTTGACTGAACTTGTTTTGGTTGCTTGGTGTAACGAACAGTAGGCCGGGGTACCGGTTGTCTCGGCCTAGTAGAAGAAGGGGAAGGAGTCTGGGGTGAGGGGAGGGGGAGGTTAGGGGGAGATGATTTGGTCATTGTTGTATCTGTCGGGTCCCTGGTCTGTCAGTGTGTCTCTAGTGTTTATCAACATAGCTTTCCCACGGTTTCCACGTCTTAGAAAACGTTTTTATGGAGCCTCGTATTTCGGCTGTCAGCTTGTCCATGAGGTGTCATTCTTTAATTTTGTTGAGCACCGTGGCTATGGGGGTTGTGGTGGGCCGTAGCCAGGTTTGGGCCAAGGCCCTTCTGGCTGCTAGGGCGATTTTGTTAAACAGCTGTTGTTCTGGTCTGGACCAGTTGTCAAAGGGTTTTGCCAGTAGGAATGTCCATGGGTTCAGTTCGACCGGTCTGGATAGTATCTGGGATGTCAGTGTTTGAATGTTTTCCCAAAATAATCTAACCTTGGGGCAGTGCCACCACATGTGGGTGTAGGTCCCTTTTTCTCTGCAGTTTCGCCAGCAGAGGTCGGTGGGTGTCTTTTTCATTTGGTATAGTTGGACCAGTGTGGTGTACCACCGGAACATTGTTTTGTAAGATTGTTCCTGCATAGTGACACATATTGAGGTTTTTGAGTTGGCCTCCCATATGTCTTGCCAGTCGATGCCCTCTAATGTTTCTCCTAAGTCAGTTTCCCATTTGTTGGTGTAGTGTAAGTCGCCCCATTCCTGAGCGGTGGAACAGAGGTGGGAGTAGAGTTGGGTGATCAGGCCCCGTTGATATTTTTCCTCATGGCAGATTTATTCAAAGAAGGTTGGTTTGGTGTTGGCAGCGGTTTTCACCTTTGCTAGGGTGGCGTAGTTTCTGAGTTGAAGGTATCTGAAGAAGTCAGATGGGGTTAGGGTTGCTCTAGATTGTAGTTCCGGGAATGAGACCACTGAGCCACCTGTGTTTAGTTGGTGGACCCTCTGGAGGTCAGCACGCTCGAAGCCCTTGAAGTCCCATGGTCTCATGCCCGGTGTGAGATGTGTATGTGATGGTCTGAGGAGATTTGGGCGATGACCGCCTGTGAGAGATTCATGTGGAGTGCGCTGGATTTCTCCAAATTGACTTTGTAGCCTGAAATGGCACTGTAGGACTGAAGGAGTGGGAGCAGAGCATGCATGAATGGAATGGATTTGGTAAAAGTGAGCAATACGTCGTCCGCATACCCAGAGGCTAGGAACTTGAGGCCCTCTATCTTGACCCCAGAGATCTGAGGGTGTTCCCTGATGGCCTGGAGTAGTGGTTCAGCACAAAGAGTAATTGGGGTAGTGGGCATCCCTGCCGGGTGCCGTTGCTTATGTTGAATTGTGGGCAAGTTGCCCCAGATATTTTTATTTGTGCCGATACATTAGTGTATAGTGCTCGTAATGCAGTGATATATGGGGGGGGGGGGGGGGAACTTAGGTGCTCTAGTAGCGTGAACATGTAGGGCCATTTTACGCGGTCAAAAGCTTTTTCAGCGTCGAGGGAGCGGATTAGGGATGGAGTTTTGGCTGCAGCCAGTGTCCAGATTATGTCTATGTTTCGGCGTGTGTTCTCGAACAGTTGTCTGCCTGGGATGAATCCCACCTGGTCTGCGTGAATTCGATGTGTCAGGAGTGGATTTAGTCTCCCAGCCAAGATCTTGGCGAATATATTGCTGTCATGATTAATAAGGGAGATGGTTGGGTGTGGTCTTTGCCCGGTTTCGGGAGAAGTATTGTTTGTTTGTGTCATGTCCCTGTTCGGGGGTCCCTGTAATCATGTCTTGGAATAAGGCTTCCAGGTGTGGGAGTAGTTCTTCTCAGAAGGTTTTTTAATTGCCTCCCTCAAAACCGTCTGGGCCTAGGGACATGACATTTTAAAGTGACCCATATGAATGCTTTGTGCTGTGAGGCTGTGCGTGAAACGCACTTGTTGCACAGTTTCAAAAATATCTGGGACTTTAACTAAGAGCAAAAATGTACCCAACCTAGTCAAGGCCCCCTCCTCTGACACCATCTCATTAAATCAAAGAACATCTATTGGTACCCTCACATCCCATCCCCCTGATGCCTTTTTAGACTCACTCTTCCCAGAACAGCCCCTGAAAAGAAGCACTCTGTATGTAATCTAACACACAGAGAGGGCGCTTGTACAGCCAACATATCCATGAATAGATACACAATTAGATATAATCTTATAGAGGCCGCCTATATGGACATACATTTAGGCTTACATACAAGCATACAGACAAGCATGCAGACGCCCTTAAAGAAGGACAAATATACATATAAAGACACATTCATGCACAGATTAAAGACACATATACAGGAAAATCTCTCATGGGGATACAGAGAAATACTCATAAATAGCCGTACATGGATATATTTACAAACAGAGACATACATTAAAACTCATGAACAAACCAAATCAGACACATGCAGAAAGACACATACACACGCACATAAAGGTACACTTACACACAGAGACAAATATACACACCCTTGTAAAGCAGACTAACATACAGAATACACATGCAAACTCAAAAGCATACACATATAGACACATTCATGCATATACAAAAGCAAACATGAAGACAAATAGTGGCATGCACAGACACATTGATAAATTCAAGCACAGACAGGAAAAAACACAATAACTTACAGAAACACACGCATACGCATGACAACAGACAAAACAGAAACACAAACACTCAGATACAGAGACGGACACACAATCACGGACAGACAAATGCCCACCCTACCCACACATTTTTGTTTCTCATCCTATCTGCTTCCTCTTTATTGCTTGTGTTCCCCTTCATTATCTCCCCTTATCCAAAAAAAATAACTCAATCCAAAGTAAAAAGCAAACAAACAAAAAGAACAATGGCAAGAGACAGAAAAAAATGGGGATAAATGCCAATTAAGAGTCACAAATTAAACAGAGAATATCAGTATAAGCAAAAGTTGAATTTAATTAGAAAATAAATAACCAGACTATGTGTGATTTTAGTTTGCTTTGAAGAATCTAGTTCCGAACTGTGATATGCTGAGATTGTCTGCCCCCATCCTTTGAAGTGTTATTGGAATACGTAGGTTCAATAAACATTCAGTATTGAAGCATAATGATCTTCCAAGTACACAGTGTGATACCATCAGTGTAGATATAGACAATGTAGGTCAATATTCCAGTATGCCTACCAACACATTCAGCGTAACGGAATAGACAGGCGATTTTCCGTCAAGAGAGACCCCTTGATCTTAAATGTCAGCTGGGACTGTAGGGGTTGTAGGTGATATTGATCAGTGAAAAACAGTGGTGGATTTTGCCTAATTCTCAACTGAAACATTTCATGTTTTGTGAGGTGGTCTTCCCCTGAATAAATGTACACCATCAGTATTCCGGAGTCCTGTCTGTGTTTGTCTTTGTTTATTGCGCTTGTCTGTTAAAACATTTAGCCTACAAAGTTAGCCTTTTGACCAAAGTGTTTAAAATGAGAGTGATGGCAGTTTGTTTCTCGCTGTTCTTTCGTCCGGTGTGTTGAGTTACAAGCTCTTGGTAACAGAAAATACTACCAGCTGTCATGGTCAATCAGCCGTCAAATTCCATTTTTTTTGTAATACAATAAATGAGCTTTTTGATTGGCTACCAGTGATCCGGGCTTGAACAGTAAATCTCTGCAGTATGCGCACACAGCTATGATATGTACAAGAGTACAAAAAGATTCAGAATAGCATCTTGCAAACTGTCTATCACGTATAGTGTGTGTGTGTTTTGTTTTGGTTTTTTTTCTAAAAAGATGGTACCCTTTGGTCTCTAGCCTACCCTCTAGTATAATTAATAATATATTGTTTTTTTGTTTTTTTTGTAATACCTCTGAGTTCCAGATCAAAATATTCTGGGGGAAATTATGCAATTTAACCTGAAATTGCTTTTTAGATATTTAATGATTATTTAGGGCACCTGTGGAGAAAGTATAACACTTAATCTGAGCAAGTCAGTGTCTAAAAACAAAGTATAGAAATGTATACATTTATAAAAAAAATAATAATACTAATATAGGCTATAATCAGGGAAAATCTGAAATTAATGAATGGTAGAATTAAAGGGAAACTATGGGCTTGGAATACAAAATGGTCCCCATGATCACCGCTGCAGTGTCATACAGCTGCCAGTAGGTGGCAGGATATTACTATACAGCAGTGGTTCCCAAACTTTTTAGGTTCACGGTGCACTTAATATTTCTATAGTATTTTTCCAAGGCACCTCAAGTTAAAATTTCTAGGTTGCATATCTGTTCAGTGCTGCCGCATTTATTGGCGCTATAGTGTAATGTACAGTGTTGGTGTTTGTATACATGTATTGTAAGGTGTGTTTGTATGTGATGTTTGCGTTTGATTGCAGGGGGATGTCTGAATGTAATGTTCACTTTTAAATGTGGATGTACATTTGTGTGAAGTATTTGTGTTTGAGTGAAGGGGTGTGTGTGCGTATTTTTTTTTGTTTGTTTGAAGGGGGGGTGTTTGTATGTAATATTTGTGTTATATTGCAGGAGTGTGCTTGTATGTTGTGCTGGTGTTTGACTGCTTGGATTTATGCACATACATACATACTTACACAGATGTTCATGCACATTAACACACAGATGCATATAAACACAATGACACATACACACAAATTCATATAGACACCGACATATACACACATGCACCCTGACACACACAAACATTGAAACATGCCCACACCATGACACATATACACACTGACATAAAAGCACACACCCTGACACACAGATGCACATACACAGATGTGTGTGCAGACACAGAAGCACACTGACATATATATACACAGACACATGCACACCCTGACACACATACACGCACTCACACACACACACACTCAAACTCATACACACACACACACACACACAATTTTTTTTTAATATCGCCAGCCACCCTCCTGTTAGCTTACTTTATGTGCCAGGAGGGTGGCTTGGAGTCCTGCTGCTGTGGGAGTGAGAGGTCTGGAGCTCTTCATGCTCCTCTTCCCTCACGCTGCGTCTGCCTCCTCTCCTTCCCCTGCTGTCTCTCTGCATGACGCTGGGAGGAAGTGACAGGTTGTCACTTCCTCCCAGCCGGCCGACATTACAGAGACCGGGTCGCGGTCTTAAAGGACCACAGCACTCGACCGGTCCATGTTGAGCAGTGATGTTTCCCCGGAGCTATAATCATAGCACCGGGGAAACATTCCGTGGTACCCCTGTGGGCACACCGTTTGGAAACCGCTGCTATACAGTATTGGTATATATCAGTGGTGCCCAAATATTTTAGGTTCAAAGCGCCCTTAATATTTCAATATTTTTCTAAGGCGCTCCAAGTCAAAACAATTTTCTAGGTTGTATATGTGCATAAACTGGGCTCCTGTTCGGCAGAAATGCTTGCTGTTCATGCGCAGATTTAGAAACTAATCTTGGGAGGGGCACTTGTAGATTATTTAAAGAAACAATCCAGGCACAATAACCAACGCTACAAGTTTGCGAGAGGAGAATCCGGCGGAGCTGCAGGTTAGAACTTCCCTCGGGTCCTCTCCCTCCCCTGCCAGCATTACACTGTTATCAGGCTGGAGAGGGAGATCTCTGATCTCCCCTCCTGTCCTGCAGAGCCGGCAGGGGCGAGGGAGGCACAGTTTTATTTTAGTGTAAACCAGCCATGTCAAACTCAAGGCCCACAACTAATATTTATGCGGCGAAGGAGCGCTGAGTGTAAGCTCCCCCTGCTCAGATCTCCGCAGTGATGCCGGGAGCCAGAATATGACGTCACTCCGGCAATCGACACCACTGCGGCGCGAGGGAGCTGAGCAGGGAGAGGTTAAAAATCAGTGTAACAGAATGGTTTTGTCAAATAACATAGATGGCCTATTTAAGACTCTCTAAAGGATATAAATGCATGTAAGTATGAAATTACATTGAGGAATTGCCCATTTAACACCATACTATCCATTATGTGAGGCCTACATGTACCTGTCCTGTAGGGGGAGTCTATTTTCAGCACTTTTAATGGGCCTTTTTGGAGCTTATGTGGGTTAATGGGGAGAGATAACTACCTAGAGCCTTGGCCAGTGTTCTCTGTAGTCCAGTGCCAAAAACTGTGACTGTCCCCCCTAATTAAGGACAGTTTGGAGGTATGATCCAAGCACTGTAACATAACTACAAATATTCCTTACATTCCTTGTCATGTTGCAAGGAGAGCGTCCTTGTTCTTGAGTCTCTGCTGTTCATCCAAATATTCTTGCAGCCATAATTCCAACTTTTCTATTCAAATATTTCACAGTGGTCAGCAATAAAAAATGGGAATGCCAGGATTGGCTGAAGGGCTTCTGACACTTCCTGGTCTAGGGAAGTTGTACCTCATGTTTTAGCCTATATTTTGTAAATCAGTTTTTTAATTAATAGTTTACTAAATAAACTATTTGCTTGTTACATTTTTATTGGTGCTTTAGAACATTCTTTGAACTCCCTAAGGACTAAAAGCGATTTATACCTTCATAACGATATGGCCCTATGCCTTTGCCAACATGAAACTCTCAACTATTTAGTTTTGACAGCTCTATACAGCCCAGCTGCACCTGACTCAGATATTGTATATGGCAATTGATCTTTACAAGACTAGATTATTATGATAGCATATGCTGTCATTGGTCCTTAATGGGTTAAAAGCCTGCTTAAATATTTAAGTATTTAGCGGAAGAGGAAAAGTGTCAAAACAAGGATATAAAGCCGAAGTCTGGCCAGCTTGGAACATTCTCCATCCAGATGTCCGACTGCTAAGTGATGTCATTTAGGAAACAACTCAATATTCTCAGAAACACAGTGAACCAGTGTGTATTGGAAGTCCACGGCGCGAATCAAAGCACCATTCAGTGTCCAAAAGGAAAAATAGCCATAATGCGAAGACAAAGCAGTTTAACAGGAAAGAAACTGGATTCACAAAAATGTCACGTAGGTCATGAGGATACTTTGGTTAATTGGCACACTGTGCCGCTGTTAAAGCTTGTCACCCAAATTCCCAGTGGACAAATAAAAAAAACACACATTAATTATTTTTTTTGGAGGGGAGGGGGGGTAATTATAATAATCACATCAGGGATGTGAATAGAGTTTTAAAACGATAGATTAATAATTCTCTTTATTTACTAAGCATTGTCATTAAAGACTGCCTAACAATTCATGTATGGACAAACTATTATATAGCAAGTCACTCAGATGCTCACGGTAATTTATTTGTTAAATTGGCCTATTCTGACACTTGCAATTTTGTCCCCTCTTTTTGAAATGTGCTTTATCTCGCTTGATCCCTTTCTGAGAGATTTGTTGCATCTCTTTTTCTGTTATTGTTCTCCCATTCGTGCTGTTTTGTCTGCTGCAGATATTTGTGCTTTCCTCTTATGTTTGGGTGTTACTGTGGCCATGTCTCCCATGTGTCCCTTTTGTGCGGTCCTGTCTCCACCGCCAGACCTTGTAGTGCTCTGGTCTCTCCTCTCTCCCTTTTTTGTGGTCCTGGCTTCCCTGTGTCCACTTTCTTGGGTCTTACCTCAGTTGTGTTCCCGTAGTTGGCTCCTGTCACCCTAATTTCTAGACTTGTTTTCCCTGTATCCATGTATTTCCATTGTGACCCCATGTTTTAATCATAATACAGATTACTGAACAGCGCACATATAAAAATAAATTTCTAAGCAAACAAATATGGGGATTAAGTTCCACCATATGGCCATATTGTGTTAAGACCACCTCTACATCACAGTACCCCAATATTAGATGGTCCCACACAAATTCCAGCATGGGAGACAAATCTAATAGTGCTAGTGCTAAATACACTGATGTGTATTTAAATAATCTGTTGTAAGAGCATTGTGAATATATATAATGCAAAATTAGTGTGATAAATGCAATCCAAAAAATCACAGTAAAAACTAAACAATTAAAGTGATAATGCTCTGCTGTGTATATACCCACAATGCATATTATAAATCTGCTGTGTGACATTTATAGGGACATTACTATAACACACCTCCTGACATATATACATGTGGTCACCTCCAAAGGTATCTGAAATGCTGGAGGGCTGGGCGGGGTGCTCAACCCAAAAATAATCCAATTTTTTTAAGACAGCTGTGGCCACAGTTTAGTGGTTTTAATCTGAATTTTGCAATTTGCTGCTCAGCTCAATTGAATTTGATGTTTAGTGAATACTTTCTAAAGAAATAGATCTTTTGAGGTTTTGCAAATTGGTGATTTTATCTTTCATGTAAGGGTCCTCTACACTTACGAATCTCTGTATGAAAAGAAGGCTACTCGACCTATGTCCTAAGAAAGTGAAATGCCGGATGTCAATGAGCATATTGCTGAGGAACTTTAGAATCTTACAAATCTGATAAGAGCCATTCAAGAAAGGTTAAGGTTCCATCTGAATTTGATTGCTAGCCAGTTCGGATCTTTTAACACATCACAATAATGGCCATTGTAATCATGTTGCATGAAAAAGCAGCTTAATGAATTATACAGAGTGCTCAGTACATTGAAATTAATTTGATGGCACAGACACTAATCAAGATAAGACTTTAATATGCAAAAGTGGACAAGAAACAACTGTGAATTATTGATCCCTAGGGTAGCCAGGGGTATACTAAAAAGACACCCCAAGAAGTGATCCAGTAATTATTTGTGGTATGATAATGCAAATCCTAGTTGCAAGACTAGGAGAAGAGTTGATAGCTAATATGAATAGGCATGGTTATTGGAAGTAGGATTCACAGTAGAAGTAGTGCGTATTGGTAGAGTGAACAGCTGTCAGGGAGGAGTGGGCAATAGTGGCATTATTATAGAGAGGTAAGGGGACTATATGGATATTGGTACAAGAAAAATCTATAAGATGGTATGAGCAGAGATAGCAATAAAGGATAAAGGTAGAGGGAATATTTTCAGGGCTCTGGGCAGTGGTAGTATTAGTGGATATTGATGGAGTGGTAGCTGAGATGTGGCAGTGAGAGTATTGGTGGATAGTCCCAGAGAGGTAGCTGCCAGGGGGTATTAGTAGTGGTAAGTTTAGTGGATAGTGGAGTAGCTGTCAGGGTTATTGGGCAGTGGTAGTATTAGTGGATAGTCCCAGAGGGGTAGCTGCCAGGGGGTATTAGTAGTGGTAAGTTTAGTGGATAGTGGAGTAGCTGTCAGGGTTATTGGGCAGTGGTAGTATTAGTGGATAGTCCCAGAGGGGTAGCTGCCAGGGGGTATTAGTAGTGGTAAGTTTAGTGGATAGTGGAGTAGCTGTCAGGGTTATTGGGCAGTGGTAGTATTAGTGGATAGTCCCAGAGGGGTAGCTGCCAGGGGGGTATTAGTAGTGGTAAGTTTAGTGGATAGTGGAGTCGCTGTCAGGGTTATTGGGCAGTGGTAGTATTAATGGATAGTGATAGAAGAAATAGCTGTCAGAAGATGTGACCGGTTGTAGCATAATGGTAGAAGGACAGGATTGGATTTCCCAATAGCCAGGTCTCCTATGTTTAATTGCAGAGGGGCAGGGACAGTTAAAATGGGGGTAAAACTCTGTGCTGTCCCAGATCCTCCGTTGTCTGTGTGTGAGGTTGGACATGAAGTGGAAGAGATCACTTCCCATCTGCCCACTAGCAGCCTCTCACACTGGAAATGTGTTGGAGGAGCAGCAGGGGCAGCATTGAGTGATGCACACTGTATAAAAACTTCTGCAACTCTAATAGTAATCATAGGAGGATGAGTACTTTGCAAATAACCATTTAACCCCTTAAGGACCAAACTTCTGGAATAAAAGGGAATCATGACATGTCACACATGTCATGTGTCCTTAAGGGGTTAAAGTCCACATGCCTCTTACACACTCTTTTTACTAAGCCTAAATCGAACCCTGCCCAAAACCAAGACAGACAATGTCATTATTCCCCAATTTAAGCACTCAAAGCCTAAATATGAAAACAAAATATTTTTCTTAACCCTAGGTGTAACTCCTCTTACAATCTTAACACTGCCTGTATCCCATACTAGATTTAAACCCACTCCTAAACACCGATTATAACTCAACGGTCAGACCTCTCAAACCGTTAATCCTCTTAACACCCTATGTAATTAATTACATCAACCCCTTTCACTCCCCCCTCCCTACCGTAACAACACCTAGCATTATCTTTGATTCTGCATGCCTCTATAAAACTCACTTTTTTGGGGTGTGAAGAGGGTTGGAAAGGAATGCAGGGGATGCTGTAAAATTCTGTGTCCTTTGGCATCTGATATGTAAATCTGGCCCTGTAGATGGAGTAGCTACAGAGGGTGTGGTAGTATTATCGAATAGTGATGGAGGGCTACTGTAAGATTGGAATGGACAGTTGTACAGTAGTATATAGTGATGGAGGAACCATTGTCAGTGGTGTGTAGGCAGTGGTAGCATTAGTGTTTTTGTAGAAGCAGTAGTAGCCCTCAGTATGTACGGGTAGGAGTGAGTTTTTTCCAATCCCAGGCTTCAACACACGCCAATGGTCCCAGTATCCCCATAGAAACAGGGAACTCAAACTCTCATTGCCTACGACTCCCAGAATTCTTTGAATGGATTAAATTGTTGAATAATCATGGGACTAGGCATTCGGCACGATCTGAGAAGCCAGAGTTTGGGCCAACTTTCGGCACTGTAGATATTGTGGACTACATCTCCCATAGTCATACAGCCATAATGCTGGCAAAGCATCAGGAGAGATGTAGTCCATAACATCTGGAGTGCTGAATGTTGCCTAGTCCAGGCTTAGACTATTGGTATACCTTGAGGACTAGGTTGGGAACCACTGGCATATGTTGTCGTTGTGGCAAGGGAGGAGCAGATATTTGCACCATTATAGATTTACTTACTAAAGTGAGAATTTAAAGTGAATATTTTAAATTCTAGCGACAGTGACAGCCAGGGGCGGACTGACAGGTCGGGTAGATCGGTCATGGACCGAGGGCCCGAGGCAGTCAGGGTCCCGGCAGCACAGCCATGATCTCCTCAGCCAGAAAAACATGATTTCTGCCATATTCCAGGCCCTGTAATGTATCACTCTGTAGATAAACCCCCCTCACCCATCTCAGGGAGACCTGGCAGTGAGGATTCAGTTCTTGCTGTCAGGTCTTCTCCCCCTGGGTGCTGTGTGTGAGGAGGAAGAGGCGGGGCCAGGGACATTACTTCCTGCCCTGCCTGAAGAGCACCTGGAAGATAAGGAGCTGCAGCAGCCTGGCAGACAGCACAGGTAAGCTCCTTATAGATTTATTCTGTACATTGCAGTTTGCACTCACCTCAGCCACCTCTGTACCCACCTCAGCTCCCCCCCAGTACCCACCTCAGCTCCCCCAGTACCCACCTCAGCTCCCCCCAGTACCCACCTTAGCCCCCTGTACCTACCTCAGCTCCCCCCCAGTACCTACCTCAGCCCCCCCAGTACCTACCTCAGTACCACATCAGCCCCCTGTACCCACCTCAGCCCCCCAGTACCCACCTCAGCCCCCTCTGCACCCACCACATCTCCCCCTGCACCCACCTTAGCCCCCTGTGTCTCTGAACCAACCTCAGCCCCCCTTTACCCACCATAGCCTCCTGTCTCCCTGCACCAACCCACCCACCTCACTCCCCTCTGAACCCACCTTACTTCCCCTGCACTCACCTCAACCACCATTCCTCCCTGTACCCACCCCAGGATCTACCTCTCCCTTTACCCACTTAAGCCCCTATGCTACGTCCAACTACCATAGCCCCTAATGCCTTTCAGTACCCACCACAACGTCTATGTCCAACCTCAGGGGTCCCTTGATCACCCACTGCCCGAGGGCCCTTTGAGTGGTCAGTCCGCCCCTGGTGACAGCAAAGCAGACTTATATCATTTTTTCTGTTTGGCTATTTTGAAATTCAGTTTTAATTTTCACTTTAGGAGTAACCGTGTTGGTGTCTAGACATATGGGATTTGCAGTCAGGAAAGCGGGTGCAATGGCTACATAAATGAATAATTATACTTTAATCAGGAAATAATTGCATAGTGAATAGTAATAGTAAGAGTCGCAGCAAGGGATTATTATTGGGAACATTTGCCAGTGAAACATTTGTGGACAGAGGGAATCGCAGAGTAAATATAAGAGAGGAGCGGGATTGGATAAATAATGAGGCAGTCAGGAAGGAATGGATTGTGGGAATTGCAATCAGGTCATTTTGCCATTATACTAATGGAATACATGAGTCTTTCAAATTATTGCATTCATTTTATACTAAGCATGGAAAGAACAGACTTTTAATGCAATAAATATAATATTTCATTCACAAAAATCTTTTCTTGTGTATTTTTTTTGTTTGTTTGTTTGTTTTACTATGCCAAGGGACTGGTCATTTCCATAAAGCTTCCACAGTCAGACACAGACATGCCGAGACATTTATTTATGAATAAAAATGGAGATCAGAATAGCGAGCCAATAACATCAATGAGTTACATGCATTTCCGCCCCTAACAAAGATGGCCGACACCAACCCTCTCCTGTGTCACGTGCCCTCACTAGAGCCCTCCAGTACTGGCAGAAGCTGTCACCTGACTCCCCCTACAGGTCCTGGCTGCGTTACTGTCACGTGTCCCGACTGCCTTCCCTCCACCCCCCTTGTATATCGGTCGGAGCCCGTCCCCTGCCTAGCAGTGACCGTCTCAGCCATGATGGTAAGTAGTGCTAGGTGGTAGGTGGCCCCCTTTACCCACAGTCTGGGCAGGGGGCTGCAGTCACAGGTACCCCCCCTGGCTGACCATTGTGTTCTCTCTATTACACAGCAGGAAGGCCTGGATGACGGACCCGACTTCCTGTCCGAGGAAGACAGAGCGGTGAGTGCCTACTTAGCTCCTCACACATTATATGGGGGTGGGGGTCTTCAGCTGCTGGATCACAGTCCCAGGAATGCAGGGATCAATCAAATGCCCACCCCCCATGATATAAAACTACAACTCCCATGATGCTTTGCCAGTCTCAAGGTTGGCAGAGCATCATGGGAGTTGTAGTTTTTAAACTGCAATATGGGGGGGTAGAGGGGTCCTACCTTATGTTGCTTTAATGCATCAGGTAAGGCTCCAATTGCATAGCAGTGGGGGCCCTAAGAGTATTTTTTACAAGCTTGATATTAAACACCTTTTAAGCATTATATGTTTTAAGAATATTATAATTGAACCCTCCTTGACATAATAGTTAAAGCGTTTCACATTATAATTATTATTATTATTAGAATACAGATTGCTAGGCAACTTTTTTGGTACTTCAGATGTCGTGGACTACATCTCTCATAATGCTGGCAATTCATCAGGGAGATGTAGTCAACGAAATCTGGAGTGCCGAAGGTTGGCTACCCTTGGAATCGAGTAACGCAGTGATGGGTAGTATTGGGCACCCCAGCAGGTGCTGTTCTGTTTCTTGTCGAACCATTTGGCATTATGTGCATCATGAAAAAAAATATTCTGCAGCTACTGTAGTGCTAAACCTTAGCCATCATTGTATTGTGTGGGGATTCTGGAGCATATATCTTTTAACTTTAGAGTATTGTAAATGTTGCCTTTGCAGAGAAAGGGTAGTGTTTACATTGCTGCCACTCCGACAATCACTAGGGAGAGTTCCTGGACTAGGTCCTGCAATCTTTGCAGAACATACCTTCAGTGTCTCCGTGCTCTACATGGGGATGCTGAATGCACTCACCCCTCCCAAAATCAATTATTTCTGTCAGGGAGGTAATCTAAATATTGACTGTAGCACTATAGTATTCAAAATACATGCTTACAAGTTGTTGTTTTTTAATGCGTTATATGGATAATACGTTAAAAAGATGCAAAGCTAAAATTATAATAGAAAAATTCCAACCTTTTAATGGTTCTATATGTGCAGAAACTGCAAAATCATCTCCCCTACCAGTAAGAACCTCCACCAGTGGTGGGCCTCTCTGCCTGTGGTGTTGGATCTTGTATCATAAACACACTGCCAAACAGGGGTTTATTGACAATTTATTTAGGCCCCAGCCAGCAGTTCCACTCACCACAGAGGATAAATAGAACCTCCGAATGATCTGATGGCAGCTATACCTGTGTTGATGCTGTTGGTATTTTGACTGTTCTTTTCTCTGTTTACTAACTGGCGCAGCGCACAGTGTTTCTTCAAACCACTGACCATGCGTGTCTGCAGCTGTGGCATTAGCTTTCATTCAACATCAGGGAGGGGAAGTGTGGATTTGAATGATGTTCGCTCACGCAGTATGCCCAGGAGATGCATAATTTGGCACAGACAGTGATGGAAACCTAGCTTTATCCTCTGATGTACTGAATGTGCAAAGAGAAACCTATAACGTGTGCAAGGAGCGTAAGTTGTTATGGTGCGAGGAGTGACCGTTGGACATAATAGAGGGCTGCATTGCTGAGAGTCTTGTTTGCCGAAGGAAACATGCATTTGTAAAAGTCAGCGTCTACATTACAGGAAGTACAGAGTGAGACAGACTCCCTGCTGTCATGTAATTGTATTATATTTTTCACTAAACTAGGAATTGTGGGGGATTGGCAAGGTCATTTCCAAATCTTACACAAAACTAGCAGAGCTGGAAAAATATCGGTGTTGGAGAATTCTCATTTTTTTTTTTTTAGCTTACAATTTGCAATTCTTTAGTCAAATCTCCGTACTTTTTGGTTTTGTGATTAAGCTCATAATTCCTATATATTTGTGTTTTGCCTTCTTTAAAAAAAAAACAAAAACAGAAATCATTAAATATTTAAGTAATTTACAAAAATAAAAATAATGCTGGTCTAATAAAATGCATGCTTAATCTTGTTCTAAAAGTTGAATTTGTATTGTTTGTGTATACTGTCTGATTTAAAGGGACACTATAGTCACCAGAACCAATGCAGCTTAATGTAGTGGTTCTGGTGTCTAAAGCTTGTCCCTGCAGTCTTAGCACTGTAAACATTGCCGTTTCGGAGAAAAGGCAGTGTTTACCTTGTTGCCTAGCTACACCTTTAGTGGCAGTCACTCTTCATGGAGACACTGAACCTTCCTCATATGAGGAGATGCTGATTTGCCATGGTGGCATTTAGCTCCGCCCTCTGTTAATCCAGCCAATCCAATGCTTTCCCATGGGAATGCATTGTGATTGACTGAGATCATCACTTCTGATGATGTCAGCCAAGGAGGCAGACCCAGCACCAGCAGACTGGAAAAAAGGTAAGATATTACTATATTTGGGGATCTGTATAGTGTTTGTAACACTATAGGTTCAGGAATACATGTTTGTGTTCCTGACCTTATAGTGTTCGTTTAAAAGTTTGTTTGCTGTGTTAGGGGTAGATTATTGCTATGTTGCCTATATTCTGTGAAGTAATATGGTCCTGCCTGTGGTGTATAGTACGGTTGGCCAAAAGTTAGTTCACCAGATAGAAGTAGACCTCTCGTCATGCTGTGGCTCTTGAAAATGGCAAAGCATAAGGAGTAGTTGACAGCTATCCTTGGTTTATAGACTATCTACTTTTTACTGTTAGTAATAGCTTTAGGTAAACTATGCTGAATATGTCTAAAATGTTTAGAGATTTTTCACTGAACCAGTTATTCAAAACTTTTTATAGTAAATTGTTATGGGGAGACTCCATGCGCATTCAAGTTTGCAACCAGAAAAATCGCCCGGTCCTTTTCTGTATCAAAATCACCTACGTGCTATTACCTTGATGATCCATTCTTCAATGCTATACCTAGCTTAGGACTCATTTTTCGTGCTAATATTTTGTGAAATTCCCTCATTAGATTCTTCCTAAACTCAAGAGTGTCCAATGTGCTAGTGTTTGGCCTGTAAACAATGTATTATTGAGCTGTTGCCTAGATAAGAAAACATGTCTGTTCCGATCAGTAGGAACCTAGGTTTATGTTTGAACCCTGGGGTGAAAATCCACTGCTATAACGCATACTGCTGCTCTCTCTTCGAAATCTCTTGGTGGATCCAGGTGATCTAATTGGAATTAGAGGATATGTAGTGCGGAATAACACACACGACACAAGACGTTTCATACATACATTATATCACTGTACAAGTTAAAGGACAATCTATGCTACCTATCCACTGTAGCTCACTGTAGTGATTATGGTTCTATTAGTATACAGTATGCATACTATCCCTCCTTTTTCTCGTCAAACAGTTTTGGAGTGATTAGGCAAAAATCACGACTTTTGCGTGATCTAGTGCTATTCCAACTAAACTGGATATGAGTAATAGGGTGAGAACAGTGGGAGATTTCTTTATTATTTTATTTTCTTATTTATATAGCGCCAGCAAATTCTGTAGCGCTGTACAATAAAATATTTCTTTTCAGTTGTATTGATTTTTTTTTTTTACATTCTATTTTTTACCATGTAGAATAGATTGTGATTTTTAGCTATTTTCCCGGGATGCACAGACAGTACAGCCTAGTTTCAAGGTTACATATTTGACATACAAAAACATATTTGTTAACCGTCGGCAGTTAATATATTACGTTTGGTTTTTATTAGAGCAATTTTATTTCAAAGATTGGAGGTTATTTTCTGGTAGATTATGCCATAGTCCAGATACCATCGTGTCTCACATGGCTACCCTTGTAGGAGGAAGATGATGGTGAGCTACTCGCCTCCAGCTCTTTTTTTCCAATGTTGTCTATACTAATTTGTCTACTGGTCATCATTCTTGAACTGCTAGGCATCTGTTGCATTTGCATGAAAAATGTCCTTTCCTATCCGCTTGGGGGAAAAAGCCAAGGTTTAGCCTTGCCCCAAAGACATACATATCACACCCTTATGAATATCTTTAAAACACAGTGGTATTTCAGTGAATTTACGGTATACCGTAAATATTAAAGATATAAGACACTTCACTGGCCAAATACAAATTAATAAAATGCACTTTTTAGTAGATATACCCCAAACGAAAACGTGCATGTATTTAATTATGCATTTTTTCATTAGGAGTTAATCTAAAAACAGCTTGCAAAACCTGCAGTTCTGTTGTCTGCTGCCTTTGCAAACCTTCCCCTTTTAACCCCGCCCAGACTTTCTGTGGCTGTCCAATCACAGACTTCCTACTGCAGCTCAGTGAGAAGTCTCTGCAAGGCAGGTGCTCTGGGCAATTGCTGCCTCTTGCGTTCCGCTTAAATTAGCTAACCAAACCAGGAAATAACATTACCTGTTGTCTGATTGAAAGCCAAGGGGTGTAACCAGGTTATTGTATAAAAGTGTCCATTTCTATAGAACTCTGCACTTTTTGCAAAATGAAGAATAGAGAACACATTCTTTACACATAAAGCTAAAGTTGTTGAGGGATTTGGATTGTCCCTTTTAATAGCAATTATGAATGGCAGGTTCATTTTAAAAATCCTGCACTATTTTTATTTGACACTTTTGTGTGAAGGAAATCCATTTCAATTCCCAATATGTTTAGTGCTAGTAAAAGTACTTGGGGCCCCCTGATCTGGGGTATCCTCAAAACTGGATATGTCCCTTCTCCTACTGTCAACCTACCTTGCAGTGGATGCCATACCAGGGAAATGGTTTATAAACCCCAATGTTATTGACATTCCTGCATTTTGAGCATCAGTTTTGTTCAACCTGGATGACATTCATTGGCTGAGAGTCCCAAGCTAATAAACACCCAGCACTCTCAGCCAAACACCGCTTTCCAGGTTGTAATCTCATTATTAAAAATTGTAAAAATAAATGGACATTGATAATACAGGGGTGTTATTGCTGCACTATGCGTGTTGTTGCTGAGGGGCCCCATTTACATCAGGCCACTCCTAAGTAGTTTGAAGTAAAACCGTTAAATGGCGCCCAGAGACAAAGCTGTAGTGGTTGTGTTGCTTTGAGTGCTCCCATTTAAAAAAAAAAAAAAAAGTTATTTAAAGCACCGTGACCACCTTCATTGATTTGAAGTGGCTCTTACAGAGTTTAACTCCTTTGCCATCTTTGGAGCAACTCAACCCCCGGCACGTCATACGCCAATTCGGAACACGTTCCGGCCTGGATCTTGTCCGTTCTGTGCCTGTATCTAAGCACAGAGTTACATTCATTGGTGAGTGTGGTCATCTGACGCTCTCCGCCAAAGAACGGCTGGTGGGGTCAGCCTCTTGCTTCTTCAGATCTGCAGAATCCAGATACACGTCACAGCCTGTAAGAAAGGAGCCTCGGCGCCTGGCTTAACCCCTTAAGGACCAAACTTCTGTAATAATAGGGAATCATGACATATCACACATGTCATGTGTCCTTAAGGGGTTAATCAGGTCCCAATGGCATACCACTGCAAAACAGTTTGCCCCGTTGCTGGGAAATGGAGTCCGGATACTCCTGGAATCATAACTACTAAAGTGGACCTTAGTGGTTATGATGCTTAGTGTAACACTTCTTTTTCTGGGAGCACAACTAATACTTTTATATATGTACATACACATGAGATTTAAAGGGTCACTTTAAGCACCATAACCACTGTAGTGTATTGTAGTGGTTATGATGCACTGACACCAGTGGTAAAGTCTCAGTGGTAGTGGACATTGCTATGTCATTCATTAAGCGAGTGAGTTGGCATGTGAGTATATGGCATATTGGCGACATTAAAAAGAGCTATGTCAGCCTTGGAAATCCTATTTGTTGTCCTTTACGGTATACACTTAGTCATTTATTCCCAGCGAATTATGTTTTTGTGAGTTTATTTTCAGTCTGAAAAAGCAGGAGAATGCCAGATGTATTTCGTAACACATAGCAAATTCTGTTTGAGAAGAAGTCCACATAATTTACGTTTTTTCCATTTAAATTCTAGTATTTCTGCAGATTTAGCCTGACAAAAACATCTGGATGTTCACACATCTAGTTATGACAATCTGCTTGTATTTTAGTACTGCAGCGATTTATCAAAGTATATTGAATTGAAAATTACAAATATTATTAAATGTAGCTTAACTTCCTTTAATGTAAGCTGTGCTCGTGTTCAAAGCCTCTTACTTGTATGTTCTTAATAATTACACTAAACCTTTGCTGATTTTTCTTTTGCCTTTTCACTAGAATCATGAGAAGAAAAAAACTAATTATTCTAGGGATAAAATGGCAATTTTATCACTGGAACAAAATTCCAGACGCCTACTATGCGGACACCAAGAGGAGATTGGCTGTGGCAACAAAGCCAAACCGGCAGCTCAGCTCACGCTGAGCTCTCATTGGCTGAGCTGCATTCCGTCAGGAAGACTTTTTGTAAAATGCTGAAGAGTGGCTAAGATGTAGAGCTATGCTGCACAAAACTGCACTATGCTGCACACGATAAGCTAAGTAGCCGTTGAAATCTCCTTAATGTAACCTAAAGATGTAACGAAGAAGCAATAAGTGTAGCAGATGTCCTGCAAAAAAAAAAAAAAAATTTATTTTTAAATGACTGGACTGGTCTAGCTATTCACTTTCACAGTTGGCCACTTTATGAACACTGTTATAGCCACTTACTGTGGCGTTCCGGACTTTTTAAAATCTCTGGCCTTATTTACATTTACCGGCTTGGTTAACTATTATTTTATTTTTTTTAGTTGCCAGACATCTGCTACATTTATTGTTTCTTTGTTACATCTTTTTGTTAAAGGAGCACTATAGGGTCAGGAACACAAACATGTATTCCTGACCCTATAGTGTTAAAACCACCATCTAGCCACCCTGGTCCTCACATGCCTCCCTAAATTGTAAAATCTTACTTGTATTTTAGTCTGGAGCTGCATGCTTTGTCCCTGTTTCCTTTAGACCTGCCCACTGCCTGCTGACATCAGCAGAAGTGGTAGCCTGAGCCAATCACAGTGCTTCCCCATAGGATTGGCTGAGACTGACAAAGAGGCAGATCAGGGGCAGAGCCAGCATGATTCAAACACAGCCCTGGCTAATCAGCATCTCCTCATAGAGATTAATTGAATCAATGAATCGCTATGAGGAAAGTTCAGTGTCTGCATGCAGAGGGAGGAGACACTGAATGCTTGGATGCATTTTAGGCAGCCATGACCCAGGAAGGATCTCTAACAGTCATCTGAGGAGTGGCCAGTGAAGTTATCACTAGGCTGTAATGTAAAGACTGCATTTTCTCTGAAAACATAGTGTTTACAGCAAAAAGCCTGAAGGGAATGATTCTACTCACCTGAACAAATGCAATAAGCTGTAGTTGTTCTGGTGACTATAGTGTCCCTTTTTAAGTTTAGGAGATTTCACCGGCTATTTAGTTTCATGTGTGTTTCACTTTACTCATGCATAGCAAGTTCTTTTTCAATGTGTTGATGGCTCTGGATACAATGATTTAGAGTGGCTATTCTTTATGTTGGTTTCCATTTACTTAAACAAAAAAAATAATCTTTTAGGTAAGCATACTTTCTCATATCAATACAAAATAAAAAATGTTTTTGACAGTGCAAGATGTATTTTGTTTTTCTTTTGCTTTTATTAATATGAAACGGTAATATATATATATATATATATATATATATATATATATATATATATATATATATATATATAAAAAATTTTGTTTTTTTTGTTAATCTTTATCCTTGCCCTAAGGGTAATTCACCACCAGTCCGTTACAGTTTGTTCCTCAGCTACCATATCACTGTTTGCTGTTCTAAGACTGATGTACACAAGGTTCGCTAGTTAAGATTGTAAGCCAGTAATACACGTCTGCCTTTTAAATGGGTGTGTTCATATTAAACAGTTTAACTGCTTTTAAAAATTAAAAATTATTAGAAATGTATAATATTGTAATTTGCTAGATATGTTTAATGCAGCTACCACATTGTTCCTCGCCCGTCTGTCTGTCTGTCTAGTTTGCACGGTGTGTATTTAAAGTCACTTATAGCATAAAATCCCTGCAATGTTGGTTAATTATCCACCTTCTAATGGGTATAGTATTAACTAGGTTTCAATTCCCTCATTAAAGGAACACTCTAGTGCTATAAATTAGAGATCAACAGATTATTGGTCTGGCCGATATTCTGAATTTTCAGCAATATTGGTATCGGCCTATAAAGATACCGATAATGTAGACCAGGGCCACCATCAATTCATGACAACCAAGACAGTTGTCATGGGCCTGGCGGTGGCCTGGGCCTGGCCCACAGCACACTCTTACCTTCCCTTCAGCTCCCGTGTTTAAATCTTGCGAGTCCCACGGCCGTCAGAGCGTTGCCACGGGCGGCACACAGGCAGCAAGTGTTAGACAGGGGAGATGCTGGGGAGGGAAGTAATAGTGCTGCTGGGCCCCCTCTGCACAGGCCATGCCACCGGACCACCAGGGAATGCCATATCCAGAAAAATTAAAATGCCCCTCACCTCCCCCCCCATTATACACACATTACATACCTACACAAACACACTGCATTCATTATATGCACACTACACAAACACACACTGCATTCACTATGCACACTACACAAACACTCTGCATTCACTATGCACACCCTACACAAACACACACTACACAAACACTCTGCATTCATTATATACACACTACACAAACACACACTACACAAACACTCTGCATTCATTATACACACACTACATTCACTATACACACTACACACACTCTGCATTCATTATATACACACTACACAAACACACACTACACAAACACTCTGCATTCATTATATACACACTACACACACACTACATTCACTATACACACACTCTGCATTCATTATATACACACTACACACACTACATTCACTATACACACACTCTGCATTCATTATGTAAACACTACACAAACACTCTGCATTCATTATGTAAACACTACACAAACACTCTGCATTCATTATGTAAACACTACACAAACACTCTGCATTCATTATGTACACACTACACAAACACACACTACACAAACACGCACACTGCATTCACTAATTAAATACTCTCACTGCATCCACTAGACACACATATATTCTTGAAAACATAAAAAAAATTCTGACTGGCATGTATATTTTGTGCAGCTACGAGAAGTGAGCTTGACTCTGTTCTCACTGTGGAAGTGCCTCTAGTGGCGGTCAGGTAGACCTACTAGAGTCACATTTAGCCCTACAATATAAATATGGCCTTATCTGCCAAAATCCTGTGTGCTTCACCTCACATTTGCAAATTAATATCCATGTAATGTGACATATGGCATTTGTTGGACATATTTTACATTTTATCTTAATGTCTGGCTTATCTCTACCATGGAAAACCGTGCCAAGGTCAAATCTTAAAGCAGATTATAACATTCCTGCATAAAGCTTTTTCACAAATGCCCATTCTTTGCATATGTTTCTTTATGTGTAAAATCTCCTCATTTTCTCGACGTTTGTTTCAGTCAGCGGAATATGCTGCCCCGGAACTTGTTTCTTCAATCATTAAAACAAACGCGTGATGTGTAATTCAGCACGTAAAGATCCAGTCAGTACAAAGTCTGCTAAAACTAAAATATTTAAAGTTCATTTTCCCTTTTGTCATTAATTCTTAGCAACATCCCCCATCCTTTGTCTATTTATTTTGTGTTTTTTTTGTTTTTTTGTTTTTGTTTTTTACCCCTATCTGACAAATGTCTTGCCAGGTAGGCTAAATCTTTGGCATCTTAGCTTAAAGTGGCACTGTCACCTTCTGGTAACTTTGCAGAGTTTCTAAACACATTGCTGCTGGAGACCGCGGGGGTCCTCTTCCTACTTTGCCTCAGTATGTCTCTTGCTGGTTTGGAATTTCGAAAGGTTCTATATTTGCGATTTTATTAATTTTTGAGGGGGAATGACAGTGCAGCTTTAAGCCATTTTCCTGAAAGGATTAGTTCCTTTCAAATGACATTTACTGGTATCTGTCTGTTTCCATCCCACACATTCATAGTGCTTTTACATGCCTCATCCCTCCACTTACTGTAAATGAATTACCCCGCCTATGGCTTCACCGTAATTTACAAGCTTACTGAGAGATGGTAGATAACCTTTTATATAGGATAAGATATGTAGGACTGCAGGACTTGCTAAGAATTTAGAAATTGAATGTTAAATGGTCATTTTCATTATTTACTTGCTGATCATTGATTGCTGCTCTCAATCATCCCTTTACAAGGATAATCTGAAATTCTAATGCATATATATTGGTTAGGTACAGATGTCTTCTGTTTTATCGAAGTCCCGCCTTTTTAAAAAAAAAAATCTTTGTTTTTGGTGCGCAGATAATACACATAATAACCTTGCATCGCCACATTAGCGGAACAAACCATGCCTTTTCAGACAATGTATAACAGTGGTATGGCGTTTAAATGACATGCACACATTTTTGTTTTAATTGAGTCTAACTTGCTAGTCAGGTACGTTTGAAAAACTTAAATTACGTTTAGTCACTCTGGAGGCTTAAACGAGTCGCAGGTATTAACCAAAGAAGGTACAGTATATTGATAATTAATAAATGATTATGTTTGCTAACGGTTCTGTCTATTGTGGGTACATTCAAGTGCTAATAAAACAGGCTGACCCGGAGCAATGAATAATATGAGCCCTGTGGCCCATGCATGGTAGTTTAGGGAGACACATATAGATGTGGTTAACAAGTAAACTAACTTTGCTTGGTACATTGATTCACTCACAGTAAGACTGCTTTTGATAAACTCTGTTAAAAGGGAACGTAAACATAAACAGAAAGACCTGTCACATTTTTTAACATGTTATCCGCTGCTTTGTAGTGAACGGGTAGCTATGATGTCCTCTGTGAGCAAGGGGGTACCAAAGGCAACCAACAAAGGTATCAAGTCCCCTAGAGTCCCGCAATGCCTGTGCTTTAGCCTATGCCTTGTATGGTCATCTCCCAGGCTTGCAATATGCCGGTCAGCTTGTGCAGTCTCCCAGATGCGGGGGAGTTTGGAGCCATGCTTGTCGGTGAGTGTGATTACCTCCGGGTCGTATCCGAGCTGGGTACACACGTCTTTGGCTGGGGCCGCTCCACGTTTGCCGACCCGCAGCTAACCATGGCAGCATTTAATACTGGTTAGTTCTTATTACAACAGCTACCATGGCAGCATATAATACTGTTTAGCTCTTCTTACAGCAGCTAACCATGGCGGCATATAATACTGGTTAACTCTTTTTACAGCAGCTAACCATGGCGGCATATAATACTGGTTAGCTCTTCTTACAGCAGCTAACCATGGCAGCATATAATACTGGTTAGCTCTTCTTACAGCAGGTAACCATTGCAGCATATAATACTGGTTAGCTCTTATTACTCACAGCAGCTAACCATGGCGGCATATAATACTGGTTAGCTCTTCTTACAGCAGCTAACCATGGCGGCATATAATACTGGTTAGCTCTTCTTACAGCAGCTAACCATGGCAGCATATAATACTGGTTAGCTCTTTTTACAGCAGCTAACCATGGCAGCATATAATACTGGTTAGCTCTTCTTACAGCAGCTAACCATGGCAGCATATAATACTGGTTAGCTCTTTTTACAGCAGCTAACCATTGCAGCATATAATACTGGTTAGCTCTTCTTACAGCAGCTAACCATGGCAGCATATAATACTGGTTAGCTCTTTTTACAGCAGCTAACCATGGCGGCATATAATACTGGTTAGCTCTTCTTACAGCAGCTAACCATGGCAGCATATAATACTGGTTAGCTCTTCTTACAGCAGCTAACCATGGCGGCATATAATACTGGTTAGCTCTTTTTACAGCAGCTAACCATGGCGGCATATAATACTGGTTAGCTCTTCTTACAGCAGGTAACCATTGCAGCATATAATACTGGTTAGCTCTTATTACTCACAGCAGCTAACCATGGCGGCATATAATACTGGTTAGCTCTTCTTACAGCAGCTAACCATGGCAGCATATAATACTGGTTAGCTCTTTTTACAGCAGCTAACCATGGCGGCATATAATACTGGTTAGCTCTTCTTACAGCAGCTAACCATGGCGGCATATAATACTGGTTAGCTCTTCTTACAGCAGCTAACCATGGCAGCATATAATACTGTTTAGCTCTTTTTACAGCAGCTAACCATGGCAGCATATAATACTGGTTAGCTCTTTTTACAGCAGCTAACCATGGCAGCATATAATACTGGTTAGCTCTTCTTACAGCAGCTAACCATGGCAGCATATAATACTGGTTAGCTCTTTTTACAGCAGCTAACCATTGCAGCATATAATACTGGTTAGCTCTTTTTACAGCAGCTAACCATGGCGGCATATAATACTGGTTAGCTCTTCTTACAGCAGCTAACCATGGCAGCATATAATACTGTTTAGCTCTTTTTACAGCAGCTAACCATGGCAGCATATAATACTGGTTAGCTCTTCTTACAGCAGCTAACCATGGCGGCATATAATACTGGTTAGCTCTTCTTACAGCAGCTAACCATGGCAGCATATAATACTGGTTAGCTCTTTTTACAGCAGCTAACCATGGCAGCATATAATACTGGTTAGCTCTTTTTACAGCAGCTAACCATGGCGGCATATAATACTGGTTAGCTCTTCTTACAGCAGCTAACCATGGCAGCATATAATACTGGTTAGCTCTTTTTACAGCAGCTAACCATGGCGGCATATAATACTGGTTAGCTCTTCTTACAGCAGCTAACCATGGCGGCATATAATACTGGTTAGCTCTTCTTACAGCAGCTAACCATGGCAGCATATAATACTGTTTAGCTCTTTTTACAGCAGCTAACCATGGCAGCATATAATACTGGTTAGCTCTTTTTACAGCAGCTAACCATGGCGGCATATAATACTGGTTAGCTCTTTTTACAGCAGCTAACCATGGCGGCATATAATACTGGTTAGCTCTTCTTACAGCAGCTAACCATGGCAGCATATAATACTGGTTAGCTCTTTTTACAGCAGCTAACCATGGCAGCATATAATACTGGTTAGCTCTTTTTACAGCAGCTAACCATGGCAGCATATAATACTGGTTAGCTCTTTTTACAGCAGCTAACCATGGCGGCATATAATACTGGTTAGCTCTTCTTACAGCAGCTAACCATGGCGGCATATAATACTGGTTAGCTCTTCTTACAGCAGCTAACCATGGCGGCATATAATACTGGTTAGCTCTTCTTACAGCAGCTAACCATGGCGGCATATAATACTGGTTAGCTCTTCTTACAGCAGCTAACCATGGCGGCATATAATACGGGTTAGCTCTTCTTACAGCAGCTAACCATGGCGGCATATAATACTGGTTAGCTCTTTTTACAGCAGCTAACCATGGCGGCATATAATACTGGTTAGCTCTTCTTACAGCAGCTAACCATGGCGGCATATAATACTGGTTAGCTCTTCTTACAGCAGCTAACCATGGCGGCATATAATACTGGTTAGCTCTTCTTACAGCAGCTAACCATGGCGGCATATAATACTGGTTAGCTCTTCTTACAGCAGCTAACCATGGCGGCATATAATACTGTTTAGCTCTTTTTACAGCAGCTAACCATGGCGGCATATAATACTGGTTAGCTCTTTTTACAGCAGCTAACCATGGCGGCATATAATACTGGTTAGCTCTTTTTACAGCAGCTAACCATGGCGGCATATAATACTGGTTAGCTCTTCTTACAGCAGCTAACCATGGCGGCATATAATACTGGTTAGCTCTTTTTACAGCAGCTAACCATGGCGGCATATAATACTGGTTAGCTCTTTTTACAGCAGCTAACCATGGCGGCATATAATACTGGTTAGCTCTTCTTACAGCAGCTAACCATGGCGGCATATAATACTGGTTAGCTCTTCTTACAGCAGCTAACCATGGCGGCATATAATACTGGTTAGCTCTTCTTACAGCAGCTAACCATGGCGGCATATAATACTGGTTAGCTCTTCTTACAGCAGCTAACCATGGCAGCATATAATACGGGTTAGCTCTTATTACTCACAGCAGCTAACCATGGCGGCATATAATACTGGTTAGCTCTTTTTACAGCAGTTAACCATGGCGGCATATAATACTGGTTAGCTCTTCTTACAGCAGCTAACCATGGCAGCATATAATACTGGTTAGCTCTTTTTACAGCAGCTAACCATGGCGGCATATAATACTGGTTAGCTCTTCTTACAGCAGCTAACCATTGCAGCATATAATACTGGTTAGCTCTTTTTACAGCAGCTAACCATGGCGGCATATAATACTGGTTAGCTCTTCTTACAGCAGCTAACCATTGCAGCATATAATACTGGTTAGCTCTTTTTACAGCAGCTAACCATGGCGGCATATAATACTGGTTAGCTCTTCTTACAGCAGCTAACCATGGCAGCATATAATACTGGTTAGCTCTTTTTACAGCAGCTAACCATGGCGGCATATAATACTGGTTAGCTCTTCTTACAGCAGCTAACCATGGCAGCATATAATACTGGTTAGCTCTTCTTACAGCAGCTAACCATGGCAGCATATAATACTGGTTAGCTCTTCTTACAGCAGCTAACCATGGCGGCATATAATACTGGTTAGCTCTTCTTACAGCAGCTAACCATTGCAGCATATAATACTGGTTAGCTCTTTTTACAGCAGCTAACCATGGCAGCATATAATACTGGTTAGCTCTTCTTACAGCAGCTAACCATTGCAGCATATAATACTGGTTAGCTCTTTTTACAGCAGCTAACCATGGCGGCATATAATACTGGTTAGCTCTTCTTACAGCAGCTAACCATGGCAGCATATAATACTGGTTAGCTCTTTTTACAGCAGCTAACCATGGCGGCATATAATACTGGTTAGCTCTTCTTACAGCAGCTAACCATGGCAGCATATAATACTGGTTAGCTCTTCTTACTCACAGCAGCTAACCATTGCAGCATATAATACTGGTTAGCTCTTTTTACAGCAGCTAACCATGGCGGCATATAATACTGGTTAGCTCTTCTTACAGCAGCTAACCATGGCGGCATATAATACTGGTTAGCTCTTCTTACAGCAGCTAACCATGGCAGCATATAATACTGGTTAGCTCTTTTTACAGCAGCTAACCATGGCAGCATATAATACTGGTTAGCTCTTCTTACAGCAGCTAACCATGGCGGCATATAATACTGGTTAGCTCTTCTTACAGCAGCTAACCATGGCAGCATATAATACTGGTTAGCTCTTTTTACAGCAGCTAACCATGGCGGCATATAATACTGGTTAGCTCTTCTTACAGCAGCTAACCATGGCGGCATATAATACTAGTTAGCTCTTCTTACAGCAGCTAACCATGGCAGCATATAATACTGGTTAGCTCTTTTTACAGCAGCTAACCATGGCGGCATATAATACTGGTTAGCTCTTCTTACAGCAGCTAACCATGGCAGCATATAATACTGGTTAGCTCTTCTTACAGCAGCTAACCATGGCAGCATATAATACTGGTTAGCTCTTTTTACAGCAGCTAACCATGGCAGCATATAATACTAGTTAGCTCTTATTACTCACAGCAGCTAACCATGGCGGCATATAATACTGGTTAGCTCTTTTTACAGCAGCTAACCATGGCAGCATATAATACTAGTTAGCTCTTCTTACAGCAGCTAACCATGGCGGCATATAATACTAGTTAGCTCTTCTTACAGCAGCTAACCATGGCAGCATATAATACTGGTTAGCTCTTTTTACAGCAGCTAACCATGGCAGCATATAATACTAGTTAGCTCTTCTTACAGCAGCTAACCATGGCGGCATATAATACTAGTTAGCTCTTCTTACAGCAGCTAACCATGGCGGCATATAATACTGGTTAGCTCTTTTTACAGCAGCTAACCATGGCAGCATATAATACTGGTTAGCTCTTTTTACAGCAGCTAACCATTGCAGCATATAATACTGGTTAGCTCTTTTTACAGCAGCTAACCATGGCGGCATATAATACTGGTTAGCTCTTTTTACAGCAGCTAACCATGGCGGCATATAATACTGGTTAGCTCTTCTTACAGCAGCTAACCATGGCGGCATATAATACTGGTTAGCTCTTTTTACAGCAGCTAACCATGGCGGCATATAATACTGGTTAGCTCTTCTTACAGCAGCTAACCATGGCGGCATATAATACTGGTTAGCTCTTCTTACAGCAGCTAACCATGGCGGCATATAATACTGGTTAGCTCTTCTTACAGCAGCTAACCATGGCGGCATATAATACTGGTTAGCTCTTTTTACAGCAGCTAACCATGGCGGCATATAATACTGGTTAGCTCTTCTTACAGCAGCTAACCATGGCGGCATATAATACTGGTTAGCTCTTTTTACAGCAGCTAACCATGGCAGCATATAATACTGGTTAGCTCTTCTTACAGCAGCTAACCATGGCAGCATATAATACTGGTTAGCTCTTCTTACAGCAGCTAACCATGGCAGCATATAATACTGGTTAGCTCTTTTTACAGCAGCTAACCATGGCGGCATATAATACTGGTTAGCTCTTTTTACAGCAGCTAACCATGGCAGCATATAATACTGGTTAGCTCTTCTTACAGCAGCTAACCATGGCAGCATATAATACTGGTTAGCTCTTTTTACAGCAGCTAACCATGGCAGCATATAATACTGGTTAGCTCTTCTTACAGCAGCTAACCATGGCGGCATATAATACTGGTTAGCTCTTCTTACAGCAGCTAACCATGGCGGCATATAATACTGGTTAGCTCTTCTTACAGCAGCTAACCATGGCGGCATATAATACTGGTTAGCTCTTCTTACAGCAGCTAACCATGGCGGCATATAATACTGGTTAGCTCTTCTTACAGCAGCTAACCATGGCGGCATATAATACTGGTTAGCTCTTCTTACAGCAGCTAACCATGGCGGCATATAATACTGGTTAGCTCTTCTTACAGCAGCTAACCATGGCAGCATATAATACTGGTTAGCTCTTATTACTCACAGCAGCTAACCATGGCGGCATATAATACTGGTTAGCTCTTCTTACAGCAGCTAACCATGGCAGCATATAATACTGGTTAGCTCTTCTTACAGCAGCTAACCATGGCAGCATATAATACTGGTTAGCTCTTATTACTCACAGCAGCTAACCATGGCGGCATATAATACTGGTTAGCTCTTCTTACAGCAGCTAACCATGGCAGCATATAATACTGGTTAGCTCTTCTTACAGCAGCTAACCATGGCAGCATATAATACTGGTTAGCTCTTATTACTCACAGCAGCTAACCATGGCGGCATATAATACTGGTTAGCTCTTCTTACAGCAGCTAACCATGGCGGCATATAATACTGGTTAGCTCTTATTACTCACAGCAGCTAACCATGGCGGCATATAATACTGGTTAGCTCTTCTTACAGCAGCTAACCATGGCAGCATATAATACTGGTTAGCTCTTATTACTCACAGCAGCTAACCATGGCGGCATATAATACTGGTTAGCTCTTCTTACAGCAGGTAACCATGGCAGCATATAATACTGGTTAGCTCTTCTTACAGCAGCTAACCATGGCAGCATATAATACTGGTTAGCTCTTATTACTCACAGCAGCTAACCATGGCGGCATATAATACTGGTTAGCTCTTCTTACAGCAGCTAACCATGGCGGCATATAATACTGGTTAGCTCTTCTTACAGCAGCTAACCATGGCGGCATATAATACTGGTTAGCTCTTCTTACAGCAGCTAACCATGGCAGCATATAATACTGGTTAGCTCTTATTACTCACAGCAGCTAACCATGGCGGCATATAATACTGGTTAGCTCTTCTTACAGCAGCTAACCATTGCAGCATATAATACTGGTTAGCTCTTTTTACAACAGCTAACCATGGCGGCATATAATACTGGTTAGCTCTTCTTACAGCAGCTAACCATGGCGGCATATAATACTGGTTAGCTCTTCTTACAGCAGCTAACCATTGCAGCATATAATACTGGACAGTAAATAGAAGTATTGTTGCATTATTTGATATTTAATCTCTTTGCATATGAAGATTTCTAGAGAAAGCAGCATGTCAGCTATTTGGGATATCCATAGACCACCTGTTTTATATTTATGTACTTGTGTAAAAATACAGTTCTATGATGTAACTCCTAGCTAGTAAGTATTACCCTATAATTGCCATCTAATCCTACACCAGTAGTGTATCTAGTGCCCAAAGTTTTGTTATTTTTCCCCTCCCATTTATCTCTTGGTTCCTTGGCAGTCACTGAATACAGAGGAATTGAGAGATGGGGAGAGCAGCTACACTAGCTGACGCTGCTATCACGGTCTAGTGCAGGGGTGCCCAATAGGTAGATCCCCAGATGCTGTAGAACTACAAATCCCATGATGCTTAGCATGCCTCTAGAATTCCTTTCTAATGACAAAGCATCATGGAAACTGTAGTTTTGAAACATGTGGGGATCTACCTTTTGGGCACCCCTGGTCTAGTGGGTATGGAAAATGAGCAGCAAGACATCACTCTGTTCAGACGCTGGCAAGAAGCCAGTGTGTCTGCTTCACTGAGGCGGTTTCCCCCGCTTAGGGAAGTGTTCTCAAGCAGGCAAATCAGTGATCACTTTAGGAGGAGCACGGGTAGACTGGAGAGCAACAGGACAAATGCAGGGGATGAACCTCGTTAATGTTATTGAATCAGGGAAGTGGCTACAGACAAACACTCCAAGGACGATAACCACTACAGTGCACTGCAGTAGTTATGGTGCCAGGAGTGCCCTCTCCCCACTATAAGGAGTCAATCGTTTTAGAACTGTTTGTCTTCTTACCTATGCTTCGCTGCGCTCTGCTCCCTGCTTCCACTACTTCTAACAGAGCTTCCACTACTTCTAACAGAGACCTGGAAACTCCTGCCTAGGCGTATACTTTGGCTGTCCTGAGCGAAGTCCTGGCAGAGTGTGTCAAGACAGAGCGTTGGGCATTCTTAAGCCCTGCAATGAAGCTTAGTTCATTGGTTATCTCAGGAGAGCTAATGAAAGTTCTTGGTTAGAAATGTCTTGCTATCAGGAGAGCATGAAAACCTGCCCATGACAGAAAGGTGTCAGAACACAGTTTGCTGCGTATATGGCTGCATAGCCGTGGACTGGTCAGAGTGCCCATGATGACTCCTGTCCTCCGCCAAAAGCGTCTTCAATGGGGACGTGAGTGTCAGAACTGGACCATGGATAGAAATAGAAGAAGATACCCTGGTCTGATAAATCACATTTTCTTTTAGATCAGGTGGATCTGTGTGTTTTAACCTGGGTAAGAGATGGCAGCAGGATGCCCTATGAGTAGAAAGCAAGTCGGCTCTGGGCAATGTTCTGCTGGGAAACCTTGGGTCCTGGCTTTCATATGGATGTTACCTTGATACATACCATCTACCTAGAGATTGTTGCAGACCTTCATGGCAGTGATGTTCTCTGATGGCAGTGGCCTCTTCATCAGGATAATTCACCCTGCCACACTGCATTAAATGTTCATGAATGATTTGAGGAACATGACCAAGAGTTCAAGGTCTTGCCTTGGAGTCCAAATAATCCGATTGAGCATATCTGGGATGTGCTGAAACAACAAATACGATAGATGGAGGCCCCACCTCGCAACTTGCAGTTCTTTAAAGATCTGCTGCTAATGTCTTGGTGCCAGATACCACTGGATACATTCAGAGATCTTGTGGAGTCCAGGCTTCAACGCATCAGAACTGTTTTGGCATCAAGAGGGGGGACACTATAATAGGCATATGGTTTTATTGCTGTGGCTGATCATTGTATTTCTACTATTGTGTAATATTTGTGTTTTAGGTTTGGCCATTTACATTCCTTTACCAATGTGCAATACGTTTGTTTTTAACTTAGCTGGAATGCTCAGTGTTGGCGGATTATTTTGTACGGGTTTGTTAATTAGTAAACCTTTGATAATAAATTAAATGCTTAATACAAGGGTCAAAACATTCAATGTCCTAAAATAAAGGAAGTCATGGTTCCATTTTGCTACTTGAGGTTCCTAACAAATAGCAGTGGATAATGCCAAATGTGCATATTTTACACTTTCTATGCCAACGCAGTCATGATCTGTCTTCTTTTAAGTTTGCAAAAAGCCTTAAGGGAAAGATTCTACTCACCAGAACGAATGCAATAAGCTGTAGTTGTTCTGGTGACTGTAGTGTTCATTTAAGTCAAGCAGTAGATTAGTTTAAATGTGATGTGAATGGACAGAAATATGAATTAATGTAAACTTCATACGAAAAAAGGGCATTTTTTTCTTATTTCTATATTCTATTAAAAAATTTTCTGTAAAAATAATTTTGAAGACTGTATATTAATGAAATTGCTAAATCGGTATCACTGCAATAACATTTTTTTTTTGTTTTTTGTTTTTTTTAGCCAAGAGCGATTAATGTAGATCTACAGCCAGACGCCACTCTCCAAGTTGACATATCTGACGCATTGAGCGAGAGGGACAAAGTGAAGTTCACGGTACATACAAAGGTGAGTATTGACATGTCTGTACAGAATTTGACGGCCTAGAGTGGGTGGGTCAGCAATGGCATGTGAGGTGCCTTTGCACGGCATTCAAGGCTGCCAGAGCCAAACTGGGCCTGGCCTATCATGAGTCCCAGTGGGACTTCAGATATCTGCTAAGGTAAACCGATGGGCAAATGCGGATGGTGAGGGACAATTTTTTATTCATCCATTGCAGCTCATACAGGAAGTGATCTTAGATTACTTCCTCCCAGCATTTGTGAACTGGAATCTGCACTGGAGTAGAGTAACCAACAGCAGCGCCTGCCCTTGACCTACACCAAGCCACCCACACTGCTAGATATACACAGAGCTGCATAAGACACCCCCCCCCCCCCCTCATATAAATAATCCAAACAGCCCACAAACACCACTGACAGTCTAAAAAAAAAATACACACAACACCACTGACAGTCTACATACATACACACAACCCCACAAGCAGCCCCCATACACAGCCCACATTCATAGGTATCCTACACAATACCACAAACTACTCCAACATAAGGACTAAGACAACGCTAAAAAGCAACTGCAGCACCCATAAATAACACAAGGAAAATATGGCAACACTCACACACCTCAATTTAAAACAAAATAAGACTAGCACTGGAAACAAATGGAACTCTTGTTGCAGGCTAGATAATGTTATGCTATTGTACCTCTGTTTCTTGTTGTCTGGTCATAACCTTTTCCAGCATCCATCCATCTAACTCCTTCCTCTTTTGAGGTTAATTTTGGGAGAAAGGTTGTGGATATTTAAGCATATACAGTATTTGTAGCTTTGTAGGAAGTGCAGTTGGATACTTGCTGGAAAATGTGCTGTGTAGCAGAGAGAGAGGAAATGTAAGTGCAGGTACAAAACGTTCCAAGTGTTTGAGTTTGTTATACAAGTTATCGTGCCTACATGATGATTTTTATGCTGCATAACTTAAAGGTGGCTTAGGTCAGCCAACAGTTAAGTTACATAATTAATTGTAAGAAAAAAAACAAAATGCCTTCTATTATGGATGGTGATTAATATTCTAATATAGCTGTGCTTTCAGTTCTGTTGATCTGAAATTTGAAAATCACTTAGAATTTCTGAAAATTAAAGTGACATTATAGTCACCAGAACTAATACAGCTTATTGGAGAGAGAAAAGGCAGTGTTTACTTTGCTGCCTAGGGACACCTCTAGTGGCTTTCTAGTGGCACTGACGTTCAGCATCTTCATGCTCTGCATGGAGACTCTGAACATTCCCCTTGATTCAATTTAGGGGGGACCTACTATATATATATATATATACACACACACACACACTCTACAGGGACAGGAACACACGTTTGTATTACTGACCCTTTAGTGTCCCTTTAACACTTTAGTCTATAACCGTGAAAGGAAATGAGTTCCTACATTACCATGGCAGTAAGGAGAAAAAGGACATCTTCTCGAGACAGCGAGAGCGAGCTAGAAACAAAACAAATGAAAAATTTTGCCATATTTTACTTTGCTGAAAGCAGCAGATGCTTTTTTTTAAACTGTATATATAGTTTGTTTCTATATTACTGTTTCTATAATACTGGAATTCTATTTCACTATTTTGGTGAAAGGTTTCTTGCAAGTTCTTATATGATATTCATGGATGATGACCATTTATATATCAATGCCCCCCTGCTGTCTTACTAACCTCTTTCTCATGTTGTTAGAGCTCTCTACCAAACTTCAAGCAGAATGAGTTTTCTGTGGTGAGGCAGCATGAAGAATTCATATGGCTACATGACTCGTTTGTGGAAAATGAGGAATACGCGGGGTATATTGTAAGTAGAAACGCCAAACGTTCTGGGTTCTCTTATTCCAGTGATGACAAACAGATATGTGCTGCTGCTGCTGTTGTTGTTTTTGTTGTAGATCAGAGATGGGGAACCTTTGGCCCTCCAGGTGTTTTTGGACTACCGCTCTTACAGTCATAATGCTGGCAAAGCATTAAGGGAGATGTAGTCCGCAACATCTGGAGGACAAAGGTTCCCCACCCCTGTTGTAGATTATTGCTTCCCATGATGCTTAGCTGGTTAGTGGACTAGCTTTGCATCATGGGAAATGTAGTTTACAACAGAAAGAAACATGACACCACCGACTGGGCTACACTTGAGTTTTTATTCTTGAACCTCAGGGGTGTCTGTCCTTCGGTGTATTTCTTAGAGGGAAGATTGCGTGGATTTTTCATTATCCATTTTTTGGTGACGGATTGCTATTTGGTTGATTAACAAATCCTTTTCAGTGTGATTACATGTGTTTTAATCCCTTTTTAATTTGTTTTCTAATCCCTGTCTGTGTTTTGCTGCATGGAAAACCACATAATTGAAAGTTAAAGTTAAATGTCATGGGGAAGATGGTAACTTACAGATAGAAAAATTCTGAAATATGAACTCAGCAGTGCCATTTTTTCCCTATGATTTTTCTTTGGCTATGCCTTGTATCATAATAATTACAATCCTCACCCTTTCCTTTATTTATATTTATTTTCTTAATTGCGCTGGATTTCCGTATCAGACCTTTCTTTACCTCTGCCCATGTTGTCTGCTCTTTTCCCTTCTGTAAATTAGCTTTGCAACTGAAAAGGAACCTTTAAAAAACACACACCTGGCACTCTCTGTTTACCCCCTTAGCCATTCCTGTTCTTTTACTTAGATCAACATCTGTACTAGAAGACCTGAGCACAGCCAATGAGGTATCAATGTGAGCTGAGTTGCTGTCATTACTCCCCACAGCCATTCACTGTCTTCATATTATCTACCCTCTTACCCTTTGGCACAAAGTATCACAATCCCGGGGATCTGTGTATTAAAACTTAGAATCCCTGGGGGCGGGGCCTGACAGCCGATCAGGACGGTCGCATGGTGCTGGAGCTCCTCAATATATTAACCTACTCAGCACTAAAACCGACGAAAACTACACTATATCTGGGGGAAAATCGAGCAGACAATCTTGAGGAGTCCCCCTAGAGCCTTTCCGCGACTACTCTACCCGTAACAGGCGATTCTGTGCCCATGCTCGACTCTCCTGCGGCCTACAATCACACAAGAGGTGAGGGAGACGGCCGATCCCCAGCCTTGAATTGAAACCGCTTGCGCAGGGTCCTGTTCCCCCCCCCTTTGGACCGGTGGGGGTTATCCCGGTCCCCACTGGTGCTGGGATCACGCTGACACACAGCTTGCAGCTGAACCACAGGGTTGAGACCTATCTCCCAAGATGGCTACCAAGATGAGCCCTATAGCCGGAGACACGTTCCCGCGGTCACCCTCACCGACGGACTCTCTGCTCCTAAATTTTGACCGCATCTGTGCTGCCTTCTGGACTAAACTTGCCGAAAGGGAACTTACCCCCAAGCTTATAAGCCGACCTGATGCATATCGGGTCCACTGTGCTGGGCCGCGCCGCCTGAGTGGGCCTCCCCCACGTGCTCAACGAAGGGTTCCACGGAGAGGAGGACGCAGGAGACAGCCTCGTTTGGGGTCCGCACTTCGCCTCCGGCCCTACACTCGCACCTCCAAGATCCGATGTCGGGCATACAAGCATGCACTCCCACAACGCATCCTGCCTTTCCTATACCCGCTATACCAGCTTCACAAGATCCGCCGAAAGCAAGCTACCGCTTGGTGTCCTGCAGTCGCCCAGTGGGTAATGGCACTATACTGCACACAAGCTTGTAATGACTGGGGGGCCCCAAAAGAGATAGCTGATGGCAGCGGAAAAAGCGACTTACCGCCCCTAGGCATAGGCTGACTGGACAGTATAGCTTGCAGTCGGGCAGCTTACCTCTGGATCGTTGCCTACAGTGCCTCCACTGCTATACTTGCTCATAGTTCCCCAAATGCTCTTTCATGGCATAGTTAATATCACAAGACCCAGTGGTCCCAGTATTTAGCATCATGTATCTCTCTACAGTTCTAAGTTATAGTTTGTCTTCCTCATTTTGCTTCATTTGAGAGAACTGTGTATTTTATGTTTCCTCTTATTACCAAAATTGTGCAGTTTATCCAACATTTCATGTCAAGTCTCTACCTTTTGCAATTGCTGTTGTACTTTATGAAATGTCTACATACATGTGAATGTTAAACTATGCACTACTAAAATAAAGAATATAAAAAAAAAAAAAACTTAGAATCCCTGCTTTTACATTTATAGGAACTTGACTAGTGAAAGTTAACAATTCACTATAATAGTTATAGGAGATCTTGTTTATATTCTGGATCGGGCATAGATTGTGGAAGACATTCCAATGAAAGTATGCAATTGTAAGGCATTACTCTGCAGATGCCTGAGGGCTCTCGGAGCATCAGATGATGATGCCACCTTGAACATAGAAGTACCGTGAAGGCAAGTGTGTTTTGGACTTACCACCATAACACTACTCACCACAGTAAGATTTTCAATAGCGTTTACTGAGATGAGGAATTGTAACTTGCAGAGAAGTGACCTTTGATAATTTTATTGGCTTGAGAGAGCGTTGATAGCTTCCTTCATCAAGACTAATGTGGATCAGGAAAAAGGAAATAAAACATTGGCCTCAAATAAACAGCCTGGTTCTCATTGTTCTATTCTTTTGACAGATCCCACCAGCGCCTCCAAGACCGGATTTTGATGCATCCAGAGAAAAACTTCAGAAGCTTGGCGAGGGGGAAGGATCAATGACGAAGGAGGAATTTACAAAAATGAAACAGGAACTTGAGGCGTATGTACCCCACATTCTTCTTTACTAAGATTTTACAACAAATGTATTCATTGACTTTCTAATTAACGTTGTTATCATCTTAAAAAATCATTTGGAATAGGAAGTAAAGTACTAATTTTCAAGAGAAGTGAACTGTATAATTGGCACAAAACTCGAATAAGGTAATTACATATAATAACGTATATGCAACTTCTCAGTATCCTGTCCTTAATGGACCTTATGTGTGTCCATCACTAGGCTCCTTTATGATGGACAATGTTCTGCTCAGTCGGAACGCCTGTGCATTATCTGCTATTTCTGGTTATCTTTAATTTATTTTTAATACGTAAAAATGAGATGGTACTCCTGCTGGTTTACCTCCATGTGTTATGTATAAGCTTTCCTGTTACTCAAATGTAACTTGAAATTAAAAAAAATTATACTACATACAGTAATCGTACAGCAATTTACATACCAACATCACATGTGGACAATCGTCAATTGCAAATAACAGCCTTGGGTTACACAGTGAGAGAAACTGAAATAATAGAACAACACATGAGAAAATGAGTCCTTAGGAAAAGCGATGATGGTGGAAATAAGAAGGAAGACGAGAGGAGAAAAACAGATAAAAAAAAAGGGGGGTGGGGGAGGGCGTGTGATGGGGACGGTTTGTAGAGGGATAAATAGAAGTCAGCAGCTTAGTAATGACCTGGAAAGCAAGTCTCCTTAAAGAGTTATACACTAATTATGAAGAAAAAAGGATATCAGAACTCCAGTGATAAATTTAAACATTTAGGCAGCCTGTCCTACTGGTGTTACTTGATGGGTCTTTTAAAACACTGCAGTGCACATGTATAAATCAAGTAGTAGCAGTATTGTGAGGAAACATTATAACAAAATATCTTATTAAAACAAACCATAAATCAGACACACCAAGACCCCGCACCTTGAAGACTTGTTCCAAGCTGCAGTTTGGATATTTTGTTGCACCATGACCACTTCAGTGATTTGAAGTGGTCATGTTGCTTGGAGTCCATGTGTACACTGTTTCACTAGGAAACGCTGCACATATGGAGTTTAACCCCTCTGCTGCCGGAAGTGTAACTCCACCTCCGGCATTGTCATCGGGATGTCATCATCCAGCCTGGAACTAGAGTTACGGATTGGCTAATGTCAATTGTTTGCAAAATTAACTGCACCGAACGGCAGTCATTGGCTAAAAGATACTCTCAGCCAATGAATGGCCACGGCTTCCCTACTCTACAGAAAGTGAGAAGAGAATGTAGTGGTTATGGTGCTTGGGGTTTTCTTTTTTTTAAAAACAGGAAAAGAGAAACACATGGCTGGATTTGATTTGTTGGTATTGAAACTGTTGTATTGTCATGGTTTATTCACTAAACAGTGAATTGAAATAAACTGTAAGCCAAACTAAAAAATGTAAAAAAAAAAGTTAAATAACATATTTCATACTGTATCCTTATAGTATTTTTGTTTTTCTTTTTCAGAGAGTATCTGGCAATATTTAAAAAAACTGTAGCAATGCATGAAGTCTTCCTTTGCCGCGTAGCAGCTCACCCCATTCTTAGGAAAGATTTAAATTTTCACGTCTTTCTTGAGTACAATCAGGATGTAAGTAAACTAAATTGCAATCAAAAATGTGTATTCAACAGCTTTTTACATTCTGAGGTTGAGACAGAATTTCAAATTTTATCTTTTAGTTAAGTGTCCGGGGAAAGAACAAGAAGGAAAAATTAGAAGATTTCTTTAAGAGCGTAGTTAAATCAGCTGATGGCGTTATTGTCTCAGGAACGAAGGTAAGCAAATTGTAGTATCATTTTTATAGTGCATTCTATGTATGTGTGCACGCTCGTGTTTCTTGCTAGCTTGTCGGCACATTATGGAAAAAGTCCTGCCCCCAACTGTTTTTCAGTACGGTCTCCATTAGAAGCAGCAATCTTTCATGAGAGGGGATTTGATTTTACTTAATATTTTTTATTTTTATTTTTTGGGGCAGACATTTTTTTTTTATCATGACTATAAACAGTATTAAATAACCAGAAGAACAAGATTGCTAAACTGTGGATCAAAAAAACTCCATACGTGCAAGAGCTTGGTCCTTAATGAAGGCTGTCATTTATGCTTAAGACCAAAGGAGCATTAAATGTTTATTGGAAGAGTAGTTTAGTTAGGAGGAATGGTGGGGATGAGGGTTGGAGATATGGAAAGAGGGAAATAAGAAATAAATGGGTAATGAAACTAGGGTGATAAGGCTACATACTCCAAGCCAACGGCTGCCGGACGGGAGAAAGGGTATAGATATTACATGTGTGGGAGAGACCGCTTTTATACTTACTGTATATGATGTAGCCTATGTGTGTGGAAGTGGCTCTTGCATTGGTGTTGCCATTGTGCTACCTCCGCAGTTCTATTTTGGAATGTGAGGCTTGAAGAATATTCCCAGAATATAGGTTATCAATAATTAGCACATACAGGAAAACGGAAACTGGTGTGTATGTTGGCCATTTATTTCTGCTTGCAGTAACAAATAGGGAAGCAGACCCTGAATAACAAGTTCATACTTCACCTTTGCCAGCAACTCTTAGCTTGCTACATCAAAAGGCATCAAAATCGCTTTAGCCTAATGAAAAAGTAGCTAATGTTAGTTAAAATGGGAATAAGAGGGATTGCCTGATATCAGAGCCAATACCGATGATCGGTCGCCAACAATAACTGGCACTAGTCAGGTACTTACACAATACCGATTCTGATTATTAGACAAATGCTGAATATCGGCTCTAATAATGGCTAAGTCGATGCTGTTTATACTGCCATAACCATACCTCCCCTGGAAGTGACTGACACCGCCTGAACCATGAAAAATTGTTTCAGATCTTACTCTTGAAGTTTTTATCTTCCTGCTCTGTAAATATAACTTTAATCATACTCAGGAGGCACATGGAGGCTCTTGCAGTTTATAAACAGAGCAGGAGATAAAACATTCTAAATTAACCCCTTAAGACCGCAGGACGTACTATGCCGTCCTTATTTTGGTGGCTCTAAAAGCCGCAGGACGGCATAGTACGTCCTGCGATCTTATGTACTTACCCGGTCGCCGGCGATCGCGGTATGGGGGACTTACCTGGGAGCCCAGGGAGTCCCCCTGCGTCCTCTTCAGCCGCCCAGGGCCATGTGACCCCGCGATCACATGGACGGCATAGCCGTCCAAGGTATTGCCACCAGGGGGAGTGCCTGTAATGACAGGTACTCCCCCTGCTGTCTGAAAAAAAAATAAAAAATGTTAAAACAGTGTAAAAATAAATTATATATACTTAGATCATATATATATTTATTATATATATGATCTAAGTATATATATACACACATATACACACATACACATAAATATGCATATTTGCACTGTCTACGTGTATTTTAATATTATATACATAATTATATATATATATTAATATCAAAATACACGTACAATGATATTGATTAAATATATATATATAATTTTCATTATATATATATATTTATATATAATAAAAAATAAATAAATATATAAATACGTTAAAAAATAAATAAAAAAATAAAAAAAAAATAGATAAAAAATATATAAACATGCGTAATTTCGTTCTAACTGTATTTTAACCCCTTAAGGACACATGACATGTGTGACATGTCATGATTTCCTTTTATTCCAGAAGTTTGGTCCTTAAGGGGTTAAAATTAATATATATATATTGATATCAAAATACATGTAGAACGAAATAATATATATATCTATATACATAAGTATATACGTATATATCACTATGTATATACCTATATATAAATAAAAATAATTTAAAAAAATTATATACATATATATACACACACATATATATATATACACACATATATATACAATAATTCTACGCATATATTTATGTAATAATTTTACATAATTAGGTCATTTTATTAATTACAATTTGCAGGACCTGCCTGCCAACCCAGGCCAAAAGTTCAGGGAATTACATTGTCTAGCACTATATTTAACTCTGTAACTTTCCAAGACACCATGAAACCTGTACATGGGGGGTACTGTTTTACTCGGAAGACTTCGCTGAACACAAATATTAGTGTTTCAAAACAGTAAAATATATTAAAACGACGATATCGTCAGTGACAGTGACATTTTTTGCATTTTTCACACACAAATGGCACTTACACTGACGATATAATTGTTGTGATACGTTTTACTGTTTTGAAACACTAATATTTGTGTTCAGCGAAGTCTCCTGAGTATAACAGTACCCCTCATGTACAGGTTTTATGGTGTTTTCAAAAGTTACAGAGTCAAATATAAGGTTTGCGTTTCAGTTTTTTCACATTAAAATTCGCCAGGTTGCCTTTGAGACCGTATGGTAGCCCAGGAATGAAAATTATCCCCATGATGGCATACCATTTGCAATAGTAGACAACCCAGGGTATTGCAAATAGGGTATGTTCAGTTTTTTTAGTAGCCACTTAGTCACAAACACTGGCCAAAATTTGCGTTCAAATTAGTTTTTTGCATTTTCAAATATTAACACTAACTTTGGCCAGTGTTTGTGACCAAGTGGCTACTAAAAAAGACTGGACATACTCAATTTGCAATACCTTAGGTTGTCTACTTTTGCAAATGGTATGCCATCATGGGGGTAATTCTTATTTCTGGGCTACCATATGGTCTCAAAGGCAACATAACCAATCTGGCGAATTTCAATGTAAAAAAAACTGAAATATGTAACATGCTATATTTGACCCTGTAACTTCCCAAAACACCATAAAACCTGTACATAGGGGGTACTGTTTTACACGCGAGACATCGCTGAATACAAATATGTGTATTGTATTGCAGTAAAAGCAAACAGTATTATGACATTCACAGTTAGAATGTCACGTAGAACTAAAAAAAATTTTAAAATTCTTATTTTCTCCCATTTTTTTAAAATATTTTTTTCATATTAAATTATGTTCCATACCTAAATATTTGATGTTAAACGAAAGCCCCGTTTCCCCTGAATAAAATGATATATAATAATGGGGGGTGCATTTAATATGAAAGAGGTGAATTATGGTTGGACAGACATATAGCGCAAATGCCAGGTTTTGTTTACGTTTTTTTGGATCACAACTTGTACATTTGGCTGCGGTCTTAAGGGGTTAAACAGCCTAATAATGGAAGTGTAAACATTAGATCTCTTTTTACAGGAAATGTGTAGGGAGACTGTGTGGGTCACATGCAGGGAAGGTGTGACTTGGGCTGCATAAACAAAGTGATTTTCTGTAAGCCTACATTTCAGTAGTACATTAAGCTGTCAAGAAGAACAACGTGGGCTGCAGCAAAATGTAAGAAGATTCACTGCAACACTCTGATCTGTGTTTTTATTCATGCTGTTATAGACTGCAATTAGCTTAGTTTGATGTGAGCTGTACTCGATGAAACCATTTTGACTCCTATTAATGATATTGGTGTATATAACGTGCTCCTGAACATTATCCCTTCATAACCTTTTGTAATTATTTCCTCACCACAAATGTCAAACTCACAAAATCTGCTTTTAAGCCAGTCCTTCGACATCTTAACAGGAACAAAAGAATCTTTGATGTTTAAAAATCATAGTCTTGACTACACAAGGCTATTCAAGTACCTGCGCGTGTATATACCATGTATGGCCCTTGCTGTAGGTCTTTGGAAGTAACTAATCTAGGGTCCCTATTTCCATTGCTTTGTTTCTTTTTTGTTTAAAAAAAAAAGCTTCTGCTCTTCCTTCTAGCCCACCCACATCTCAATGGACCAACTTTTTTTTTTTTAACCTCTCTTTCTCTATAAGCGTTTAGTGTACTTAAATCTTTAGGGGGCTTGTTGCTCTTGTTGGCTATTTAATTGAGCCCATCTAATTACCCGACTTTAGATTGTCTTAATTTCTTAAATGATTCATTTTGTCTTGTAACTGTCTGATAAGTCCATGTATTTTTCTGCGTTTGTTAAAGCGTTGGAATACCCCAGATGTAAGAATTTTTTTCCCCCTCCAGGACGTGGACGATTTCTTTGATCACGAAAGGACATTTCTAGTGGAATATCATAACAGAGTGAAGGACGCAAGTGCTAAATCTGACAAGATGACAAGATCTCACAAATGCAAGTAGCTGCTTTTTAAAAAATATTTACTTTATTCACCTTATTCTGAGATACCCAAATCCTTCCATCCTCTGCCTTCCCTGTAGTATACGCATTGGCACAGATAGCAAAATTAAATAACCCCTGTAACACTGTTGGCATATCACACAGCTTCAAAGATCCTCTTAATTGTACCATAGCTTTTTGGTAACTGCTGTGTTCAATCCATGCCATATCTCAGTCTCCCCGTTCACTACCCGGCATGTTAATAAAGAGCGGCAGGCAGAATAAAATGATGTTATCCACAATTATTAACTCCTTTCAATCTCATACAGCCCAAAACGGCCCAATGCAGCACCAAGAAATAAGAGAAACCCTAGTAGGGTTTTGAGTCTACATATTGGAGTATGTGCTTCACAATAGCCAATTCTCTGGCTGTTTTGGAACAACAAAAATACATGAAAATAAGAAATGGAAAAAATAATTTAAAGATTATAGTCATCGTCTCTTTTAACATGAACTCAACTATTGACGTCCAGAGTCAGCTTATATAACATATGGTGACACTTTGTAAGTCCAATGCTTCTCTATGGGAAGCACTGGCTTGGCAGATCACGGCTATTACTGTACATGTGCCGTGTATCCTCAATGCTTCTCTATAGGAAGAATCTGATTGGACACAGATTATCAGTGTTGATGATCTCACTGGAGGAGGATCAGGCTGCATTACAGCTTAATTTAATGGTAAATTTAAAGTAGACTTTTTTTGGGTGGGTGGGGTGGTAGAAATCTATTAATGATAAATAAACACATCTAAATATATATCTATGTCTTATATAAGAGTGTTCCTTTTTAACGTGACATCTCCAAGGAAGTAAAAATAGTAGAGCCTGAGACTGAGATATTGGAAAACGAGCAGAGTGGGGGGTTGCCATAAAACCAAAATCGCAACAAGAAATTTGGGCTTGCTATTGGACAGGCAAGAACCACAACAGGGCAATGCTGTCTAGGAACAGTGGTTCTACATAGGTAAAGGAAGGTGCATACTAGGTGACTTTGCCAGAACGTGCAAATGTATGAATTGACACACGTGTCCATTCTGATGCAGACTGACAGCTGGCGTCCTTAATATAAACAAGCATCCAGCATCAAAATTGCTGTTTAAATGTAGAATGTGATATTCTGCTTTATGTTTGTGCAAAGGAGGTGTGGGAGTTAGACACACAAGAAACAGATAGCGTGACAACCTTTCTGGCATTATTATCCCACAACACATGCTGTTATGTATTACCCTTCTCTTCACGATAAATAGGTTTTCTTGGTTATTTAGTGGAGAAAAGAAAGACGCTTAGGCTTCTTTAGACTTCCTTCTCCTTTGACACATTTAGAGTGCTTGTACTGTCATTGCTGCAGCCATCAATGCCAATTAGCAGTGAGAATCAACTTCTTTATCTGTTTTAACTTGTTCTGGGAATGGCGCATACATTATGGCCGACCACCATAGAAACAAAAATAGCAGTTTTCTTTAACCCCTTAAGGACACATGACATGTGTGACATGTCATGATTCCCTTTTATTCCAGAAGTTTGGTCCTTAAGGGGTTAAATCGGCTCATTACAAAGTCAACCCTGCTCTATAAACCAATCCATAAGGCATTACTTTTATATTAACTATCCCTCCATGAAATTACAAATAGCACAATATGGTTTATATTCATACAAAGCATGTAAAAAAAAAAAAAAAAAAATTCTGTACATCATTGTACTCCTAGCTACTGGAAGCAGCTCAGGCATTTGTCTCATTTAACAAGCTCTGTCTTTAAAGCTGTATGTTCCCACTGCAGTTTAATTAAAATCAGTCAAAACCCTGTGATTTCTGCTTCCATTTCTACTCTCCGTTTTATTAAACAATTCTGATTGACAAGGATTTGGCGATGTAAAATAATCCCCCTGGCCTGGGTTGGTGCTATATTCCAGTTAGTCATTTGCTATACTGACCTTGTGGCGGATGTAGTATGAGCTCTGGGGAAGGTTTAAAGTCACCAGCTCGCTTCATTTAGTGCTGCACAGGAGCAATCTGCATACTGCATTCTTTGGGAACTGTGAGTCTGGGACAAGTTGCTAGTGGGAGCATGCCAATGACATGGTTTGCAAAATAAAAAATAAGATGGTCCAGACACTCAAGGTTGCAAAATAAGCTGATTTATTGTAGAAATACAGCAACGTTCTGGCGTCTCCAGGGATTATACACCAGAGAAAACACCAGGGTGGATGGTGAGGGTTTGAAAACTAATATTGCAGTATGGCATTAAGACCTGTTTGTAAATCGATATATTCCCCCTTGGGCTACTTGACGTGACCCCGCTGCGTGTTCCCCTTACTTCCGAGCAGTTTGAAGCACTCGAAACGCAGTGATGGCACATTGAGGTACATTTAAACTCATGAATATTCTAAAGTTCTAATATAACATTCTCTTCTATTACTTTATAGATTTTTTTAATTTGTTTTGCTTGTTTTAGGTACTGCAGATGATTACAACAGGATAGGTTCATCGATGTACGCATTGGGAACACAGGACAATACTGACATATGCAAGTAAGGGACTAGCTGTTTTTTTGTTTTTTGTTTTTGTTTTTTACATGACCCACAAATATATTACCTATATATTGCCCACTAGTTATGGATTATCTGACTAGTGAATCTGAGCAGAAAAAAAAAATGGAAAAGGGAAAGTTCACTGTAACTTGATATCCTCATTGTTTTTCTTCAAATCTGGCAAGGAGACAGATTATAAAATTGTATAAAGTCATTATTGATTAAGTGTGACAGTAAATTTATGTGACTCCTGTGTGTTTATATAGTAAATCACTGTAAACATTATTTGCACAACGTTGGAGAAAGTCCAGAAATTGTAAAAATATTTTATAGTTGATCTTAGAGGAAGGTTTAAAGGAATACTATAGGGTCTGGAACACAAACATGTATTCCTGACCCTATAGTGTTATAAACACCATCTTTATATATAGTGATATAAACACCACCCATAAATATAGTAAAGTCTTACCTTTATTCCAGTATGCTGGTGCTGGCTCTGCGCCTGATCTGCCTGCTTGGCTGACATCATAAGAAGTGGTCCTAATAGCCAATTACAATGCTTTCCCATAGGATTGACTGAGACTGTCAATTAGGCAGATTCTGGCAGAGCCAGCACAAGTCAAACAGCTCTGGCCAATTCGCATCTCCTCATAGAAATGCATTGAATCAAAGCATCCCTATTAGAAAAGTTCAGTGTCTCCATGCAGAGGGTGGAGACACTGAATGGCAGTATTGCACCGTGTAGCACTGCCCCAGGAAGCACCTCTAGATATCTGAGGAGTGGCCACTGGAGGTATCCCTAGGTTGTAATGTAAACACTGCCTTATCTCTGGGGGGAAAAGTGTTTACTGCAAAAAGCCTGCCGGGAATGATTCTACTCACCAGAACAAATACAATAAGGTATAGTAGTTCTGGTGACTAAAGTGTCCCTTTAAATCAGGGGGAAAGAAACTTAAATATATTTGTTTGTATTAATCTAAACTGTCCCTTAATCACACAAACGCGGGTTGGGAGAAGCGGGTTCTTCATGTGTCCTGCTGTCTGTTAAATAGCAACAACCTCCATGTATGGATTAGAATTATTTAGGATTAGTTTACTTCTTGCAGTCCTTTTTAATGAACAATCCGAATGAAGGTGAATTGGACAGCAGGGGTTTTATTTGGTATTCAGCTGAAAGTTTGTTCTTGATTTCTGCGTGTTACTAATAGCAGTGTTACTGGAATTTAAGCAATGTGGCTTGTGAGCTCTGCCTAAGCCTCCCCATTCATTTATAATGGACGAAGCCCTAAATGGGACACTATTTAAAGTTAAATCATATCACTTAATTATTTTGGCCCACACGGTGTTGTGTCTGATGTACACTTGCTTAAATATACTCCATGAATGGGAAGCAATATATGTATCACCCGGTTGACCGATGCAGAGGGAGCTATAGTGCCAGGCATACAGCTTTGTATTCCTGGCACTTATAGTACACCTTTAAACTTTTCTGACGCTGTGCTTACTATGGGCAGTTAGTGTTAGGCTGAGTGTGTCTGCAGATGCTAAAATGGTTTAATGCTTAAAGGTAAAAAAAAAAAAGGTCCAGTGCACTCTAAACACCATAACCACTTCATTGACTTGAAAATTGTGTTGGTGCCCGTAGTGGCCTTTGAAGTATTCTGAGCACAATTAACAGATAATGACTACAGTAATATTTTTTTTAATTAACTCTGTAGCCAGCAAAACTGAGATAAACATTGCTCTTTTCTTACGTCTCATGTTTTTCAGATTTTTCCTAAGAGTATCTGAATTATTCGACAAGACTCGGGTAGGCAAAGCACAGATTTTATTTCAGATGTCTGATTCATTATGTTAGATTGCAGCATTGAAATGTTGGAAACAGGGTGGGGGTATTTACATTAATTTCATCATTATACTGTGTTAGCAGAACTGCGTGACAAGTAGTCCTGTCAATATTATAAGATCATTGGGAAGGATTATCCGTTATAGGTTGGTGTATATCGAATAGACTGTCGTGTTTTGAATTGCATTTTTGTAAACTTGATTTTCAATTTTCCTGTGGATTTTGCAATGTGCTGTCCTGTCCGCTCTCTCCTGCAGAAAATTGAGGCGCGAGTATCCGCTGATGAAGATCTCAAGCTTTCAGACCTCCTTAAATATTACTTAAGAGAATCACAAGCTGCTAAGGTAAATGTTAGGGTGGATATGTCCATCGATAAATAGATGGCTTTTTGCACACATGACCCTAAACTCCGCACCGATGAGTCCATATTTAACTTTTTAATATTTTATTTATTGAGGACAGCGCATTAAACTGGCAATCACGACAAAATAATAAGCAATGAAGTGCTTGACAGAGTCACGGGTTCTAATTTTGCTGTACCAAACCGTAAATATGTGCAGAAAGAAAGAGGCAATTAGAAATAAAAAAAAAAAAGAGAAAGAAGGCAGGGGGCGCACTTGTATTTAAAAGTAGACACCTCAAAGAAAATTGTGTGTTCAGATGTTCACATACCCAATGCTCTTAGTGGAAATATTCTTGGTAAAGCTATGAAGACACTGTTTTGAAATAGGTGGTTATGGATAAAAAGTGTCTGTCTGAAAGGTACCGTATATACTCGAGTATAAGCCGAGTTTTTCAGCCCATTTTTTGGGCTGAAAAACCCCAACTCGGCTTATACTCGAGTCAAGGTCTGTATTATGGCAATTTGCATTGCCATAATACAAACCGGGGGAGAGGGGGGCTGGCAGAGCTGTAACTTACCTGTTCTGCAGCTCCTGTCAGCTCTCTCCTCCTCCGCGCCGTCCGTTCAGCACCTCGGTCAGCTCCCAGTGTAAGTCTCGCGAGAGCCGCGGCTCTCGCGAGACTTACAGTGTGAGCTGATAGAAGGAGCTGCACGGACGGCGCGGAGGAGGAGAGAGCTGACAGGAGCTGCAGAACAGGTAAGTTACAGCTCTGCCAGCCCCCCTCTCCCCCCCACTGAACTGCCACTGGACCACCAGGGAAGGAGAGCCCCCCTCCCTGCCATATATCAAGCAGGGAGGGGGGACGAAAAAAAAATAATATAAGAAATAATAATAATAAAAAAAATAATAATAATAAAAAAAATAATAAAAAAGGGGGTATAAGGACCACTGTGGGAGGGGGGGGGGTATAAGGACCACTATGGGAGGGAGGGGGTGGGATAAGGACCACTATGGGAGGGAGGGGGGGTATAAGGACCGCTATGGGAGGGAGGGGGGGTATAAGGACCACTATTGGAGGGAGGGGGTGGGATAAGGACCACTATGGGAGGGAGGGGGGTATAAGGACCGCTATGGGAGGGAGGGGGGGATAAGGACCACTATGGGAGGGAGGGGGGGGATAAGGACCACTATGGGAGGGAGGGGGGGGATAAGGACCACTATGGGAGGGAGGGGGATAAGGACCACTATGGGAGGGAGGGGGGGGATAAGGACCACTAGGGGAGGGAGGGGGGGATAAGGACCACTAGGGGAGGGAGGGGGGGATAAGGACCACTAGGGGAGGGAGGGGGGAAGTAAGGACCACTAGGGGAGGGGAGGGGGAAGTAAGGACCACTAGGGGAGGGGTGAGTCAGGACCACTGGGGGAGGGGGGTGAAGGAACACGGGGGTGGGGAGGTAAGGACCACTGAGGGAGGAGGAGGGGAGGTCAGGACATATGGGGGGGGGGCAAATATCCTTGCACCGGCCCTGCACACACTGCATTCATACACTGCATTCATACACACACTGCATTCATTCACACACTGCACTCACACACACTGCATTCATACACACACACACTGCATTCATACACACACACACTGCATTCATACACACACACACTGCATTCATACACACACACACTGCACTCATACACACGCTGCACTCATACACACACGCTGCACTCATACACACACGCTGCACTCATACACACACGCTGCACTCATACACACACGCTGCACTCATACACACACGCTGCACTCATACACACACGCTGCACTCATACACACACGCTGCACTCATACAGACACGCTGCACTCATACACACACACGCTGCACTCATACGCACACACTGCATTCATTATACACACACTGTAAATAAATATTCAATTAATATATTTTTTTTAGGATCTAATTTTATTTAGAAATTTACCAGTAGCTGCTGCATTTCCCACCCTAGTCTTATACTCGAGTCAATAAGTTTTCCCAGTTTTTTGGGGGAAAATTAGGGGCCTCGGCTTATATTCGGGTCGGCTTATACTCGAGTATATACGGTAATTCACCTATGTAAAGGGGAGGAGTCACCAGTGTACAATATCTGTCATTTGTACTGGTTTTCTCTGTGACCGACCCTCTTCTAATACTTTAGACCAAACACATTGTATCCATAAGCAAGTAAATTAGGTGGACAGCGCTAAGAATTATTATAATAAAATCATACATACACAGGTAGCAGCAGATTTCGCAATTATGTGTCTTACTCTTAAAAAAAAAAGAAAAAAAAAAAAGGGGGGAAATAAAAGTACAATGATAGTGCAGTATGGTTATAAAGATATATTCCAAAGGGGCACTCACGTTTTGCAGAGCTTAAAAAGCTCTATTTTAGGAGCCTGGACGGAACAATCCCCGTCTAAGGATTTCTTTTTGCTGGTATCAGAATCCCAAGGTAGTGCGATTCATCATATTAAAAAAATAAGGATGTATACCAATGGTACAGTACGTATGTAAAAGTAGGATAAGTAAATAATATTTGACCTACTTACATTTGCTAGAGCAATGACCTGCTCTAGTGTATGGAGCTTTAGGTGGAACAATCCCCACCTAGGGATATATGTAGATCAGGAACAGCAGAGTAATGGTGAGAGTATAAGGAGCTCAAGAGTGACTGGGTATTAAAACAGAATCTTTATTAATATACAGAATAAATAAAACTATTTAAAAGTGAACTATATAGTAAAAATATAAATTATTTTATAAATAAAACCAGGGTTTTTTTTTTTGTTTTTTTCTGGGATCAAACCAGCTCGCTCTTGATAATTTTGATATGTTATCTCATCCATGGTAACTTGTATGACCTCAATCAGTTCAATGACTTATGGTGCTAAGAGTTGTCAGGCGTATTGACCATATCAAGCATCATAACTTTAGACCGTGTTGTTCAATCTGTGTGTCTACTCGGTTCAAACTTGTGCAGGTATCCTACTTGGCCACATTCTAAAATAGAAGCTGGGATTTTCTCAATGAACTAAAAGTTTTAGATGAATCTGTGGAAGGAATAATGGGTTGTTTGCTCAGCAACAAGTTTGCCTTGCAATGTGGTTCTTTTAGAATTACTGGAAAAGGAGTTGTGAGGGAGACGAATACCTTCCTTCCCAATACCTTGTGATGTGTGGACAAACGAGACCAATGGTATAGAGACACCCTTGTTTGCTAAAACTGAAGAATCCAGTTTTCTCCATTAGCTTTGTATACAACGGCTGACCCAGGAGGAAATGTCAATTAGAAACGATTCAGACTGTTTTTTTTGCTATCTTTTTGGATCAATCGTAAAAATCAAATGTGAGAGAGGCTAAATTTGACAAACGCATGTCTCTTTTCAACTATGTAGTCTTGGTAGAGGACTGGTGATGTTGTGTGGCAGTTGTAGGTTTAAGATAAGTGGGGGCGGAGCCAAGCAGGCAGGCACACCGGACGCACAATACATGGGCTCCGTGTAGAAACGAGAAATCTCTAACGATAAAACACCCACAGCGACCCGAAAACAGTGGCAGGCTCACCTATGGGGCGCAAAAGCAAGAAGCTTAAGCCAGATAAGCCCAAGACGAGCATGCACATTGGGGAACTCCTGCGACGAGCGCATGGTGCGAGAGGACCCAAGATGGCCGCCGACTATGCAGACTTCTCGGATTCCTCCGGTGAATCGCTTCTGGACAGGGAGTCACCTCCCATGCCACATCCCTACCATACCCAGGCACTACCACAGAGTGCTGACACCCAGCCTGTGACAATGACCTCCAGAAAACGCTGCAGGCCGACATGGCCTCCCTGCGCTCTGAACTCCTGGGCCTGGTGGGACGCATCGAGACCGTGGAAACAACGGCCACGCAGCAATCCACACAGATCACCTCACTTGGGGCTGAAATACGGCGCCTTCAAAAGCAGCAGACAACCTTTGAACAGAGGTTTGCCCTCATGGAAGATGCACGGCGCTGAAACAACATCAAGGTACGAGGGGTTTCTGGACGAAATCCCGGCAGGGGAACTACCGCACATGATACGGAGACTGCTCTGTGCCTTGCTGACCCCCAAACAGGCCAAGAACATCCACATAGATGGGACTTTTAGAATTCCAAAGCCACACCAAGCACCTGCAACCACCACTGGAGACATAGTGGTACGACTTACCTGCAACAGAGATAAGGCAACAGTAATGGCGGCACTAAAAGGACTATCGCCTTATAGGTTTGAAAATATGTCGCTGACATTTTACAATTACCTCTCAGGGGACACACTCAAATGGAGACACTCCCTGCGACCCTTCACAACAGCACTCAAACGGTGACATTCCATATAGATGGCGCACCTCTCGGAAACTACAGATCACACAGGGAAACATCACCCACGAGATCCGAGATATGGATGAAGCAGCTGCCATGCTAGCAACACTGGGCCTCCCGAAGGACTCCCTTACCGGGCCTAGCACAAGAGGTGCCACAAAGCCGTCGCATGTCTCGGACCCGGCAAGAGTCACCCCCTTTATCCCGGCAGACAGACGTGCCACAGAAGCAACCTGAGCAGATCGTTTATATTTTAATTACTTGCTTTATTAGTTAATACCTGTTCATGTATATATGTTTACGTTTATTATGACTATATAGCCAACACAACAGCCACTGACGTGGGTCGCTATGGCCCAACAACCGAGAGCCCATAATCTCTCCCCCCCCCCCCCTCTGCACCCCAGGACAATCCCAAACCCACTTAAGCTACACCCAGAGGCGTCAAATCTCTAAGACCCGGCAAACCACCCAGATGTTGATGACGCACCAACCCGAAACAAGCGCTCCGAAATTCGCGCAGTCTCCAACCTACACACTATGCTATCCCCTAACATAGACCTCCCATATGACTTAAGGAGTGTAACGATGTCCATACAGAGGCCACAACCCAGCCGGCATAGGAGACACGGGACCAAACACTTCCATAGCCCTGACAGACCACACCACTTAGAGTACGCTAGTGCCTCAGCCATTTTAATATGCACAACCCTATAGAACCTTTTTGACAACTAAAGTTATTTACGTCACTTATGCTACTAAGCACTCGTAAAATACTAGCCCCAGGCTCCTCAGCCGAGCACAAGCTCTCTGTCCAACATATACGTTGTTACCTCAGCTGCGGATATACATTACACATGTTTCTACTTCAATGTTATGTTCGTTTAAAAAAAACTAAAATGTGCAACTCAATCCTGTCACAATAATGTACCTGTTGATAAGCCTGTCCTGCTATCGTGGCACCTCAAGCCTGTATGTACACCCTATTGCACGAAAAAATAAAGAATTTTAAAAAAAAAAGATAAGTGGAGAGGAGCAGGGTAGGTCAGGTGTTAAGACTCCTAGGCACCTAGAGCTATTGAAGTCGCGGTATAATTCTTCCAGCCTATTGTCAGGCTAAAGTTTTAGTAGGATTTTATATTAATTTCATATATGATTGAAAAAAGCTCTATCCAAAGACTGAGCCCCCTAGCTGGTAGGTAAGAAATTACAGACAATAATACTCTCAAAAGGTGTCTAAAAGTAGTGTGATTAGATAAAGGAAATTCCCAGAAATAGCTACAATGTACTATACAGACATTATTGGATGCAGTCAAATGTACAACGGCTAAATAATGTTGTATAGGGGTAGAGACTTGTATTAAAGTATAAAAGTAGATTGAGACCAATATCCTCACATAATCCTGTAAATGAAAGTATCAGTATCAGTAGAACAGTGAAACCTTCTCAATGAAGTTAGGGTTCCTACTCATTGGTTAAAAAACAATATTTTTTTGTGCCTTCTTTTCGAAGCATGGGCTTGTCACCAGTGGGGTACCTCAGGCATCTGTACTTGGACCCATTCTCTTTCATATTTTTATTAGTGATATTGCAGAAGGACTTGATGGTAAGGTGTGTCTTTTTGCTGATGATACTAAGATATGTAACAGGGTTGATGTTCCAGGAGGGATAAGCCAAATGGCAAATGATTTAGGTAAACTAGAAAAATGGTCAGAGTTGTGGCAACTGACATTTAATGTGGATAAGTGTAAGATAATGCATCTTGGGCGTAAAAAACCCAAGGGCAGAGTACAGAATATTTGAGTCCTAACCTCAACATCTGAGGAAAGGGATTTAAGGGTGATTATTTCTGAGGACTTGAAGGTAGGCAGACAATGTAATAGAGCAGCAGGAAATGCTAGCAGAATGCTTGGTTGTATAGGGAGAGGTATTAGCAGTAGAAAGAGGGAAGTGCTTATGCCGCTGTACAGACAACTGGTGAGACCTCACTTGGAGTATTGTACGCAGTACTGGAGACCGTATCTCCAGAAGGATATTAATACTTTAGAGAGAGTTCAGAGAAGGGCTACTAAACTGGTTCATGGATTGCAGGATAAAACTTACCAGGAAAGGTTAAAGGGTCTTAACATGTATAGCTTGGAGGAAAGACGAGACAGGGGGGATATGATAGAAACATTTAAATACATAAAAGGAATCAACACAGTAAAGGAGGAGACTATATTTAAAATAAGAAAAACTACCACATCAAGAGGACATAGTCTTAAATTAGAGGGGCAAAGATTTAAAAAGAATTACAGGAAGTATTACTTTACTGAGAGGGTAGTGGATGCATGGAATAGCCTTCCAGCTGAAGTGGTAGAGGTTAACACAGTAAAGGAGTTTAAGCATGCATGGGATAGACATAAGGCTATCCTAACTATAAGATAAGGCCAGGGACTAATGAAAGTATTTAGAAAATTAGGCAGACGAGATGGGCCGAATGGTTCTAATCTGCCGTCACATTCTATGTTTCTTTTGCATCAACAGCAGAAAACAGATGTGAGGAAGGCTGAACTTAATATCGTCATCCTAGATACATCACACTATATTGACATTTGTTTGCAATTGCTTCAAGAATCTGCGACTTCTAAAATCCTGAGAAATTACCCCACCAAAAATGTTCTGCCCAATTAAAAAAAAATCTATTAGAGGCCTTGGTGAACAACTGATCTCTAAAGATAAATTTAATTTTCTATTTAATACTTCACCTTGGATTGCTACACTTTCTACACTACCAAAAATCCATAAACAACAAACCAAACTAGCTAGGAAGGAACTAGGAAGGAATAATCTAACACAAAATGTCAGTATGTACATAGACATGATTTTGAAATCGCTAGTTGAGCAGTTACCCTCATATCTTCATGACACCAAGCAAACCTTTTATGAGATTTCTAAAGTGCAAGAACCCCCAAAAGGATCTAGGCTTTGTAGCATTGATGTGGAGGGACTTTATAGTACCATTCTACACGAACTTGGTCTGATGTACACTCAACATTTTTACAACTTAGAGGAGCCAACACACAGGCACATAGTGACTTTGTTGTTGAGCTTCTCCAATTTGTCCTTCCCCATAATTACTTTGTCTTTTACGGCAATTACTACCAGCAGGCTAGGGGGACTACGATGGGGACATCTTGTGCCCCATCGTATGCTAGCCTTCACCTTGGCTGATGGGAAGAGCGACAGTGGTGTTCTCAGAAAAAACTTAAATCATTTACGGAATCTGTCATACTCTGGAGGCGTTTCATCAATGACGTGCTTATCATCTGGAATAATACAGATATGCGCTTTTGGAGTTTTGTCATTGCACTCAACGCCTTGAATCTCAATTTCACTGCAGAGTTGGTAGGCTCTACCATTTACTTTCTTGACACAATATTAACACTTAATGAGCAGGGCTCTATGCAGAGCGATTTATTTAGGGGATATCCCTCCACCAACTGTCTGCTAAATTGGGCGAGTCATAACCCCTTTCCATTGAAGAAAGGAATGTGATAAGGATCACTATGGGACTGGGTGGTAGAACAGTATGGGACGGGGTGGGGTGGTAAGGAACACTATGGTAAGTAGGGGTGGTAATGGTAAGGAACACTATGGGGGAGGGGAGTGGAAAGGAACACTAGATAAGGTGGGGATGGTAAGGAACACTATGGAACAGGGAGGGGGGGAGAAAACTATGGGACAGGGAGGGGGAGAGAACATTAAGGGAGGACACTGAGGTACAAGGGAAGGAAGGGAAAAGGAACACTGGGGTTGGGGGGGGGGGCATTAAAAGAGAAGGGACAGGAACATTAAGGGGAATGGGTGGGGGTGCACCAAGAGACAGGTAAGGGGTGGGAGGGGGGGTTCCTACTGCACATATTTACACACAGACACACTGCATCCACTACCCACACTACATCCACTACAAGAACACACACTGCATCCACTACACAAACACACACACAAATACTCTCACTGCGTCCACTACACACACACAAATATTCTTCAAAACATAAAAAATATCTGACTGGCATGTATATTTTGTGCATTTACCACTTAATAAAAAAAAAAAAAAAAGATTAGCAAAATAAATAAATACGGTAAATGCACAAAATATCAGTAAGCTATCGCCCTGAAAGTTCACTGGTTATTGGTTTCTGCTCTAAAAGATCAATATATGTCAATCCCTATTCTTTTGCCACAGCCTTATCCTACTTCGTGCTATTCTTAGGCTGGTTGCGATTGGTGAGCATTCCAGTCCCAGCTCTCATTACCTATCAGCTAGGTGACTGTCTTTGGATAGTTTTTCCAGATTTATTTTTTCACTTCAGTTCTATGTTTTGGGTCCAGCCCAAGTACTACCCACACGGACGCGGTCCTCCTTTTTTGCCCGCTCTCGGTGATACATACTTTCCTTATTTCTTAATTCCATATATGGCTTATATAAATTTTATTTGTATAAAGATATGTAAAAGGTGCAATTTAAGTCTTTTTTTTTTCTTTCTTTCTTTTTTTATATTTTTCATATTCCTGTTTAATGCACTCTGTTTTTTAAACTAATGAGTCATTTGTATATTTAGGATCTCCTGTATAGAAGATCTCGCTCATTGGTGGACTATGAAAACGCTAATAAAGCCCTAGACAAGGCCAGAGCAAAAAACAAAGATGTTTTATCAGCCGAAACCACTCAACAGTTATGCTGCCAGAAGTTTGAAAAGATATCAGAATCTGCAAAACAAGGTACTTTGTAATACTACTAATATTTATCAATGTTGTACTATTTATCGTCCGATTATATGTTAAGTTGCGTAGCCAGAGACTAGTTGATACTTATGTTAAAAACACCAGAAAAATTATGGACCTAAATATCTAAAATTGTTTACACTTCTCATTACACGTAGTATAGACCAGGTTTAGGCAATCTTCGGCATTCCAGATATTGTAGACTACGTCTCCCAAAAAGTCCTTACAGCCATAATACTGGCAAAGCATCATGGGGGATGTAGTCCACAGCAGCTAAGGTGCTGAAGTTCGCCTACCCTTGCTCTAGCAGCCGTTTCCAACAGTTTTACGTCTTGTCTGTTATTGTGTAGAGAAGACTATATTGTACATAGTGCTATAATAAATATTAAATAAAGTTTAAAAAAAATCTTGATTTAAACCTTATATCACTAAACTTTTTATATGATATTATACATGAATATGACTTATTTTGTCTTTACTGTGTTACTGTTGCTTATGAACCCAATTATTATGTATTTTACCTAGAACTCATGGATTTCAAAACTCGAAGAGTGGCCGCATTTAGAAAGAATTTAGTAGAACTGGCTGAACTGGAACTGAAGCACGCCAAGGTAGCACACATTTACAGGGGCGCTGCAGGTTTAAATTCACTACTATTGTTATTTTTGTAACGCATATGCTGCCTTATCATAAAAAAAAAATGACTTCTTCAAAAAAACTTTGTATAAGTATTGTGTGAATGTCTTGGCAGGGAGCCTATAAATACACAGAACCATAACTACTACAATGAGCTGCAGTGGTTATGGTGCCTATAATGTCTTCATAGTTTATGAAGAGCTGAATAGCCATATACGTTAATATTCACGGAACATCCTGGTGAGAGCAAATTACACTTTATCAGGGCTGTCCTCTAAAGGAAGAATTCAAAGTGAACTTGAAATGTAAGAACAAAGTAGCAGAATTGAACATAGAGAATTTCAGCTATTTTTTTACCTTAAATTTGAAATACAAATTTAATTCACTTAGAATTTTCATGTTCGTGAACAACCATGTATAACAAATCTTCATTTATCACAAAAATGCCTATAATAGACTGTTGCGCCATAGAAAAGCCTTTTTCCTTTTAACCCCTTAAGGACACATGACGTGTGACATGTCATGATTCCCTTTTATTCCAGATGTTTGGTCCTTAAGGGGTTAATGAACATGTTTCCTCACCCATAGACTGGAAGTTTACCATTACATATGTAAAGGGTAAAAAAATGAAAAACTATTTTCTTTTTTATTATACATTTTTTTTTATTGCAGGGTAACTTACAGCTCCTGCAAAGCTGCCTGGCCGTGTTAAATGGGAAACCGTAACGCACACTCCGTCCTCGTTTGCTAAAACAGACCCTCCTTCCACATCCAAGAGCTGCCACTTTTCCAAGGATTGGTAGATTGAGCACCCCCGCTCTTCAGTAGACTAACTCCAACATGGAAATAGGGCTGCTACAATGGTAGAAGCAGTAACATGCTTCGAGGCCCACACTCACTGTATCCACGTGTACATTTATTCAGAATGCTTTTTGGTCCTTCACAAATACAACTTCCCGTTTTTTTTTTTTTGTGAAAATAGAAAGTTAAATGCTCTTCGTGTTATGAACTGTATCACATAACGTTGCCAATCTTATTTACCAATGTATGTTAATCTTGGATGATGTTCGACATTCATGGTTCGAATGGAGTTAATATTGCCATTTGTTGTTTGCGTCGTATACTTGTCCGATTTACCATGTAATTTTTATTTAGTTGTGGGTTTTTTTTTGTTAAAGCTTCTGTTATCTCGACTATTTGAACTATATAAATATTTTTTTTTAATCAAACATTTCTTAGATATTTCAAAAAGTTTCAATTATCTTTTTAAAATTTAAGTTCTTAACGCTAATGCATCAATATGTATGCCTTAACTTGTAGACTTCTCTCAAATATTGTAAAATAAACTGTGAATCCAATGATTTTTAATTTAATGGTCCTGTTCTTTTATTATTGGTAATTTGTCATACTTCAAATTATCGGCTCGGAAAAGAACATTGATATAAAAAAAAAAAAAAAAACATACATCAGACTATCAAGTTACCTGTGGATTTAGTGTTCAGCAACATTATAATGGGAATGGTCAGGGAAGCAGCGCCTTCTGGGTGTCCCCAAATTCTTATGGTTGTGAGTCAATATGGAAAATATGAGGACAGAAAGCTGTATATAGTGTAGTATATTCTGTAGGTGGTGAGGTGAAATAAGAGAAATGCCACTTACAATTTTCTGAAGCTTATGTTCAGCTCCAGATATATGCACCTCGGCAGTATGATCCCCGCCTGTGGATATGTCGCTCATCCTGGTTCCTTGTAGATGGTGGTAGGTCAGGGTCAAGCACCTGTTTGTGTTGAGCGTTCACAGGTATTTCCCTCTTAATTTGCAGCATTACAGATATTCACTAATTATATAAAATGAGAATAAAAACAGAAAATAGTGCTCTATGTTTTGTTAATGTAAAAGCAAAATAAAAGGAGGTATAACTCCCATAAGGAGATCAAAAATGTTTACTCTCCACCAAGGGGGTAAAAGGTGTGGCACGTCTGGATAAAATCAGGAAGGTCCACGTAAGGTAAAAAGTTGTTTTATTTAAAACAGAGAGCACCAATGACATAAAAAACTAACGCGTTTCACCCAAAGGGGATTTTCAAAGTGTTATAGTACATTAGGACCTGTCCTGTTTAAATAGCATACACAATTAAAATTAGATGGTCAAGTGATCAGCTACAAGATACTATAAAGCAGTGAAGGAGATAAGGACATTGTATGTGTGTAGTTTAACTTTGGGGTGTGGGGCCTGACTATCATGCCGGACCGAAGCACTTACTGGGAGCCCCGGGGCTTAATCTAACGAGCAGCTATTCCTGCAAATTGCACGCTCATCTACGACACTGAATACTCAAGTGGTGCTCCTGAACCGATTAGGGTGGTGTTGGAGCGTGTATTCAGGCCTCCGTGTGTCCATGCTACCGAGGAAACCCGAGCTGGCTTGGCAGCCTGGTAAATCTGGTAGTGGGGAAGCGGACAATCTCTGCCTCAGACCTGTGCTGTCGATCGGTGCCCTGTTCCCTCCCACCCCCCTGTTTTTGGACCAGCTGGGGTTATCCCGTTCAGCTCCCTGGCAGTGCTTAAGACATGCAGCTTTCCTCTTGAACAAGCAACTAGCACTCTTGCGAACTTTGGATGGCGGATATCGCTTGTTCCTTAAGTCCAATCCTATAGTCCTAACTATGTTCTGCACCACCTGAATGAAATATCCAAAACCTTTGTGGCAAAGCTGGAGACATGTCAAAGAGCCAGATGAGCACTGTGAAAGACCCCTGCCACGTCCGGGCCCGTAGATACAGGCCGAGTCCCATTGTTAGACCTGCAGCACACAACGCAGAATGCAGGACCTTGGTACCATCGAGTGAATCTGTCATGATTTCCAATATCATTTCTATCTGATGGGTGTTCACCTGTATGACTTCCGGGTTTGGCCGATCCAACTCCATCCATGTGTCTGACGTCACGTGCTTCCATTGTAAAAGGAAGTCGCGGCAACTATCCGATGGCTCAATCAATTTGTTACCTAATTGTTGCCAAGTGCCGACGGAGCTCCTTCTCTTGTTAAGCTGTGTACCGAACCTCTGATTCCTGATACCGACTTTGCTACCTTGTCATCTCCCAGACTGGGAATGGGCTTCACTACGTTCTGTGCAGGGGAGGGAGTGGGATGTGTGCAGGGGAGGGGGCTGTCTGGGGGGAGAGGGGATCTGTGCAGGGGAGGCGAGATCTGTGCAGGGGAAGAAGGGTGGGTTTTAGGAGGCACGGGGAGGGGGGATTTGTGCAGGAAAGAACTTAACTGGTGTCTCTGCCAGGCTGCACTTTCTCTTCTCTCCGCAGGACAGGAGGCACGGGAAGTGACCTCACTTTCTATACTCCTGCCCAGCCTTTCCCCCCTCTCTCTCTGCACCGCACGGAGACCTGGCAATCAGAGCAGGATCGCTGCCAGATCTCACTCAGAAGGTGGGAGCAGGGAAATTGCCGCCCACACAAAAGTGCCCCCCCTTTCTACGCCACTGCCTAAAATCAATAAATCAAACATTCTTAAAGTGACAGTATTACATTTATTCTTTCATCTGCAGTTGAGTTCCAAATGAAGTTTTTCTAAGTATTAAAGAATCCCTGCTTACCCACACGGGACATACCTGATTGCCACACAGCAACCCAACATCACCACTCAGGTGGGCTGCTGTGCCTAATACTGGGACCTCCATGGAGGGTCTGTACACGGCCCCTACAGGGCCTAGATTGAGTCCAAGGCCGAGTCTAGGACTACCTCTTTCTGACAGAATAACCTGGTAATTTAGTAAATAAGCTATTGTGCTTATTTTCATCTCTTTTGTTGGACTCTCATTTATAGTCTGTCTAGGGGGCCTCCGAGGGGTCTTTACTCAAAGATAAATTGCTTGTCTGCCTATACAGCTAGTCACTGTCTACTTTTTTAAGCTTATTCCCAGTGCAAACAGCCGGCATACTTACTACCCTACCATTCTTATCGATATGCACAGTGTTGTTCTTATCATATTTTTTTTATTTCTTACAACAACAAAAAAATGTGCTTGTTTTTCTGTACACTTGTAAGGCTATGCTGTGACAGGTTACTTCACTTCAGGCTTCTCAATGTATATTATGTACTCTTTATTATGCCAAGCACATCAAAAATAAATAATTACAAAAATAAAGTAAACTTCAAAATAAAATACAGAAATAGTTTTTTTTATTTTAATGTAAAGGGACACCAAGATGGCCACCGCAGCAGGACCATAGGGTACACCAATATGGCCGCCGCCAGTCAAAAGACAATGGCAAGCATGGCTGGAATATTAAAAACTTAAGCCCATGGAGCTGAGGAGGGAGCCCTGAAGTATGGGAAGGTGGGCTGAGGTAAAAACGCTCAAAACTAGCGTTTTTGTGGCTGCAGGACTGTCAGGGTATTTATATCGGCAGACATTTTGTGCTATGATAGAAATACAAACCAAATAGATAAGACATTGAGAATGGGGGTGGACAGACTGTCTAATTGCGAATGGAATAAGAATAAATTCTAAACCCAGACCTGGGTGACAGAGGATTAAATAATTACATTTTACTTTCGATATTGTACAACGTCCCATTATAGTTTAAGGTGAAACTTAGTTCACAAACTATCAATTTTAGGAATTATAGCAGAAAATGGAGACGCATAGTCTGAAGAAATCCTCTTGATCTGACAGATAAAATAAGTTATAGGCCACATATAGATAACGTAAATGACGTCAAAAATAGCCACCAGGAAAAGTTAACTCTTTCCTGGATAGGTATGTTTAGTGGGACAATACTGCCCTCTAGAGTTCAAATATTAGAATGGTTACCTAGAAGGCAACCACACCCCACATTTGTGATTGGCTATCACTTAGAGGAATTTCCCCTTTAAAAAGTTAAGACAAGGGAAGAGTGGGGAATTCAAAGATTGAAGAGAGAGACATTACAACACTCTCTGGAGATTCAGAGAGATCCAGGCAGAATCGGACACTCAGAAAATCAAGACACTCCATGCAGAGAAAGAGACCCATGACACTTAGCTACCTGGGAACATCTGATGAGAAAATATCTACTTAACTGGTAAATATACAGGCATTTAATTAATTAATTTAAATTAAATAAATTAATAGCATGATATATGACTGGATAAATCATGATTAGATTTCATATTTAGAAATCTTAATTATTAAAGAATATATATATGGTTATAGCATCCCATCTGCAGCTGGGATTAATATAGCCATTAATGTATTTGTGTGATTAATATCACGTTAGCATATCATGACCATTTATCCAGCTATATTGATTGGCTCTAAAATGAGATAAAATATCTATTTAGACAAATTAATTAAAATATCAGCTAATATAACATAGTATAACATAGATCATTGGATGCAAGGAAATGTTTAAAGATTATGACTGGGTAATGTTATTTATTTAAAATTACATAAAAGTAGACCTTAATTACTTAGGAGGTCTAGCCAGCATTGCAAGGGTTATATCTAAACTGCCAGCTGAAAATTTCTTTATGATCTCATGCTGCAGCTGAAACTTTCACATTCTTTGTCTCTGTGAAAGGGTCGTAAATCAATCCTGACACCTAAAGCTTTAGATTCTAAACTACGTCTTAGCCATTAGGAAATGTTTGTTTTAAATTACCATATTGTATTGCATATTCATGTTATACTCAAATTCCATTGATTATTATCACGCATGTTACTTATATTATTATCATTTGAATATAAAAATAAATCTATTTTTATAACAATTTGTGATTTTAATTACCGGTATATGATCATACATTTCACTTATAACGATAACGATTAGGGATCTGAGAATTGAAACTCGTGGGCAATTCTCTCTGTTTACAATTATTATCCCATAAATATCCCCACAGGACCACACCAAAGGTGGTGAACCAAGATGGCTGCCAATCACATGACGCAGGCTGTGTCGTCATGGAGACAGGGCGCAGCTACCCTCCTAGCTCAAATTAGCTAGTACAACCAATTACTAGATGGTGGAAAGGGAGGACAAAGGGGAGTGTGGGAAATGTAGTAGAGTAAGGGAAATGTGGTTATTATTATTATTTCTTTTATTTTTTTTAAAGTAATAAGGGTAGTGTGGACCTAAATATTAAAGGAGAGTAAAGCAATATAAATATAGCACAATAAATAAAACTGACATTACTGGGAGATAAAATGGCAAAATTGTAAAATATGTAAACAAAGAGAGTAAAGGTGAATTGGTAAATAAAGGGGAAGATTCATAAAAGAGATATTGAGATACTGTATAAGAAAAACATTACAAAAGCACACAATAAAAAGGCAAAGAACAAAAATACATTTAAAGATTTGTGGGTTATAAAAAGTTAAAAAGGTCAAAATCAGCATTTAACTCATAAGGTGCCAAAGTGTTTAATTTAAAAACTATTTTTGTATAGTTTTTAGTGAGGTGGTTTTTAAGGTCGTGGGCTCCTTTAAAAACAATTTTTGGTTTGTGTGGTAAAAAAAATCTCCTTTAAAATGTCATCCTCTTTTAAAATATCCCAACTTTTGTTGTTAAAATCGAACACAATAGGCAGAATAAAAGCTTTACTTTCATCTTTACTTTTTTTCTACCAATTTTTCTTTTATGTCTGGAGCATTTTTTGGAAGATGTCAGTGTGTGTGCTACTGTGTCTAATTCTGGTAAGCTGGCTTTTTGGGATGCCTTTAAATCATGGTGGGTTGTGGCCTCTAGTGGAGTCTATAAATGTATTGGTGTCAGGGACGTATTAGGCATTTGCCTTGGACAGCACTTTCCAGGGGGCGGCAAAAAAAGCCCCAAATGCCCAGGCAAATGTCTTGTTAGCCTGGTGGCTAACTAAAAATCCATGCGGTCGGTGCTGGCGAGGTAGCACTGATTTGTGAGCTCTCTGCTCAGCTCCCCCGCGCCGCAGAGTGATTCCGGAAGTCGGAATATGACGTCATGCTCCGGCATCACTCTGCGGTGCGTGAGGGAGCTGTACAGGAGAATCAGTGCTCCCTCGCCGCCTGCAGTCACCGGCTGGCCGCCCAGCAGCCCCACTGGACCCCAGGGAAAGGGAGAAATTCCTCCCCCCCCCCCCCCCTCCTCCCACTCCCCTGCAGCATTCCCAAAGGTAAGGAGCCTGGGGGATTGAATTTGAGAGAGAGAGAGAGTTTGTGTGTGTGTGTGTGTGTTAGTGAGAGTGTATGCGTGTCGGTCAGTGAATGTGTGTGTGTGTATTTAGAAGGTGGGGAAGGGGGTGAGCGCTTGAGTTTTGTCATGCCCAGGGCAGCACAGAACAAGGATACACCACTGATTGGTGTGGTTGTTTTTTTTTGGGGGGGGGGGGTTTGGAAGAAGGATTTTGTGTGTAGTCGGTTGTTTATTATGTAAATTTATAGACCCAGAAATTGGGCTTTATTGGTGCTTCATGGTGTTTAATTTAATGCGACTCTTATTGCCATATAAAAAAGTAAAAAAAGGGGGAAGTGGGGTAGACAGCTGAGCTAGCCAGACGTATGTGCACAGAGCTCTGGCACAAATACAGCATAATATTGGCTATTATAAGCCACAATCTTGATTAATGCAGTCCAGCTCGACGATACCGCAGTGCTGAACCAAGTGGATACCTGCTCCGTAAAATTCTGGAGTGAACAGTCCACACTCCAAATATGCAGTCTAACGTGGAAGGCAGCCCTGGTGGCCGGGAGAGGCGACCGATCTCCCGCCACGGGGACCACTATGTGCCCACATGGAGACACGTCCATCTTGCCGACGGGCCCGCCAGTGGACTCTCTAAGCGCCGAACCGCACAGCAGCACGACATCTGGCAACACAAATAAAGGGCATTGAGACGGTCTGCAGGCCATGACCCAGTTACAGGACTAATTGGCTTTGCAGTCAGTGAAGAACAAGAGTGCACAGGCACTCGGGACCGGCGGTGCCCTTACCTGCAGAAAGGTGGACTTAGATTTCCCAGGTTTGGCGATCTGCCAGTCGCAGGCACAGGCTACAGACCATCTAATGCTCAGCTTACCCTCATGACTCAATATGCCCGATATGCTGCCTGGTGATAAACAATGAAACCTGCAATAAGTTCCTATGCCAGCCAAGCTAATTACTATGCATGTTATGTACCATGTTATCTTGCCATGTTAGTTACCAGTTTCAAACATGCTATTTCCTGTTGCCGTAAACCTAAGTACCCAGCGGCTACCAAGCTCCAGAATTAATCTTAAAGGACCACTCTAGGCACCCAAACCACTTCAGCTTAATGAAGTGGTCTGGGTGCCAGGTCCAGCTAGGATTAACCCTTTTTTTTATAAACATAGCAGTTTCAGAGAGACTGCTATGTTTATTAATGGGTTAAGCCTTCCCCCTTATCCTCTAGTGGCTGTCTCATTGACAGCCGCTAGAGGCGTTTGCGTGATTCTCACTGTGAAAATCACAGTGAGAGCATGCAAGCGTCCATAGGAAAGCATTGTTAAATGCTTTCCTATGCGACCGGCTGAATGCGCGCGCAGCTCTTGCCGCGCGTGCGCATTCAGCCGACGGGGCGGAGAGGAGGAGGAGAGCTCCCCGCCCAGCGCTGGAAAAAGGTAAGTTTTACCCCTTTTCCCCTTTCCAGAGCCGGGCGGGAGTGGGACCCTGAGGGTGGGGGCACCCTCAGGGCACTCTAGTGCCAGGAAAACGAGTATGCTTTCCTGGCACTAGAGTGGTCCTTTAATTATAGTTTAGCATGTTATATTAATTTCTCATCTTTGACAATGTTAATGTCAGCCTACACAAGATGTCCCCCATAAGCTTATCCCCTTACCACCATCTGACATAACTTGTATCAGCCTGTTTATTACTTGGAAAAAAATGTGCAGTTCCTCTATATGCCACAGTATTATGTCTCATGTAATGCCTGTATTTGCTATCGTCGCAAAATAAGCCTGCATGTCTAACTTTTTTACAACTAAAAATAAAGAATTTAAAAACATTTTTAAAAGTAAAAAAAAATGATATAAAGGGACACTGTAGGCACCCAGACCACTTCAGCTCATTGAAGTGGTTTGGGTGCTGTGTCCCTTTTGCACTTAGTGCTGCAATGTAAAACATTGCAATTCTAGAGAACTGCAATGTTTACATTGCAGCACTAAGTCAGCCCTCAGTGGCTGTCTACCAGACAGCCACTAGAGGGCTTCCTGAAAGGTAACAGGCTCTGCATGAGGACCTCCAGCGTCAGATTTTTCCCCATAGGAAAGCATTGATTCAATGCTTATCTATGAGGAGGTCTAATGCACGCGCAGCATTTGCCTAGCAGGCGCATTAGAACCCGCTCGTCACAGGATGACTGCACAAAGCGCCATGGCAGTAGGGGCGCCCGGCAGCCGACACAGTTCACACACGCAGGGGCTGGGAGCAGAAGAACTTCTCGGAGAGCTGAGGGCGGAGCCAAATCGTTTGTGTGGGCAGGGGCAAATTGGCAGCGGGGCGGAGCTAAATACAGCTTCTACCTGCTGCTGCACACAGAGGGGGAAGCAGGAAGGAGTCTCTTCTTCCCCCAACTACAGACCAGGGACTTCAGTAAGCACTCTTCCTCCAGTAAGTGAGAGAGAGTGTGTGCTGTATGTGTGAGTGTCTGCCTGTGATTGTGTGTGTGACTGTCTGCCTGTGACTGTGACAGTGTGTTTGACTGTCTGCATGTATGACTGCCTTCTTGTGCCTGAGTGTGTGACTATTTGCCTGTGTGTGAGTGTAACTGTCTGCCTGTGCCAGTGTGTGTGACTATCTGCCTGCGACTGTGTGTGACTGTTAATGAATTTGTGTGACTGTCTGCCTGTTATTGTGTGTGTGACTGCATGTTACTGAATGTGTGTGACTGTCTGCCTTTGACTGTGTGATGCTGCCTATACAGTCTGCTTGTAATTGGGCGTGCTACTGCCTGTGTGTGTGTGACTGTCTGCCTGTAACTGTGTGTGAGTAACTTTGTGTCTGGGACTGTGTGCATGTGGCTGAATTTGACAGTATATGTATATCTGTGTGCACCTAACTGTGTTTGACTGTCTTTGCCCTGCAGTGAGCCGGCAGCTGGGATATGATATCATCCCCGCATCGGCGTCATTACAGTGCACGTGAGGGACCTGTGCAGGAAGAGGACAGAGATCCCAGCAGCAACCACTGACCACCAGCCCTCCACTCCAGCTTTCCCAGAGCAAGGTAGGAAGGTTGAGTGGACCTTTTATAAAATGTGTGTATGTATGTGTGATTGTGTGTGCATCCCTGTGGTTAAGTGTGTGTGTTCTGATTATGTGTGTTTATGTGATTATGTGTGTAGGTCTGTGATTATATGTGTGGGTCTGTGATTGGGTGTGTTTCTGTGGTTATGTTGGTTTATGTCTCTAATTGTGTGTGTATGTGTGTATATATATATATATATATATATATATATATATATATATATATATATATGTAAAGCTAGGGCCTGTAGTTGTGGGAGGGGCTTAGTTTCCCTTCTTAAGGGACCCTAGACTGCTCCCCATTATTGTTTTCAGTCTGGCGATTTGCATACCACGACTTCTGGTTGGTGCAAATTGCCATTTTACTTACCTTCTACACGGGGGAACGCTTACCTGGTCCTCCCCTACCTGCTGTAGCCGTATTCTCGAAGGGGGCCGTATTCTTGGAGATCCTCTTCAGGGTCAAGGCGGTAAGGAAGCCGACTCAAAGCATTTCAGCATTGGATCTCCATCACTGCTACTATTCACAATTCACTGTGCGTTGGTTAATGGTTACATTTATTCCGGTCCACAAATAACTCTCATTTCATTTCTAGTCCATAATGTTTCTTTTCTACACGTACTTTAACGGCATGTTTAAAATTCTTTGTTTAGATTAATACTGAGTGGCATATGACTGCCTACTGTGGTCAGTATTGATATTGCACGAGTCTATATTTTAAGTTAGTCTAATGTTTGGTTGGAGATAATTTAAGGCTCGATGCCTTAACCTACATTCAACATCGACACCGTATAACCTGCACCAATATTTCTGCTATTCCAATTCTAATGTAGGAATGTGTTTCTTGTATCCATTTCCATATTCAAGGGAGACCAGGTCTATGGCACTTAACCAGGAATTAGAGGTTATCACTAGTGATGTCGCGAACACAAAATTTTCGGTTCGCGAACGGCAGACGCGAACTTCCGCAAACGTTCGCGAACCGGGTGAACCGCCATTGACTTCAATGGGCAGGCAAATTTTAAAACCCACAGGGACTCTTTCTGGCCACAAAAGTGATGGAAAAGTTGTTTCAAGGGGACTAACACCTGGACTGTGGCATGCCGGAGGGGGATCCATGGCAAAACTCCCATGGAAAATTACACAGTTGATGCAGAGTCTGGTTTGAATCCATAAAGGGCATAAATCACCTAACATTCCTAAATCACAATGGATATGGATTGACACCTGACATATGACATATTGACACCTTGGCATATGGATTGACACCTGTCCTCAGAGACCCTGATACACACTGACACAGAGCAGAATAGGGACTGTTCCCCCTACATAGGGTCACTTAGCAGATATGGATTGACACCTGTCCTCAGGGACCCTGATACACACTGACACAGAGCAGAATAGGGACTGTTCCCCCTACCTAGGGTCACTTGGCAGATATGGATTGACACCTGTCCTCATGGACCTTGATACACACTGACACAGAGCAGAATAGGGACTGTTCCCCCTACATAGGGTCACTTGGCAGATATGGATTGACACCTGTCCTCAGGGACCCTGATACACACTGACACAGAGCAGAATAGGGACTGTTCCCCCTACATAGGGTCACTTGTCAGATATGGACTGACACCTATCCTAAGGATCCCTGATACACACTGACACAGAGCAGAATAGAGACTGTTCCCCCTACATAGGGTCACTTGGCAGATATGGATTGACACCTGTCCTCAGGGACCCTGATACACACTGACACAGAGCTGAATAGGGACTGTTCCCCCTACATAGGGTCACTTGGCAGATATGGATTGACACCTGTCCTCATGGACCCTGATACACACTGACACAGAGCAGAATAGGGACTGTTCCCCCTACATAGGGTCACTTGGCAGATATGGACTGACACCTATCCTAAGGATCCCTGATACACACTGACACAGAGCAGAATAGAGACTGTTCCCCCTACATAGGGTCACTTGGCAGATATGGATTGACACCTGTCCTCAGGGACCCTGATACACACTGACACATAGCAGAATAGGGACTGTTCCCCCTACATAGGGTCACTTGGCAGATATGGATTGACACCTGTCCTCAGAGCCCCGATACACACTGACACAGAGCAGAATAGGGACTGTTCCCACTACATAGGGTCACTTGGCAGGTATGGATTGACACCTATCCTAAGGATCCCTGATACACACTGACACAGAGCAGAATAGGGACTGTTCCCCCTACATAGGGTCACTTGGCAGATATGGATTGACACCTGTCCTCAGAGACCTAATTGTGTAATAATGGTAATACTATTACCTATTATATAATATTGGCAGGGGCAAGGAAATTCCCTCTAAATAGATGGGTATAGGCAGAGAGTATGGAGACCGGAGTGATAAAGTGTCAATAAGGTGATATAAAGTTAAATGTATCACAGACACACAGCCACCCTTTCTCTTAGCTAGTTTCCAGAAATGATGGATAGGTAGAAGGGCTATAAAGACACAGAGAGGTCTAAGAAGAATCCTCTAAACTAGCCCTAATCTCCTTAAACACCTTCAAGGGTGTTCTAAGCTAAAGCTCAATCTAAACGTTTAGATGACTGCCTGATTTCCCATCACAGATGCTGGCTAGGAATAACAGTGTGCAAGACAAAGAGTGGGTCTAAGTGCCCATAGTGCAGTAAAGTGTCCCTAGTGAAGTGAAAAAGAGAATAACGAGCTGGCGCCCAAGAGAATAACGAGCTGGCGCCCTATCAGGGGATGTGTATATGGCATCGATTTTAGGAACCGGGAGATGGAAAAAGATGCTTGGTCGGTCCTCCTACTTCAAATTTGGGGCACTGCGCATGCAATCTAATGTGCCACCAGATAGGAGTGGTGTGTTAAGTAGTACTATTCCTATCAGTTTAATCCCTGTTATGTGCCTTTTTTTTGGTTTGGTTTTTGAAGCCACAGTGCAGCACCAGAGGGCCGAAAAATTAGGCATGTACACATGCCTGAAAAATTAGGTATTGTTGCAGCCGCTGCTGTAGCAGCGGCCATAAAAATTGATGTTTGTTTCCCAGGCAGAAAGTGCCCTAAAACATTGCGGCTTGAACCCTAGTTGGTGGCGGATAAGTCACGCAAGTCAACCGCCATTCAGAGCTAAAATACAGCAGCGTGTGGACCATTTTTAGCCCAGGGCAGCTCATCTCTTTTTTAGTCGAATGTATCGCCCACTGTCAGTCCCTTCAGGATCCATCCCTCATTCATCTTAATAAAGGTTAGGTAATCTAGACTTTTTTGACCTAGGCGACTTCTCTTCTCAGTAACAATACCTCCTGCTGCACTGAAGGTCATTTCTGGCAGGACACTTGAAGCGGGGCAGGCCAGAAGTTCTATCGCAAATTGGGATAGCTCAGACCACAGGTCAAGCCTGCACACCCAGTAGTCAAGGGGTTCATCGCTCCTCAGAGTGTCAATATCTGCAGTTAAGGCGAGGTAGTCTGCTACCTGTCGGTCGAGTTGTTCTCTGAGGGTGGATCCCGAAGGGCTGTGGCGATGCGTAGGACTTAAAAAGCTCTGCATGTCCTCCATCAACAACACGTCTTTAAAGCGCCCTGTCCTTGCCGGCGTGGTCGTGGGATGACTTTCACCTCTTCCCCTGTTAGATTCCCGTTGTGCTGTGACATCACCCTTATACGTTGTGTAAAGCATACTTTTTAATTTATTTTGCAAATGCTGCATCCTTTCCGACTTGTTGTAATTCGGTAACATTTCCGCCACTTTCTGCTTATACCGGGGGTCTAGTAGCGTGGACACCCAGTACAGGTCGTTCTCCTTCAGCCTTTTTATACGAGGGTCCCTCAACAGGCACGACAGCATGAAAGACCCCATTTGCACAAGGTTGGATGCCGAGCTACTCATTTCCCTTTCCTCCTCCTCAGTGATCTCAATGAAGGTATGTTCTTCCCCCCAGCCACGTACAACACCACGGGTACCAGATAGGTGACAACGAGCACCCTGGGATGCCTGTTGTGGTTGGTCTTCCTCCTCCTCCTCAAAGCCACATTCTGATGCTGAAGGCCTGACACCCGCTTTAAGGACACTGACTGCTATTAGCTTACAGTGAAAAACTTTTTTTCTTTTTAAAGGCACGCTATTGTGACACCAGATATGAGTGGCAAAGTACACTGGCAGAGGTTGGCAGAGTACACGCTGAAGGCCTGACACCCAGACGCTTGCAGACAACTAACTGCTATTAGCTTACAGTGAAAAACTTTTTTTCTTTTTAAAGGCACGCTATAGTGACATCAGATATGAGTGGCAAAGTGCACTTGTAGAGGTTGGCAGAGTACACGCTGAAGGCCTGACACCCAGACGCTTGCAGACAACTAACTGCTATTCAATCTATTACAGTGAAAAAAATTTTTTTGTTTTTAAATGCAAGCTTAAGCTATTGTGACACCAGATATGAGTGGTAGCACTGGGCAAGTGGGCACAGTATCCACTGTGAGCCTGACACAGAAGCTGGCAGGCAGGCAACTGCAATTACATTACACAGAAAAAAAAAAGCAGACTGATGTTCTAGCCCTAAAAGGGGCTTTTTGGGGTGCTGTCCTTACAGCAGAGATCAGATGAGTCCTTCAGGACTGTAGTGGACACTGAATACCCTAGCCTAGCTATCAATTTCCCTATCAAATGAGCAGCAGCTACACTTTCCCTCCTCTATCTAAGCATGCAGCTTCAGAATGGATCTAAAATGGATGCTGTACAGGAGGTGGGAGGGTCTGCTGCTAATTTGCTGGAATGTGTCTGCTGACCGTGAGGCACAGGGTCAAAGTTTGCTCAATGATGACGAATAGGGGGCGGATCGAACCGCGCATGTGTTCGCCCGCCGTGGCGAACGTGAACACGCTATATTCGCCGGCGAACAGTTCGGTACTTCACTAGTTATCACTAGTGCGGTACTTCACTAGTTATCACTAGTGCTTCATTCACTGCTTGCCTACATTCTACTCAAGTGTATAGTATAATCGCTTGACTATGTTACCACGATTTAGGTCCCTTATCAGCACTACCTTTTTATCTTAATTCGGGTTCTAACCTTGAGGAGGTCCCGGGCAAGGCCACACACATACTCCTCACATATTCCATTATAGCTTTAGGTCTATTAATTAGGACTGATGCCTTCACTTGTATCCATTTCTTCTTCCTTAGGGGTCACGGGTTAGAGTATATCCGTATCAAAGGCATTACTATTAATATGTTTATTACAGGTTATGGAGTACTCAGGATTTCAGGGCAACAGTACTCATGATACCCCTTATATTCATTAGGAAGGTCTTTTATAGATTATTCGGTTGGATTCACGAGCTCATGTACGTTACATCATCATATCATTAGGTGTTAGGTATCTACGATTTACTACACAACCTCCTACTTATGGCTGAACGTTACATTGCTACATATCCTGTTAGGCAGAACAGAATATCTACTTTTACATAACATACCACAATTCCACTATATCTCGTTGCCCCTGTATGTCTGTGCCAATCCACCTTCTGTGTCTTACTGTATTTCTGACTACTCGTTCTCAGATACGTAAAATTATACATTCTCATTCGATACCTTACCCTGCCTCCCTTAGTTAGTTTCATTACTGGCTGGCAGAGCACCAGGAGCCCGATAGCTTAAAAATTTTTCCTGCCTCTATGCCTTACGTTAGTGGTCCCGCGAGGCCAACATCCATCCTCATACTCAGAGGTATTACCCCCATCGGCCCAACTCATAGTTAGACGCCTCACATGGCATAGAGAGGGTCTCACCTGTCACTCCTATTCTATCTTATGCTTTAAAAGTCACCGAGAGGCCGACACCCCGCCACAAGTTTCTGTAACCACGTAATCCCCTGGCGCCAACGCATAGATAGAGCCTCACCTGTCACCAACTTGTTTAATGGTTTTGCCACTTTGCAATAGCTAGCATGCCAGTATGTCGTAAAGGTACACACAACTACTTCATGCTGTTTAACACATCTCCGTGACCAGAAGGTGGAGGGTCCTGTCCCTGCCCTGCACTCCTACTAGGTCTGATACTTCACACAGGGACATGGCTAGTCCTACTTCTATTAAATCTTGGTCTATACCTCGCATCACAGCAGAACTTTTGAATGGCACATAAGATACCAACACAGCTATATAAACCAAATATCAAACCACATATATAAGTACCACTAACCAGGCTTTTAGTAGGGAGGCGACGGCTTAGTATTGGAATCCTACGTTTTAATTAAATCGGACGTAAATATGTGGAGCCTGTAGAGTTAAATGTGTGTAAGTTACGTGGCTGGTACTATTAGGTATTGGTAAGTTCCTTCTGTCCAATAATACTGGATTAAAACATCACATAATGAACTATATTAGGTACACACAGTAGTTTTTTTTTTTTTTCAGACAGGGACAGCTTGGTTTAGGAAGGTACTAGTGGATTTATCCATGGTGCCAACGTATTTCTAGGGTCAGGTTTTTATTATTTAGCCCGCCTCTAGGACGTTATTATTCTCTTTGGGGGATTACCTTTAGGTTTAGTTTTATATCTACCTTTTATCTTAGTTTTTTTTTATTATAGGGTTTAGTGTGGAGCTTATCCCAGTTGCAATTCCTCCACAACTGTCTTCCTCCATATAGCCCTCCTGGCAAATACCTCTCTCCCTGTTTCCCCTGTTCCTGTACAGACCCCATTTCCCCTAGAGCTTCTCTAGGTAGGGATCTATCTCTGTTTTCCCAGAGTTCTATTCAGGGATTTCCTCTCCTCAAAGGATTCTCAAGGAATAAGCAAATTTATTAAAACTCAGTGTTAAAAACTCAATAAACAAACTGTCTCTTACAAGGAATATAATGGTCCGGCTTCAGTGCAGCCTGAGTAGTAAAATCGTGACAGCATTGCGTCCTGAGGAAGCCGGGCAGACCGGAGAAACGTGTTGGCGTCAGTAAGGAGGCGGAGACTCTGGATTCCTGGAAGCATCGCGCTTGTACTACTCGGGCTGCACTGAAGCTGGACCATTACATTCCAGACACAACAGCCTTGCAGAGCCAGTGTCTCCAACTCCTCAACCAACAAAATATAAAACTGGGCAGTGAGTAACGGTGTATGCCGAGCCTACTCACCACTTTCTCTAACTTAACCCATTCACTACAGCAAAGGAACTAATGTGTGGCACAAACCTGTTGGCAAATCAAATACCTTAACCCCTTAAGGACCAAACTTCTGGAATAAAAGGGAATTGTGACGTGTCAGTCCCTACACATTTTAAATGGTTTTACACGGTAGAGTTTGGCATTAATATATTGGCATTCCAAAGGGGCGGTGTTTTTTCAAAAATGGCTAATCTTTGGTTTTGCATTTCACCACTGAATCTCATGTAGTTACTATAGAAACCGTATTAATTTTATTCCGAGAGTTCTCATCAGGTACGGGCTGTCAGGGTGATGAGACAATCAGGTAACTCGTGTGACGTCTACCCAGTTGTGGAGCACAATGCTAGGCTTTTACTAAAAGAAAGTAGGAACCTTACATAACTAAATACTAAAGAAACAAGTCTGTATCAGAAAATGATTCTCTTTCACCACCATAACCACCATCAATTCCAAAAAAAGAGAAAAACGTGTCATCTATGCAGTTATTCTATTCACATTATTAAGCGCAATGTATAGCCTGTGGGTTTCCTACACACACAACCGTTTTAAACATACCTTAACTGTATGAGTCACAGCTTAAAGGGACACTATAGTTACCATAACAATTACAGCTTATTGTATTTGTTCTGGTGAGTATAATCATCCCCATTAGGCTTTTTGCTGCAAATGCTGGGGTTTTTTTTCAGAGAAAATGCAGTGTTTACATTACAGCCTAGTGATAACTCCACTGGCCACTCCTTGGATGGCTACTAGAGGTGCTTGCTGGGGCAGTGTTGCACAGTGTGACTGTCATTCAGTGTCTTCACCCTCTGCATGGAGACACTGAACTTTCCTCATAGGGATATAGTGATTCAATGTATCTCTATGGGGAGATGCTGATTGGCCAGGGCTGTGTTTGGCTTGTGCTGGCTCTGCCCCTGATCTGCCTCCTTGACAGTCTCAGCCAATTCTACGTGAAAGCATTGTGATTGGCTGTGATCACCACTTCTGATTATGTCAGGCAAGCAGGCAGGTCATTGTCATGTTGGACATTAATTCAACCCATCTGAATGCAGGGTACGTTTCAGCATATGGTATGGAACAGTATAGTGTATATTTGAAAACCAATAAAACTGACTATCTGCATTTATAGTATGGTAAACGGATCTAATTAAAAAGGCAATGTAGTGTTTCAACAAGTGGCTTCTGCATCGGTAAGGGGGGGGGGGTCTGTTGGGGCAGGAATGGAGTTGTTCACTGGGTCAACTTAGGTGCTTGAGGTGGGCTGGACTGCTTCAGAGAGTTTTGTGGGAGACTGAGGGTCTCTAGGAGGGCGGCTGCTCCCTGTAGGTCTTGAACTGGGTAAGACGATTCGCCTTGCAGGACCATGAGCGTGCGGGATAGGCCTGCTTAGGCGACAGCAAGGCAACAAGCAGACGTCTCAGGAAGTGTGGTCATTGTGCTGCAGTGACCACTTCCGAAATTCCCTGGGTTCTTTAAGTTCTTGCTCCGCCTCATGTCTTCGAGAGTAGAGAAACGTTGCACGTATGTATTTTGCTGTTGCTGCAGTGTAAGAACCGAAGTTTCATGCAAGGTTATTTTCTGCCCTTGGCCCTTAGACTTGGTTTCCACAGAGCCCATTCTACCAATGAGGGCTGTGAACGCAGTGCGGACCGATGTAAAGTCGGTACGGATGTTTTTTTTGGAGATAATATGCTAATATCTCTTCTAGGACAGCTGTTGTCTCTGACCTAGAGTCTGTGCTCTGTGGGATCAACTGGGATTGCAGGTTAGCAGGTAAGTCCTCGGCCTCCATGCTAAAGGGTAGCTCCTCTGACGAGTGAGAATACTCATCATCATAGGCGGCCATCTTGGGCCCAGTTGCGTCTAGTGCCTGTCGGAGATCTCCAATATGTATGCCCAATCAGGGTTTATCAGGTTCTTACCTTTTGGTCCTCCGACCCATAGCTGCCAGAACTGCATCCCTGCTCAGAATCAGGGTTTCATTACTTTTATTCACGGTCTGCTTCGAAGCTCATATATAGTGCGTCCGTCTGGAACAGTCGCTAAGCTCCACCTGCTAAATGGTGTTTTTAACACTGTAGGGTCAGGAATACATGTTTATGTTCCTGACCCCATAGTGTTCCTTTAACTCCTTAAGGACCAAACTTCTGGAATAAAAAGACATGTCTAGCAGTGGTCTGTGGGATATGTAGTTCAGCATCCATTTATATTTCTACTAGATAGACGAGCTGATTGCAGCCATATTGTGCTATGAGCCTATTCACAATCTGTCGAGTTTTGAAAATAGGAGTGTTCACAGAGATTTCCAGAGCTGGTAATATATGGAATGCTGTAGCTGGGACACCCTGGGAGCTGGGGAGGTAAGGTGTTTGCAGATCACTGTGATAAGTTACTATGTGCAAAGTGCAGTGACAGGGGACCTCCCTGCACCAGAACATGTGCAATGACTATACGTTGTGTAGTGCGTAGAGTGCCTGTTTAACCCTCCCTTTCTTTCACTTGTGATAAGAGAATAAGAAGTGCGATTTCTTTTGTTAAGAGGGTTCATTAGACACTTCATGATTATCAAAATCCGTATAAATTTATCCAATGCGAGTGTTATAAACCCTCCATGCTTAAATGGACACTATAGCTCCCCCATGTGGTGCAGTTCTGTCACTTAATTCAGTCAAGTGTAGATGTCCCTCGGCACTGGCTTGGGTCTGCCTTCACTCCTCCCCCGCAATTGGCTGCCTGGGGAAACCTATTGCACATGTGCAGCCAATGGCTGTGCTTGCATTAAGATTTCCCCATATGAAAGCAATTATACAATGCTTTCCTATGGGGTTTTGGGTGACGCTGGACGTCCCCATGCATAGCGTGAGTATGGCCAGCGTGGCCCAGAAGTCCCTTAACCTACCAAGTTTCTTCTACGCTGCAGTAATGACCTTTGAAGGGTTAAGGGACCTGGGATACTGCACCCAGACCACTTTAATGAGCTGAAGTGGTTTGGGTGCCTATAGTGTCGAGTAACTTTTAGTTTCTAGTAGCACGGGACTTTTCCTTTTGAGCCCTGATCTTGTGGATATAACTTTCTATGGCATGCAGAAATGTATCTCAGGCATTGACATAGCAAGTGCTATGTTGCAAAGATGGGGGTGCAGGAGAACCGTGCACTAGAGGTATTTTTCCATTAGTTGTGGTGCAGGACGATGTAATCGATTGTCTTGTAGGTCAGATTTCCTATTCTCTATTCGCTTTTGCGAGATCCAAATGCCTAGACAGACAGCCAGTTAGATGCCCACCACACTGTAGTCTTGCTATGTAGAACATGATTAACACAGAATGCAACAGAGGTGTGAGTTACTAATTAAATGGTACTTACAACCCTTTGTGTACAAGAAAACCACAACAGGACAAAGGATAGATTATCTAATAATGATTTTTTTTTTATTGGCAAGTCAACCACTGTTGGTCAGTAGCATTTCTGTGCATATTTAACATGCATCGGAACTTTCTGCAGAATGATGTACAGTTATATGCATTGTGAGTATACTCAAAGCACTAACTTCGTTTTGTCACTGCAATTTTTATTACGATCACATTTGGCATTATATATACACTCAATGCTCTTACAGGTTATTATAATACACTTTTGCTTATTACCACTAACTGTTTGGTCTGTCTCCCACATTTGACTTGGTGTAGGACCCACCGATATTGGGGTACTGTGAAGTAGTGGTGTGCTTAACACAATATCGTCATATGGTGGACACGAATCCCCATATTGTTTTGCAGAGGTAAGTGACTTTAAGTAGGCTCAAAAATTTGAGTGTGCTGTTAAAGCTTTATTATGTACGCTGACAGAATTTTCTCACATACTCAAATGTTTTTGTTGAAATTAACTTTAAAGGCCACCCAGCCTCCCTCCCTATGGCAGCTGGGCTTGCAGAGGGTGCTGTGTGGGCAGGCTCGTGCAATGGAGGCAGAGAGGGAGCTGTAATGTTCTCACTCAGCTCCTTCGTGCACCTTTTAGGGATGCTGACGCTGGAGTCATTGGCTCCCGGCATCACAGCAGTTTGCGCTAAGGAGCAGAACAAGAAGAGCACAGAGGATAGCGCTCCCTCTCTGCACACCTGCAATACACATGGCCCCCCCAGTACACTAGGCTAAAAGGCAACTAATGAGGCATTTGGTGGCAGTGTTTTTTGCCGCCCACCTGGAAAGGGCCGTCCAAGGCAAATGCCTTGTGAAAAACAGCACTGCATGCAGGGTTTGACACTAAATACATTTTAGAAAATTTGATCTGAATGGCAAAAATCAGGAGGTAAAATTAGTTAATGTAGTTTCTCCAATTTAACTTTTTTAGGTTTAATCTTGCCATTCGGATGCAATCCAATGTTTAGTGAATAACCCTGTTTGTATTTTTTGCTAAGCCATTTTTGCTACCGGAAACACCCGTGAACATAATAAAAAAAGCTTTTATTTTTCTTCAAAATCTTTTGTTTATTACAAATGCCAAGCTACAACTTTGGTCTGAAACAGATAATGGGAATGCATATATCTATGCATTGATTAATTATAAAGTTACCAGAATATTGGGTTGACTCTGCACCAAAAAGGTTATTGAAAGTTACATTTCTAACCAGTCTGAACATATTTATTCCTTTAAAAAAATAAAAAAAAAAAGTTTTAAAGAAGGCCCACAGGTCGGATAAGGCTGGTAAAATCATTTGGAGCGGCCCGTGGAGAGCCGGCCCTGCTGTCTGCCATATTTGGGCAGGTGGGGAGATCAAATATCTCCCTCACCGGTCTCCAGGCAGTTTGTTGAGCGAGAGGGAAGGAGCCAGCTTGAAAAAGGATGACCCAGGAGGCTGTGATCCTCCCGCAAACAGACACGTTGGAGCATCCTTACTGCAAGTAGAAGGGTCAATGCCAGCTGCCATGCATGCATAAAGAAGCAGTTCCAGCCATCACATTAGGAGTGAGTTAATTAAATGTTTGACCAAAAACAGCAGGCTAATTTTTAAGTTGATCATTTTGTGTGGCCTGCAAATTATGTTTTAAGTGTACAAATGGCCCTTGGCAGATAGAAGGTTCCCCACCGCTGCTTCAAAGGAACATAAGAGATATTTCACATCACAAGACTTTTGTCTAAGAAAATGAGCCTTGTCCAAAGCTGTAAGATTATCTCAAGCATAGATGTAAACCTGACACACTGTAGGCAGCCAGACCACTTTAGCTCATTGAAGTGGTCTGGGTGCTGTGTCCCTTGTGCTGCAATGTATGCATTGCAGTTCTAGAGAGCTGCAAGGTTTACATTGCAGCACTAAGTCAACCTCTAATGGATGTCTACCAGACAGCCACTAGAGGGCTTCCTGAATCTGCCCTCAGTGGCTGTCTGGTAGAGGACTTCCTGAATTGAAACAGACCTTTGGTCTGGCATCTGATACTGGACACTCTCAGGCTCTGCACGAGGACCTCCAGCATCAGATTTGTCTCCATAGGAAGGCATAGATTCAATGCTTTCCTATAGGTAGGTCTAATGTGCGTGTGGTACGTTCCACACATGCACATTAGAGCCCACTCGTCGTGGGACTCTGAGGGGCAGAGCATTGGCCCATCAATCAGCGCTGGGAAAAAATAAATAAAGGTTTAGCCCTTTACTGGGGGTGGTGGGAGGGTGAGCCATAGTGCCAGGGCACTTATAGTGTCCCTTTAAAATAAAAGCATGTAAATATTTTTAATAAGTTTCAGAGTCGTTTTCACCCTATTTATGTATCTTAAACGTTTCTTTTAATTCTTGAAATAGTTTAAATAGAACCTAGATTAATCGATCAATTGTTCTTTGAAATGGAAAATGTAACCCTCTTTATTCTTGTCCATCATTCCATTGATCTTTGATAGATTATACATTTGCTGAAGGCAGGAGGCAATGTCTGTTCTATTTGTTATAACTTTATTAAGGAATGTTTTATTTTTGTGGTGTGTTAACATTTCAAATTTTCTCAAAAAACACAATTAGGCTTGGAAGGAAGGAAATCATGAGAAGACAAAAGTTAGTAAAGTAAAAAAAACAATATGAAGCTATACTCTTCTCTATGGTCCGAATAGAAATCGATTACCAGCTGTTTACTGCAAGGTGGTAATGAGATTATAGTGGAATCCCTTCAAGTGAGACCACCGTACTTCCCGCGAGTTTCTCTGCCAGGGCACAACGGTCTTTAATATCATCCAAACCATTTACCTGCCATTCATGTTTTATACCTACAAAAAAAAACAAAACAAAAAAACACGCAATTAGTGAGCATAATAAATGGCCGTATCATGTATAGTTATTACACCATTATGCAAACACTTAAATGAACATATGAACAAATGAACCATAAACACTGGCACCTCACCATTGTAAGTCGTAAAACCGGTTTAGAACCTGGGGCTTCCTGCCTCCTCAGCTAAGGCATCCAGTGGGGAGCTAGCTGAGTGTGTCAGCTGATCACTCTCAGCCAATGTACTAAGCCCTGCACTGCCAGATTTAGCTCAGAGCTTCTGGCTTTCCTGTAGTGGAGGCGGGGGTTCAGCCCTCAGTGGGAAGAGGTGCAAGTGGACACCTGGCATGACTACCACGCCCATACAGTGCTTCACGATGGGACAGGGCCGGCAGGGGAGATCAAGAAGTCTCTCCGGCCAGCACATTATCAGTGTCATCTCCAAGATCTCCCTCATCGGCCCACAGGCAGTTACATTTGGCTGACTGGTTCCTTTCACCAGGTCGGAGCATTGAAATGGTTATCATGGCAACACTACAGATCTCACAAACATGAACTCTAGCTCCATAGGCTACAGCGTCTCTTATTAAAAACCCATCTTTCCAGTGCCACTTACAGACTAGTTGGGCTAACTTTGTAGATGATAATCTGGAACATGTGAATGACCCTAAATTATTGTGGGAGAGATCCAAGGCAGTGATGAGGGGACAGATACGGTCATACACGGCAGTCAAAAAAAAAAAAAACACAGTGGGGGGGACTTCACTCGAACTGGAGCTCAGACGAGCCCATAGCCACTACTTGACCAACCCTTCCGACACACAGGAAGTCATACCAAGATGCCAAACACACCCTAAATACCTTCATAGCAAACCATGCACAATCAAAGCTAGACTTCCAAACATTTCTTTTGGTGGGGTGGAAGGTCTGGGAAATCATTGGCCAAAATGGCCAACCCAAAGTCAAGCCTATTACAGCAATCACCTCCCCAGACAGGACTAGGAATACCTCCCATATAGCCAACAAACAATTATATGATTACTACAAAACAATAACTGGAGCACAGCTGGATGACCACAGACATAAGCAAAAAATAGGGGATGATCTGACATTCACTGGAGTTAGAAAGTCTTAAGCATAAATGCCTTCTCAGGATTCAATTCTTCCATCTGCATTTAAATCACAGATGGAAGAATTGAATCCCAAGAAGGAATTTATGTTTAAGGCTTTCTAACTCCAGTGAATGTCAGATCATACCCTATTTTTCGCTTATATTTTGTGGAAGACAAGAGGAAGTCTTTGGGGATACTATTGGAAGCCTTACCCCATATACAGGGAGGTTTCTTTATGCTTATATATAATTGAGCACTAATTGCACTTTGGTTTGTGTACACATTGTTTTCTTTGACCATAGTCCTAGCATGACTTTCCTCAAGAGCCTTGACCTTCCCCAGCTGAGTGAGGAGTCCAGGGAACTTCAGTGAACCCATCTCGACCCGTTAGGGTAGCGATTGAGAAGCTACAGTGGTTTAGGGGCATACCGATGGGTGACGTTCCACAGAAAGTCACAGCATTTGCTAGTGATCGTGACTATCACTGACCCACAATGCTCCCTGACGCCCCTTGTTGACTTGCTGGAAACATTTTGCAACATGGCAGGCCTAAATCATGTGCCCTTCACTTGAGTGGACGCCCTCCACCACTCCCGAGGACTTACACTGTGGTGGCAATTAAGGGCGCTTAAATATCTTGGCATTAAGGTCCCTAGAGATCTCTCGCTCATATATAAATTAAATATTCTGCCAATCTTAACGCCCATCTTTGAAGAGTTTGAACACTGGCACAAGTTCCCTTTATCTTACATTGGAAGGGCCAATCTATACAAATTGGTCAGTATTCCTAAATGGTTATATACCCTCCAGATGCTCCCAATACTCCTCTCGAAAAGTGAGTAGTGTTTGTTGAACAAACATCTTAGACAATTTCTCTGGCAGGGGTGTAGAGAACGCCTTAGCTTTACCAAATTATACCAAAACAGGGCTGATGGTGGTCTAAACCTGCCTAATGCCAGGGAATACAGTTTGGCAGCACCGCTTAGACATACGCTAGAAAAGATTCAATCTCAAAACAGATTTTCCAACTTGTCCTTGGAGTCCTATCTGGCATCACCAAACCCACTTGTGGCTCTCCTTCACTATATCCTATCTAATCACCTCCTGGCTACCCCCATTAGGGCATGGAAACACTCGTCAAACTGTTGACCCAATACATACCATTCACCAACCTTTAACATACAACCCGGACTTTCCCCAGGCGCTCACCCTTTCATGGTATGGGCAGAGAGTGGGATTGCCACCCTCCGGCCTTTTGTGGATCATGTCGGCCAGAGGGTTCTCTCCCTTGCTGAGCTACAGGAGTGTTTTGCAGGCCTTCCTCTTCCATGGTTCATTTACCTTCAAACACGACACTACTATAACACCATTACCCAACACTTCACGTCTGCTGACTGGGAGAACCATTTAGACACAATGTTGTCCTCTTCTGACTCTACTGCCTACTCCATTTCCAAACTCTACAAGATACTGTGATATATCCCAGACTGGAGCACCTTGCAATCAGGCATGGGGAAGCAGAGCTCACTGCACACTTTACCCATAGCCAGACACTACCAATGGTGTCTTCTAGGTACATGTTCCTTAAAAAAAAAAAAAAAAAAAAAAAAACTCTAAGCTTATTACTCCCCTCACCGACACCATCTCATGGCCAGAAGGGAGACTGCAACTGGTTTCAAATGCACACACCACGGCTGATCTGGAACGGTTTGTGGGAGTGCGCTCTAATCCAATCTTTCTGGACCGAGCTAGATAGATAGCGGGGTCATGCTTATCTTATCGCTTACCACTGAATTCTTGCTTTTGGGACCCTTACCAGGACCCCCACTGCCTAACAAAAGATTCCTTGTCGTGGCAGAAATCATACATACTCATCCTAGACTTAAGACCAAGGTGAAAGCCACTTTGGCATACACTGCATGGTTCTCGGCTGAGGTGGTGGCTGGTTGAGATCCCCTGGCAGTAATACCTTGATGGGCTTATCTCAACCTATCCCCGAACACTGGTTTACCATTGGGTTGGAGGGCGGGAGGCCAAGGCAAACCGGCAATTAGTTTACCATGTTCTGTTTTAGTTTTGTCTTTTAATTCATGCTTTGGTAGCAGAGCACTTGAACTGCAGACCTTCTTTGGTGTACCTTCTCCTGCTCGTAACTGTTAAACTGCAAACTATTGTAGGTTTCATTGTCCTGAGCAGCAACAACTCATAATCCCTGATCCACGCAAGAGGTATCTCTGAAGAATTAGCAATGGCTGAGCCTGCCGGTCACCCACATCTAAAAGGTAACGGTCTGAGCTCAACCTCTTGCTTATTAACAATGACCTATTTGGTTTAGTAACTTAGTTTTTTCTGTTTTGTTTATGTTGAGAAAACCACAAGATAGTGAATGTACCTTACCGAACAGCTTAAAAGCATAAATAAAGTCACTCATGCTATATTCTTGTACCATGCATTCAGAAAAATGGTTTTGAAAATAAAATATGTAATGAGAAGGGCTGTATACAATTAAAAAAAGTGTAGGATAAATAGTATCCCACTGTTTGTATTTGTTAATACATCATGTAAAATACAACCTGTAAATTTATAGTAGGCCAAAGGCCACATCAGAACATAAAAAAAAAAAAATCATATCGGCTTCTGCGCAAGCCACAGGGTATATGACTTATGATCATGTAACAAAAAAATATAAATATAGATTTGAGTACATTATACTTACCAGGAAATTTTTTCCTAAGTGCATCTTTGGTGGCAGCATATATCAATTTGCTTTTCAGAGATGCATTGTCAGGAGCCCTAAAAACCAAATGTGAATTAGCACATAGAATTGTTAACATGATCAGTTCCACAAGAGACAGCATTTTTGTCAATTTTTTTACTGAAATTGTATAACAATGAAAGTTTCATTCGTGTGTTAAGCATAAGGTATAATTTAATTAATGAACACTAATTAAAGAACATTCATAATATAATTAAAAAAAAATAAAAATAAAAAAATAGAGCGAATATGAATGGACAAGATTTTGCTCATTTTAGATTTATGGCATTGCCATTTGGTAGTCTGTCCAATGTAGCAGAGAAAAAAAAATAAATAAATAAAGAATAGATTTTCATAATGATTTTTGGAAGTCCAATGTCAGAATTTCCCAGTTTTGTCCAAACAGGGATGACTTACAAAAATAAATGTAAAGGTCTCTAGGTCTCAAATTTCAATTATTTTTTTTAACCATATGACAGCTGTAAAGCGTTCTAATTAGGTCAATGAAATTGTCAAATACGGATACATCTCATATTGACACCTAAAAAAAATAAAAAATAAAAAATGTATTCCCCATGACAAAAAGCATATAAAAGGATTTTGGTATCAACAGCACTATAGAGATCGTAATTGCAGTCTCCACTAATAGATTTTTCAGGAAGTTGTCCCTTATCCATATATTAAGAATAAAGTATGTTTAGACCTGAACAGTATTTTAAAGTGAAGAGTTTCAAATGCTTTTTAATCCTTAAAATGTTACAGCTGAATTTTAATAAGGCCACCACAAGCCACTTTAGATCACGGAATGTTTCTTATACGTACTTGGTGGGTCCTGCTTTCACATAATTAGAAATATATCAGAGGTTTATCCTCTAAATCAGAATCCAGGGAGAAGTAAATTAAACATTTTAGGCAAAAATCTTTAAAGAAAAAAAATATAGAAAATATATATTTTTATGAATCCTATCCAGAGCAAATATGTTTATTTGTGGTGGGGGAAGGATCACAACCAAGTAATGGCCCTTTTATGAACAGGGGAGAACTGGGTTCAGGGAAGTATTCTAAAATAGGCTGACTAGACCGTGACTAGGTTGGACAATGAACTAAAAGACAGACAATTCAGCAGTAAATCTGCAGGGGCATGATCTATACACCCAAACCACCATAATATTCTAGAGTTCTTTTGGTGCTTAGTATGCCTTTAAATGCATGTTTAGTAAACCTGATTGAACACATTAACAATTTGCATTTCTCAAGATTATATGAAACAATATACCAGAAAATAAAGACGAGGTCCTCTTTCCTGGTCTCTCTGGTTTCATAACTAGCATCATACAGTGCATATCGGCAGTCGGTAAGTGGTAGAAGACTGACAAAGGCCTTGTAAGGATCTTCAACTGTGTCACCAATGTCTCCCACCAAGATCTGCTTATCTTGCTCCAAAATTACTTCCTTATTGTCAGGGCTCATGCAGAACAGGATTGCCTTCTTCCTCTTCTTGATCTCCTCTGGAGTGGAAGATTTCCTCACCTTCATGTCATTGAAGACTTGGACCACCTTATCATTTATTTTCACACCAGATGCCTGTAAAAGAAAGATAACTAATGTTAAAGCAAAAGCAACAAGAACCACAAAAAAAAAAAATTATAATTGTATTAATCTAAATTGATAATCTGCCATGGACATTGTGATCTTGGTCCTTCTTGTAGGCTAACTCACCCACAGTCTGCAAAAAAAAAAAAAAATTGAACCTGAACAATTGTCAGCTGTTTAACAGAGCATTTCCTCTCCTGTGCACTCTGAAATGTCACATCTTCAGTATCTTTGTCAGAAAACCTGTTGGGGATATTTCTTAAAGGGATTCAGTCAGTCTATAGGCACCCATACCAATTCAGCTAATTGAAGTGGTCTGGGTGCAGTGTGACTTTTGCACTTAGTGCTGCAATGTAAAACATTGCAGCACTGAGTCAGTTTCTAGTGGCTGTCTACCAAAGCCACTGGAGCAGCTTCCTGCATCGTAAGGAACCCTTGGTCCGGTGCCTGACGCTGGACGTCCCCACGCTCTGCATGAGGACATCCAGCGTAGGATATTTTCCCCCATAGGAAAGCATTGATCGCTGCACAAACACCAAGGTAGGCACACAGTGACAGACACGCTGGCCTCAACAAACAGGTATGCACTGCAGAGACAAGCATACAGATTCAGGTACAGGCTTACATAGACACACAGAACTGAACGGCAGGAGTTGAGTGCTTCTCCTCCTGCCAGTCACCTGGCCCATTATCTTTCTAAAACATAAGATGGATCAAGTGTAATAAGGTGATTAATAAAATATACAAACATGAGTAGAGAATAAGAACAGTATACCTTGCAGAAATATGTAAAGATACAACTACATTAAAAAAATAAAAAAGTATTGTGTGTAAAGGTGACTGTCATTATGTGGAGTGGGTTGAGGCCTATTGATGAATTTCAGGTATATCTGCATACTTTCTGCTTTAAGTATGCAGCTTTTATGAAAGTAAAATAAAGGTGTGGCTGTTAGTGTGCCATTTTAACCCCTTAAGGGCACAGGCAATTGTACATGTTCTGATCAAAGCAAAACCTGTTATTTGACTAGGTTTGTATGAAAAATGCAAAAAAAAATTAAATATGAACGCTAATTTTTGCCACTATTTGTGACTAAGTGGCCACTGGAAAAGGCTGGACATACCCCATTTGCAATACCTTGGGTTGTCTACTTTTGCAAAATGGTATGCCATTATGGGAGTAAATCTCATTCCTGGGCTATCATACAGTCTCCCTTTACAAGTTAAAGCAATTCGGTGCCGCTTGCTCCACCCCTGCAATCAGGCCCCACCTCCCACAACCTTCAGTGCCAGGAAGGCTTCAGCCAATGACAGTGAGCACATGTTTATAGATTATATAGGATGGTGTGAATCCTCTGAATAAATAATATATTGTTGTAAATAAATGCATCTGCCTATCCAGTGATGGTACTGGTTCTGTCTTTGTAATGATACACATTGTGACATAGTGATGTCATAAGCTAAATGAGAATATGCCATTTAGAATTTTCACAATTAAAAATGAATCCAAAATACTCAAAACATTATTCTGACACTAGATCAGAGTTGGCCAAGACATTAGACCTGCAGTTATGTTTGTACTAAAATTCTTATGATGCCTAGATGATCCATCATGGTGATTTGTAGGAACAACATTTTGGCATCCATCACCTGCGATAATCAGTGAGAGGAATTTACAGAGAACCTGCCATGATTTACCTAGCCCATCATTCCCAGATTGTCCTTAGAGAGGTGGGTGTTACTTTAATTTTGTGTCACGTGGAGGGAGGACCACCCGTGCTCCTACCGGTCTTCATTGACTTTCCTGGCTTGGGGACACTCAATACTACAAAACTTCCTCCGTGACGCTGGCATGCCACAACATCATTGCCAAAATGTCAGCATCCTCCTATACTCCCTAGCCAGCGGTAACAGCATTGCTAGCCAGCGGTAACAGCATTGCTAGCCAGCGGTAACAGCATTGGCTGGGGAGTTTCCATAGCGCATGCACTTTTAGTGCTAGAAGTGACTTTCCCCCACAAATGCTTTTAAAAGAGATATCCCTTTATCCAGTTATTTATTTGTGCCATTTAGAATCAAATTCACTTTAGATTACATTAAATTATGGTTTTCTATTAAATTTATTTAATTTCTGTTAATCAGTGTACAACTACAACATGACAGATACCATATGTCACTGATGGACTACACTGATGTCACTGATGGACTAGCACACTGGCCAGCTGATGGGGATTGAAATACTGATTAATAATAACCCCCAGGAAGTGGCAAACATAGGTGCCAACAGTCCTGAATTTGCCAAGACAGTCCTGCATTTTGAAGCCACCAGGTGAGAACTGAAGGCTTTAGGAATGCGGTGGTTTAATTTTTACAGCACAGTCTGCAGCTCACACCTGGCGGAGCTGCAGTCTGTACTGTCTCTCTCCCTTGGACCTGACAAGTCACTATGCCAGATTTTCGGCAGATTTGAGCAGTTTGGGGCTGAAATGGGATAGGCCCATTTTCGACCGAAAATTTCGGTGCATCCCTAATACATTTGATTTGCTGGCAACATGTATATATGCAAGTTGATGCACTTTAAAAGAGCAAAATTGGTTTTGGCCAGGACAGGTTCCTGCTAACTACTGCCTCTATGACAATGATGGGTCTCTGACCAAGTGTTTGTCAGGTATGAATTAAAGGGACCAAAACAACTTTGTCTACATGTCCAACACCTAAGGGTATCAGGTAACAGATGCCACGCAGCACCAGGTGAGCACCTCATTAGATTCAACTGCACTTAGGGCACTAGGACCATGCCGAGAGCATTTCAGCTGCACTCTGCACTGTCTGGCCTAATTGGAAAGCCACAAAGCAGTCAGCCAGCCTGGGAAGCATTCACGCTAGGCTGACAATTCACAAGAGAAATGAAAACTAAAGCAATTTTATTGCCCAACATTTGAAGTCCACTAATAAAAAGGGGTGTAGCAGCTGAATAGGGACACTAGGGAAGGATTCAGTATATATTTGGCCAATTGCAGCCCTCCGTCTGAGCTTTTCCTAAGCATCCACTTATCTGTGTATATACCAGGCATAGGCAACCTTCGGCACTCCAGATGTTTTGGACTACACCTCCCATGATGCTTTGCTAGCATTGTGGGTGTAGTGCCCAACATCTGGAGTGTCATAGGTTGCCTACCCCTGGTATATACACAATGGTCTATGCAAGTAAACTATACCTCCTTAGATAGGAGCATTTCAAAAGTCTGGATAATACAGTTACTGATTACTTACGTAAAATCTAGACAGACTTTGTTTATCTAGGTTTTCCTAATAATTAATATCATATTCCTCTGTATTATACCTTTGACTAGCGCTCCTGAAACACTTTTTTTTAGCAATAAATGAAGAAACACCCAGAGACGTATCTGGCAGACATCCCACCATGCATAACAAAAATGTATTTCAGGGCAGTGGCTTTACGAGCTACCCTCCCCCCACCCTCACACAGCCTCCAAACATGTATGAACAAGGAAGTTACATTTTTATAATGGCAGAACACAACTACTTAACATATTGCAACTATTTACACACTGACACACAAACACTGACAAAGATACACAAACTGAAACACACATTGACACAGGAAATTAAATTTCATAAGCCGGATGCCACCGGAGGGGGGAAGGAAGGGGAGAGGACATTGACGCCTGAAGCAACTTTGTGGTTAAACCGTTACACAGTTAACCCCTTGTGGGGTTAGTTTTGGAGGCAGATGTCAATTTAGTCATAGTCTTGACTTAAGCCATTTCAGTTTTAGCCGTATTTTAGTCATCTGGATTGTTTTAGTTGATTAAATCCCCCAAAATTGACTAAAATGGTTAGTGGACAAAGTTAACACTGGGTAAGAGTACCTCTGGGGGCCTCCTGGCACCATACCAACTTTATTTAGATGACGTTTTTTGGTTCCTGTAGTGTCCCTTTAATTCCAGTTGTTACTAAAGTGAGAATTGAAAGTGAATTTCTAATAGGTCACAATAATCAAACTTCGAATAAATCTAAAGTCTCTAAGTCAGCCATTCTTTCAGTTTAGCTACTCTGCCCTTAAATTTGAAATTCACTTTGCTAATTAACCTTGACAGTATTGGATTCTAAAATTCAAAACACAGACTTCGAGCTTAAAGGGACATTATAGGCACCCAGACCACTTCATCTCATCTCATTCGTCCAGTGTCTGCCCCCCCCCTTAGCACTGCAATGTAAAAAGAAAAAAAAAACCATAGGGAAAACATGAATCAATGCTTTCATATTGGGAAGACCTAATGTGCATGTGGCGCATGTTCCCCTTAGGCTCCCCTGATTGGCTGACGTCGGCAGAGGAGGAGCACGACTAAGCACTGAGAGACATTGGCGCTGGAATCAGGCAAGTAAATGAAAGTTTGTTTTTGGACATTTTAAAAGGAAAACAAGACTATCATAATGCATAGAAACTGTATAGTTAGAGAAGGTATTGCAAAACGTATGCACTGGGAACAGAATGAAAGCGAATGAGAAACCTCCACCAAGTTACCAATTGAGATTAGAGACACAATGAAGAACCCAGTCAGAAACTGTAAGCCACCTCAACAGACCCCTGCCCTCAAATCACCAACATGGGGAACATGAAGCTGCCAAACTCCACCCTAGACACAAATTCAGACAAGAGCCTGCATCTGTCATGGAATACGCCTACCATTCAGTAGGTCCAGGTAAGTTCCCTTTAATATTTAATATATTTAATATAGCTCTTTGCGCCATCTTGCCAGCAGGTACTTACCAGGTGAGGAGTATGAGGAGGAGAGTCAGGAAGCCAGTTTGGGGTTTAGAATCTGGACAGGAATAATGGGGGTCTTCGCTGTAAACCTCAGGACACCGTGCAAGCTTTGCCCAAAATTGGGCACATATCAAATGAAATGCCTCCAAATTTCATCTGGAAATCTGGGAGAGACTGCTAAATCTTAGAGAGAATGGCTGATGATATGACATGCTATGTGCAGGACTAGTTCTGAATATCAGTGGCTAACTGGGATTCTAAAAAAAAAAAAAAAAACAATTTTTTTGTTTTTTTAATTCATAAACTGAGCCCCCCCCCCAAATAAGACCAGTCAGATTTTCAGGTGATAATCACAATAAAACATACAACTATACTACAGCTTGATTAAGTGTTAAGAACACGACTCTGGTGTGAATATGGTCTTCAGATTTATAGAAAGACATTTTTATTAACAAAGCTCTTTCCAAGCAACTATTATACATATAATATTTGGATACATTTTTGCCTACAAAATGGTTATATATCAGGCCCCCTAGCTGTCCCTGTTTTTAGGGTCCTGTCTCTCCATCTTGATTTTGTTCCCTGATGCCCTGCACCAGGGAACAGACGCCATGCAGCACCTGGTGGGCGCATTATTAGATGTACTGCCCTGAGGGCACTATGTCCATGTGGAGAGCACTGTCTGCCCTAATTAGGAAAGCCATGAGGCAGTCAGTCAGCCTGAAAAGCATTCACACTCCATAAGATAAATTAAAATAAATGTGCTCTGTCACTTTAAGGGCAAAGACCAGAGACTGCCACGTGATTCATATGCTATGCTCTTTTTGCCATAAAAGGGAAGCTTGTCTTTAGTTTCTGATTCGTATGACACTGTGTGAGTCACACAGTGCTTTGCTTTACCTTTTTTTACATCCCTTTTTCTATGACCGTTCCCTTTACTGGGGTTAGGTTTATTGTGAAATACTTTCGGTAATAAAAGTTGCTTAATTTGGTCAACGAGAGAGCCCGGTACTTTGTTGGACTATGAGCTAAAGTCAATATTTATTTATATCGTTGAAAAAGTCAGTTTGAAGAAGACGACCAAAGTATTATTGCTAATAGACTAAATTTCTAGATATGTTTAATATGATTTAAACACACATTATGGGTTTAACGGCTGTGAAGTAGTGTTCATGTTGTCAACCAAAACAAAGACAATTCAGATGACAAATATGACTAAAACGTTTTAAGTCAAAAGACTGAAAAACTAAATTGAAGTTTGCCGCCAAAATAAACACTGCACAGATGGACATAGAAGGGGGGGGGGGGGGCACAAAAAAAAAAAAAAAGGAAAAAAAAAATATGAGAGACCAGGACTTGGATGAGAGACATCTGGAGATGCTCTGAGGACAGACAGGCTGGGGAAGGGGCAAAAGTGACACTTAAACTAAACCCATTACATTTTAGTTTAGTCTATGGTCATTTTTCTAGATAAATCTGGAAAGTTTATCAAATCCAAGACATAATTGGAGAAATGTTCTAATTCATCTATTGTGGCCTAACATTAGAAATTGACAATTTACACGTGTAAACCTTGTTATTGAATGGTAATGAAAGGGGTGTAGCAGCTTAATAGGGACACTTGGGAAGGATTTATCATGTATCTGGCCAAGCGCAGCCCTGCGTCTGAACTTTTAGAATGGTCTAAGAAAGCAAACTATAACTTTACAAATCGTAACATCTACCTCCTTACAGGGAGCATTTTAAAAGTTTGTGGCTTATACAGTTACTGACCATTACAGTAAAAATCTAGAAAAACTGTTAAGGTTTCCTGATAAGTCTCCTATTCCTCTGCATTACACCTTTGACTCTGAAGTGAATTATCTGGCAGGCATACCAACATGCAAAGAAAAAGCAAAAACTATTTAGGGCGGTGGCTTCACCAGCTACTCCCCCCTCCGCCCCCCCACACACGCAGTCTCTCCAAACATGTACGAACAAGGAAATGACTTTTTAACAAGATATATTTTAACCATTTACACACTGATGCATGCACACACAATTTGACATGCGTCATAATTTATATATTTGCCGCCACCCTCCTGTTAGCTTGCTTGAGTCCTGGTGATGCTGGATGAGGTTGAAGGGAGTGGGAGTGAGGGTCTGGAGTTGCTCACTCCTGCTTTTCCTCCCTATGCTGCCTACATGCAGTGCCCAGCATGCACAGTTCACAAAATTAACAGATTTATTTTAGCAAATTAAAAAATCACAACTCATAGCCAATAGTTCTTGGTTTATGCAAAAAAAAATATAAAAAAAATTAATATATATCCCATTAGTGATTGTTGCATTACTCTGGTTCACATGCTTTGTAAGCAAAATTATTTTAATGGTGAAGACCCTCGTAACCATGGACTTTAATTTAGAGATCTCTGCTTTAACCTGAACCCTTATTGCAGCGCTGGGGGGGCCCCATACAAAAAAAAAAAAAAAAATGTCATGCCTGTGTAGGTTCATGAAGAGCTGCCCAAGATTTGAATTTGTAACACAAAAGTGTATTCATGTCTAAGGGCGTGATGTAACTTTGTACCAATCAAGAGTTAACACATTTTCAGAGCATTGTGTCTTGCGGGCCATAAATCCAGCCTATGATTCCCTAATTGGTATTATTTTATCACTGTTGAAGCTGGTGATTTCTCGGTTATTTTGCTGCGTAGCCACAAATTAATTTGCTGGTAAAAACAGAAAGTACAAACAAAGTCCTTAAAATGTTAGCAAGGCATAAAACAAAGAAAAGGACTATCGCCTAAACATAGCTATATCAAAAGATTTAAAAAAAAAAAAAAATGCCATCATGCGTCAAAGAACTAAAGGCAGGGCTTGAAATGTTACAAGCCAGGCCTCTAGTTGCTCAATTACTACACACCTGGACATTCAATGGCACACTCACCACTGACTGGACAGGGTTACATTTTCACTTGCCAATGGCTAGTGGAAGTTTTGAGCCCTGTTGATGTCTTTAAAAAAGGTTCATGTTATGGGAGGCTTGCATCCATCCCACTCAAATAACACTGTAAGGATACTGGCAATAAGTAATCAGAACGCTCTGATATTGGGCAGTTGACGCACTATTGCGCAAGAGAATATATAAACGAGTTAAATATATTTTTAAATTCAGATATTTTGATGTGCAATTTGAAATTCACTAGGATTTCTAATTAATTGACAATTTAGTGAACAACAACGTTAGCTCTGCCAGGAATCAAACCTGCAACCATTAGGTTTAAATAGGTACCTCCTTTCCAAGCTTTAAATCACCACCTGATAAATGTAAGTTTAGCCAAGTGCTCTATCAGTTTATGAAGTCTAAAGTCTAGAATCAGTGAAATAAAACAAAATGGCTTCTATATAGCGCAAGGAGCCATGTTCATGAATTCTCTTTTCTAGTTTGAGATATCCCCATCTCAATTAAGGAAGTTGTTTAATGTAGGCCAAGCTTCCCCCCCACCCATTTAACATTTTACAGTTTTATTGTTGATATTTTCAATACTCTGGACATCTGCCAGAACAGGGATTAAGATCCCACAAACTCCCCCAACCCCACCATTCTTCACATAGGACCAAGCCAATGGGCAAGGGTGCCCTTGTGGTTAACCATGTTCTAGATCTACCATTTCAACGGAGGATCCCAACCATCTTTAAAATAATTATAATAAATGTTCTTTTAACCCCTTAAGGACCAAACTTCTTGAATAAAAAGGGAATCATGACATGTCATGTGTCCTTAAGGGGTTATATACCAATGACATCACAATCATTTCTTTAACTATTCAGTTCCAAAAAGAAAATGACCCAGTTATTTAGTAATGGCTGCTCTGCAGGGGATCGTTCCATTTCGAAAACAGAATTCGGAAGGAAACAGATTGCTACAATGTCACCAACCGTCATTGGTTCTCAAGTAGTTAAGAAAAGAAAGGTTTTTGTTTTTTGTTTTTTTTAAATAAATAAAGACTTTGTTCTTGATCTGCATGACTCAGCCCTTTCTCCAGTTACATAAAGGACTTCTTCGGCTTAAAAAAAATAAAATAAAATAAAAAATAATAAAAATTGCATTTTTTTTTTAAATTAAATATTTAGCTGATGTATAAAAAGAAAAAAAAAAAAGGCGCATTATATTATGATCTCAGTTCTAATGATTGGTATCTATAGAGACTCACGCTGTAAGATTATGCTCTGTCACTTGTCCTTTTAAGGATATCTTACGAATCCTGGAGCCTAACAAATGACGATCCGTGACAATCCAACTGCAACTCCCATCATTCTAAAGGACGATCATTTCTGTCTAGAAAGCGCTCACAGCTTTCAGTACTTAGTAAATCACTCCACTCTGCAGTACTCTAGCTCACACCAATGATGGAGCTGGGGTGGGGTGGGGTGTTTCACTAGGATCTATTGAATGGTCACTTGACTATGCAAGTTATGGAAAGAAGCCGGAATGCCATAGATTTATATTTCAGTTATGCAAGTTTGTGCATCAGCGTTATATTTAAAGGATCAAAAGCAGGAGAGACCATTTTATTTTAACTGAGAATCATCTAGAATTGAAATAAATAAATAAATAACGCTTCTCCTCTACGTGCGTAGGCCATTAATCAAACACAAATAAATACAGAAATAAAACAATTTTAAAAAAAACATTTAATGGCTTTTGTTATAAATGCTGGAAGAAATACTTTGCCGTCTCTTCTAGGTTTATGATTATTTCATACATTTTAGAGTTTCGTTTAAATATATATATATATATATATATATATCACGTAAAATGTATCACGGCAATCGCCCTGCAATCTTAGAGAATCTCGGTACTTAGACAACGTTTCGCGGAATTCGAGACATTCTAAATAGAGCTTTCTTACCATGACTTGGCTTGTGCGAGGAGAGCGTTATATCCGGGGTGAATTTATTCCCAAATTGGCTAAAAATCCAGTGACAAAGGAGGAGAGTCGAGACACACAGCCGCAGGAACGAGCAGACTGAGAGAAAGGAAGTCCAGCTGTAACGTGTAGAAACGTAGATCGAGCAGGAAGTAAAGTCCCACTTCAGGGCGGTCTTACCAGCATTATATAGGCCCTGCCTACACAGGCACTGAGAGAAGAAAATACATTAGTAGATTATCGATAAAATGAAGCCAGACTGCCGAGTATGCACAATCAGAGTGCCGAGTACACACGCACAGACTGCTGAGTATACACAATCACAGTGCCGAGTATACACGCACAGACTGCTGAGTATACACAATCACAGTGCCGAGTATACACGCACAGACTGTCAAGTACACAGACTGCTGAGTAAGCACACACATACTGCTGAATACACACACATATACAGCTGACAGACTGCTGAGTACGCACACACAGACTGCCGAGTACACACACACAGACTATGGAATTCGCACACACAGACTGCCGAATACACACAGACATATTGCTGAATACATACACACAGACTGCTGAATACACACACAGACTGCTGAGTACACACACAGAGACTGCTGAATACACATACAGACTGCTGAATACACACTCAGACTGCTGAGTACACACCGAGACTGCTGAATACATGCAGACTGTTGAATACACACTCATACTGCTGAATTAACACACACACACACACAGTGCTGAATACACACAAACACAGAGACTGCTAAACACACACAGACTGCTGAATAAAAATACACAGGCAGCTGAATACATACACATACAGACTGCTCAATGCATACACACAAAGACTGCTGAATACACACTCATACTGCTGAATGCACACACATAATGCTGAGTACACACACATACTGCTGAATACCCCCCCACACACACACACAGACTGCTGACTACCCACACACACAGAGACTGCTGAATGAACACAGACTGCTAAATACATACACATACAGACTACTGAATACATACACAAAAAGACTGCTGAAAACACACACAGCTAGCTTAGAGGATTTTCTTTAAGGACCTTTCTGAGCTATTATAGCCCATCTACTAGTCCAGCACTTCTGGATACAAGCTATGCAATAGCAACTAAAAGGGACTCTCCAGGCAGCAGTTTTTTACTCACCTGGTTCCAGCGCCGGGAGCCTCGTGAAGCCGCGCCCCTATTTCGTCAAAGGCGGGCGGGCGCGAGCAGGGAGCAATCAGACGCTTCCATTTGGAAGCGTCATTGCTCCCTTGTGCGCATGCGCGGCTTCGCCACACATGCGCCATACTTCAGAGGGCGGCATTCATGCCACCCTCTGAAGTCCTGAGCGCACTACCGTGCATGCGCGCGGTGTGCGCGGCCGCGAGCTGAGCTGACTGACCGCTCAGTTCACGTCTTTGCCCGCCCCCTCCTCTGCTGACAGGCTGGAGAGAGAAGGCGCGCACACAGTGCCTTCTCTCTCCTGCACACGTCAGACGTATTTTAATACGTCTGACGTGTACAGGGCCTTTTTAGGGCCCTGCATGATAGGAAGTCCCTCTGGTGGCCGTCTGAGTGACAGCCACTGGAGGTATTCCTATCAATCAATGTAAACACCGTATTTTCTCTGACTGCAGGGAGCTATAGATCATACCTGAACAACTACATTAAGCTGTAGTTGTTCAGGTGACTATAGTGTCCCTTTAAGGGTCGGCTGTCGGTCTGTGATACATATAACTTTATATCATATTATTGATACATTTTTTCACAGCCTCACTCTGGTTTATGTATTTCCTGCCTACACCCATAGATTTAGACGGAATTTTTCTCTGCCCCAGGCAATATGATATAATAGGTTACTGCATTACCATTATTACATTATCAGCCAGTATGGGGGATTTAGTATAGTGTCCCTTTGTTATTTTTCAAAGGATTTAATAAAGATATATTCCAATTACTTTTACAAAGGGCACTAGTAACGGAATTAGAAAGCATAATTTTGCTCCTCCGTTTCCCTCCAACTTACACACCATACTTCCTAGGATTTGTAGGTATCACTTTACCACTGTTGTCCAATCTTTTCCTTTGCCAGCTTAAGATCTCCTTTAGGGGAGATTTTTTCTCTTTCTCCAGTTTATTAATTTACCTGGGTACAAGCCCTTGGTGGGGCTGGCACCACCACCTGACCATACCCCCTTGTCTTTACCTCTCATACCTTTCTTGTTTCATCTTTGAAGGTGATTGGTAAAACAAGGTAGTAGTCGTCTACTTATAATGAAAACACACACAGACTGCTGAAAACATACACACACAGACTGCTCCATACACAAAAACACACACACACACATCGCGGAATACAAACACAAAAAGACTGCTGAAAACACACACATACTGCTGAAAACGTGCATACACACACACACACATATCGCTGAATACACACAGACAGATTGTCGAGTATACACAGTCAGACTGCTGAATACAGAGAAAGACTGCAGTGAGGGGTGCAGTGTGTGTGTAAGGGGTGCAATGTGTGTTAGCGAGGGGTGTATTGTGTGTGTGATAGGTGCATAGGGTCTATAATGTGTGTAGGAGGTGCAGTATGCCAGTGTGAGGGGTACATAGGGTCTATATTGTGTGCGGGGAGGGTACACGCTCATTTCTAAAATAATTTTTATCTAAAAAGGGGAAAAAAAACTTATCTTCCCACAACCTTGTTCCCAGAAGGGGGGACTTTGCAGGCCCTGGTGGTCCAGTGGTGCCGCATGAACTTTAGCGTGCAGTTCCTCTGGTAGCAGGCTAACTTTTCACTTATCTCTTGTCCTCTCACATGCTCAGCGCTGTGTCGGAGCATTTTCATGGTAACGCGCGGCAACGCTACAAACTGCCTGCTCAGCCTCCCATGTCCCTCCCTCCCTCTCTAGCAGCGAAGCGTGAGTGGGCCGGTGTTCTGTCAAAGTTACATACCTGTCAGATTTCCATACCCCACGTCCTGTCCAATGACGGGGATCAACTGGCTCCTGTGCTGCACACGCGTCTTAGCACACCTCAGGGGTAAGGAAATCTGCCAGAGGCTCGGAGCATGCGCAAGACTAGTGCATCACTCCCGATGATGGACTGGGAACTCATCCTCAGCAAGGTTCTTGTTTATAGTTAGTGCATTCACTAAGCACAGGACATGGGACATTTAGGGTTACCACTGATGTAAATCAGGAAAAAGGAAATAAAACCTTGGCCTCAAATAAACAGCATGGTTCTCATTGTTCTATTCTCTTGACAGATCCCACCAGCGCCTCCAAGACCGGATTTTGATGCATCCAGAGAGAAACTTAAGAAGCTTGGCGAGGGGGAAGGATCAATGACAAAAATGAAACAGGAACTTAAGGCGTATGTACCCCACATTCTTCTGTACTAAGATTTTACAACAAATGTATTCATTAACTTCTTACTTTCTAACTAAGGTTCTTATCTTCTGAAATAATCATTTGGAATGATTATTTTTAAATTCTTTATTTGTTCACTCTGCATGCAAGTAATACAACAAGTGGGCTACCGCCCTATCATTGAAGCAGACAGTTAGTACAGTATTCACATTGGCTTCGGTAAGAAAAAATGCAGAGTGAGGATTTTTGTTTTAGTAACAGGACAGTACAACTGATGAAGTACAACAATAACATCCCTCTGGGGCACATCTGTTAAACTCAATACTGGGGTATTCTTATGCTGTTGGGCTGATTGTGCCCCAAGGGGCGCCACCCCCTCTAGGGTTAAACTCTTAGTGTTAACTCTATTGTGGATGCATGATGGGGGGGGGGGGGGGGGGTAATTGAGCCAGTTTAAGGTGGGACATTCCGGGCGTGTGACCGCATGGTTTTTGTCCCTAGCGTATGTAACATATTAAATTATGGAGAACTATAAGTGGGGGTGTATATCCACCCACTCTGACATAGGTAGGTTCGTCTAGTACAAAAGATGTAATAAAATTAAAGGAGAAACATAAATTGGTTAAACAAAATAACATTAGAAACGTGTTTGTTTATGCATTAGTTGTGGTGGAAAGTGTGGCAGTCCTCTGGAAGGACAGGCGTCTGTTCCAGCTTAGGTCAGTGCAGCAGCCTTATCCAGTAGTTGTTGTCGTTGTTGTGGCCTCGGGATGAACTCCGCTACTGTGGAAGGATCCAGGTGTGACAGATTGGTCGAAGTCGCTTCCTGTGTGGCTGAGAGGCCCAGCTGGCCCAAAAGAGAGTTTAGTTCTTGCAAGCTCCTTGCCCGGTGTGTAGTCCCTTGATAAGTTATTGTGAGTAGCCTAGATCCCCCCCAGCGATAGGGGATATTCTTGGTGCGCAAATGTTGCAGTTGGGGTTGGAGTGATTTGCGCCATGAGAGAGTGTTCCTCGTTAAATCAGGGAACAAGGAGATTTGGGAGTCCTCAAATATTAATGGGGATCTCCCCCGGGCCGCTGCCAGCAGAGTAGCCTTGTCCTGAAGAGACTGGAACCCTACTATAAGGTCCGCGGTGGCCGTGGGGGGTGCTGCTGCGGGTTTTGGCAAACGGAAAAGTCCGTCCAGTTTTATATTTTTGGCCTGCTTAGGCTGTAGCAGCGTAGCCAGTAGGCGCCTAATGTAGCGTGGGAGGTCAGGTAATCCGAATGTTTCAGGCACCCCTCTAATCTTAAGATTATGTTTCCTTCTGTAATCCTCCAAGGCTTCCACTTTTTCAGCGGTGCTGATTTGCTGCTTTTGGAGGTCAGAGACCTTTTGTTCCAAAGTGCTTAGTCGGGTGTCCCGAGTATTTGCTGTGGTCTTGAGAAGGTCAAGCCTTGTGGTTGCGCCCGCAATGGCGTCCTAAAAGCAGGCTATGTCCTTAGCTAAGTTCTGCCTAAGTTCGGCGAACATACTCTTTAGGAGGTCTGCAGTGACTGGATCACCCGGCGGAGGCGGTTTGGTCGTTCGCCCCACAGGTCTGTTCAGGGAAGATCCCTCTCCCGTGTCGGTATAACCGTCGTCAGAGGAGTCCGAGAATCCTTCTTCCCCCAGCGCCATTTTTTTCCCATGCGGCTTTCTGAGAGTTCTGCAGGAGTTCGCCAATGTCATGGCTAGCAGGAGCTTTGTCCGCACTGGGTTTTTTGTTTTTCCTGCCCATCTTGATGTCTGCAATGTGCAGTGTAAGTTGTGGGTAGGTAAGTGCCCAATTTCCACCAAAAAGTCAGTTATTTTATTATAATGGCACAGAGCCTTCTGAGGTGCGTCTGCTCTGTTCGGTAGCTGGCTCCGCCCCCGGAATGAGACGTTTTAATTGTTTAAGATGTTATTAAACTATTTTTAGAAGTGCTGATTTTCTAGAGAAGTGCAAATGATAAGAGCAGACAAAATAAAAAAGGGGGAGATGTGTGATGGGGAAGGGTTTGTAGTGGGACAAATTGAAAACAGCAGCTTAGTAATGACCTGGAAAGCAAGTCTCCTTAAAGAGTTATAAACAAAATACGGAGAAAAAAGCATTCAGAACTCCAGTGATAAATTGGAACATTTAGGCAGCTTGCCCTACCAGTGTTACCTGGTGGGTCTTTTAAAACGCCATACTCCTCTGTTGTGGTCAAAACACTGTATACCATGTGTATAAATTAAGTAGTAGCAGTTTTTTGGACATGAGGAAACATTGTAACAACATATCCAAACGGCAGCATGGAGCAAATCTTTATTAAAACAAATTCAAATAAGAAATCCATAAATTAGACACATGATTTGTTACAAACTGCCACGTGGATATTTTATTACAAGGTTTCCTCACGTTCCAGATGCTGCTACTCCTTAACCCCTTAAGGACACATGACGTGTGTGACACGTCATGATTCCCTTTTATTCCAGAAGTTTGGTCCTTAAGGGGTTAAAGAGTTATTCCAAGCACCATGACCACTTCAGTGATTTGAAGTGGTAATGTTGCTTGGAGTCTATGTGTACACCGTTTCACTAGGAAACGCCGCACATATGGAGTTTAACCCCTCTGCTGACGGAAGTTTAACTCCACCTCCGGCAGTGTCATTGGGATGTCATCATCCAGCCCGGGACTAGAGTTACGGATTGGCTAATGTCAATTCTGTGCAAAACTAACTGAACAGCAGTCATTGGCTAAAAGCAGTCAGCTGATGCTCTCAGCCAATGAATGGCCCCGGCTTCGCTACTCTGCAGAAGTTGGGAAGAGCATAACCAGTCCACCAGGGCGCCTTGGAGCCCGACGGTAACCCAGGTAAGGGAGCCACTTAGGTAACTGAGCCTGGGTACTCCTGGCATCATAACCACTACAGCGGGCTTGTCTTTATAATTTGTGTGAAAATGTAGGAAATACATTAGATTAAATTTATTTTAAGGTGTGTTCTGGCATGCACAAATCATTCCATCTAGTTAAATGGTTAGACGTTTAATCTGCACTAAACATTAACATAGATAACCATTAGCAGTTGTTATGTGTTTAGTCTGATTGGAGATATAGACTTCTTTTCAGAACCTTCAGACTTCTCGAAAGTTTCATGTTTCTGTAGGTTTTAGTTGTTTGAAAATTATGGGACAGTGGAGAGGAACGCTTAACATGCTGCTCAGATACTGCTGGAACTTACCAGCTAATTGGTTAAAGCAACACTCTAAACACCATAACCGTTACAGCCACCTGAATAAGATGTACGGAAGTTCGGCCTGTCAGTGTAAGTATTCAAACCATTAAAAATGGTTTGACAACTTACTTGGGTCATGCCAGGCACCTGCTGCCAGTAGAACCTGCCGCTGAGCTAAGCCTGGCCGTGCAGGGCCGCGATCATTGGCTGAGATTGCTCAGCTGACACTGAAACAACTTTAGCTTAATTAAAAGGTTTTAATGTGTAGATAATACTAGGGATGGACCGATATCCGAGCCGATACTGATTCTCAGTCGCCTTTTGGGCCGATTGCCAATAACTGGTGATGATATTCTGTACATTTAAAGTTCAAGAGGAAGGCAAACCAACGGATGTTGATCAGCCGGGCAACAATCAAATCGAAAAAGAAATAGCCGACTGCTCACTTATTTCTAATTATTTCTCACTTACGTCACAGTCTCACCACTCACTTTTTTTCTGTCTTTGCAGCCATAACCACACCTCCCATTGATGTGACTGACACAGCCCAACCCATGAAAAATGGTTTCAAATACTTACTTTAAAAGTTTTTACCTCCTGCTCTGTAAATTGAACTTTAATCCCACACAGGTGGCTCCTGCAGGCTCTATCAGACTATTAACATAGCAGGAGATAAGTTAAGACATTCTAAATTAAACAGATTATGCAATAAACGGAGTTTAAACCTTTATATCTCTCCTCACAGGAAATGTGTAAGGAGACTGTGTAGGTGTGAGGTGTGACTAGGGCTGCGTCACAAAGTGAATTTCTGTGTTTTTCCATAAGCCTACATTTCAGTGAGTACATAAACCTCTCAAGAAGCACAACGTTTTAAGAAGATCTGTTGCAACACTCTGATCTATTACTGTATTATTCAATGCTGTTATAGAGTGCGATTAGCTCAGCCTGATGTGAGCTGCCCTTGATAAAATCATTTTGACTCCTATTAACAAGCAGGGTGAGGGGATGCCAGGAAACCGGAACCGTGGGTAAACCAAGTCAGAATCGTAATAACAAATTTGTACTTGCTATTGTGCAATGGAGAACCACAACAGGGCAATGCTCTCTAAAACAGTGACTTTATATAGGCAAAGGAAGGTGCATAATATGTGGCTGTGCCAGAACGTTCATATGTATGAATTGACACACCTGGCCATTGTGACATCATTGGTCTAAAGAAGCATCGAGGATCAAAATTGCTATTTTGATGTAGAATGTGATATTCGGCTTTACGTCTGTTCAACGGAGGTGTGGGAGTTAGACACAAAGCAACAGATAGCGTGACGACCTTTATGGCATTATTATCCCACAACACATGCGGTTATGTATTCTTTTTTTTTTTTTGTCAATCTGATTTTTATTAAGGCATATAATATGGGGTACAAAAGAGAAGACGGAGGAAACGTTTAAGCGAGTTACATTATAGGGTTGGTACAACAATACGCAAAGTTAGAGTACATTTCCAGATTTTCAATGCCTCATTTTTTTTTTTATGTAGTGTAGTTATACTCCATTTTGAAAATACAAGCTAAGGATCGAAGGATCGAAGGATCCGGATTGGTATCTCGCTAGGTCATGCTAGTCAGGCATCAGGTTACACATGGGTGAGAAAAACATTAGTTACTTATGCTAGGTACATGCTAACTTCAATATGCAAGCAGGTCTGGCTAGTTCAGCGTTAATGGTACTGGTCGGGTAGGTTAAGCAACAAACAGAGTGAGCCGCGAGCAGGTTAATTCTAAACATACATGTGCATATGAAGACACATCATACCCAGACGTAAGTTCCCTTACATGTAATGAAACAAACAATATCCTTATAATCATAGGCCTAAAATTGCTAGGCGTTTAGGTAGTTGGTACCACAGTAGACAGGGCATATGGTGTGCCACTCGTAGGGTTCTAGATTCTAACAAGCTAGATAACTGTCTGTGTATTCAACAGTAGGAAAAACAATTGAGAATATTTTACGAGAGATTTGAGTAAGAGAATAGCATAACAGTATTCGAGTAGGCAGTGTGGTAGACCAGGTTAAATCGTTATATGGTCTAGGGTGAACCAGCAATGCACAACTAGTTAATAGTTATAAAACTAACAGGTAACTTGGGGGTGAGGTTACAAACATGAGTCCAGCAAAAAGAGGTCGTGTAGCTGAGCAGGTAATGTCCCAACAGTCCTTAGCCAAGTGTGGTGGTAGTGAGACTGTCTGCAGGGGGGGTTTGTAGGTTTTTTCAGCCTATACCGCTGCTTGGTGGTGCAGCCACGCACGTCTGGGGATTGGGAGAAATGGCTCCGGCAGCTTGTAAAATCCCTAGGGGTATGACTTGGTGCGGACTTGTGGCAGCCGACTGCCAGCCCCAGGCCTCTGTGAAGGCCCTCACCTGTGGTCCACTGACACGGTTGCTCAATGAGGCCGGGTCGTCCCTTCTGCGGGCGTCATGTGGGGCTCGGATGTTCTGCCGCCGCCTGCGGCGGGTGAGCCTCCGACGGTGTGGTTGGTGTCTAGGAGTCTGACTCCATGTGGTCTTCAGCCTGGGAAGGCCTCGTGGGCGGCCTTCAGTACCGCGTCCCTGTCGTAGGTTGCGCTTTGGGCGTTGGGGTACACCTTTGGGCCTGGTGGCAGTTCCGTCACCCAGTTGAGGTGATTTTGAGTATATTTCGTGCTTCACCTGTCCCCTCCACCGCTTATCATGGTGTTTCTCAAGAGCCGTCTGGCAGGGCGAGCTTGGTGCGTAGCGGGGAGGGTACCTTGTGTCAGGCGGCAGTGTCTTGGTTCTCGGTTTGCTCTCAAGCCTCTTCCAGAAGGCTGTGAATAGCCGATCAAGGCGGACCTCCAGCGGCTCCGTTAGGTCCCATGTAGCGAGGATCTGTGTGGAGTCCGCCATCTTGTCTGCTACTGCGCATAGAGTTCGTCGTTTTCGGGTTACCCCGTCATCGCTTGGCTTCGGGTAATGGTTAGCTGGGACCGGGATAACCCCCACCGGTCCATAGGGGGGGGAACGCGGGCCTAGTCTCTGTCTGGTAGCCGTCGCCAGCGGCGGAGGAGCGGCCGCCTCCTCCGCGCCGGCCATGCTTGTAGGCCTCGGGTTGCTTTGCCGGGTGTTCTGCGGTCGGTGCCTGGTATGTGGCACCATCGTGTAGCCCTCGTCAGCAGCTCTCCGTTGGTGGCCCATATGTCGGGTTTTAATGCAATTTTATGGCATTTTAGTCGCCAAATTCGTCGTTTGGAGCGGGAGCAGCTTTGTCCTGCGACCGCTCAGCTCTGCGTCCAGGCCACGCCCCCCGCGGTTATGTATTCTATTACCCTTCTCTTCACAATAAATAGGTTTTCTTGGTTGGAGAAAAACGGTTAGACTTCTCTGGACTTCCTTCTTCTGCAACACATTTTAGAGTGCTTTGTACTCTCACTGCTGCAGCCATCAATGCCAGTTAGCAGTGAGAATCAGCTTCTTTATCTGTTTTAAGTTGTTCTGGGAATAGCATATACATTATGGCCGACCACCATAGAAATAAAAATTACGTTTAAAAAATAAAAAATGTAATCGGCTAATTAAAGTCAAAGTCAGCCCTGCTCTCTATAAGCCAATCTATAGGCATAGGAGGCAAAAAAGATTTCTATTTTAACCATCCCGCCATGAAATTACAAATAGCCCAATATGGTTAATATTATTCATACAAAACATGTAAAAATGTTTTTTTTCTGTACGTCAGTGTACTCCTAGCTATTGGAAGCAGCTCAGGCATTTGTCTCATTTAACAAGCTCTGTCTTTAAAGCTGTATGTTCCCACTGCAGTTTAATTAAAATCAGTCAAAACCCTGTGATTTCTGCTTCCATTTCTACTCAGTTTTATTAAACAATTCTGATTAACAAGGATTTGGCGATGTAAAATAATCCCCCTGGCCTGGGATGGTGCTATATTCCAGTTAGTCATTTGCTGGAATACTGACCTTGTGGCGGATGTAGTATGTGGTTATGGATAGGGAAGGTTTAAAGTCACCAGCTCGTTTCATTTAGTGCTGCACAGGAGCAATCTGCATAATGCATTCTTTGGGAACTGTGAGTCTGGGACAAGTTGCTGGTGGGAGCATGCCAATGACATGGTTTGCAAAAAATAAAAAATAAATAAAAAATAAGATGGTCCAGACACTCAAAGTTGAGCAGAAAGCAGATTTATTGGAGAAATACAGCAACGTTTCAACCTCAAGCTTGTTAAAGCAACGTTTATTAAAGAAGAAAGAAAACAAAAAATAGTGATTAAAAAAAAAAAAGTTAAAAAAAAGGGAAGGCAGTGGGCTTACTTATAGAACAGTAGACACATCATAGAGAATTGTGTGTTCAGATGTTCGCATGCCCAATGCTCTCAGTGGAAATATTCACAGTAAAGCTGTGAAGACATTGGGACTTTGTTTTAAAATATGTGACTATGTATAAAAAGTGTCTCTTGTGACAAGTAGTTCAAATATGTAAATGGGGGGGGGCGGAGCTAACCGGCAACCTGAACGGCCGCACACTGCATGAGCTCCTGAGCTGCAGGGTCCAAACTCGACGATTAATGAAAAACTACCTGCTGAAAATTTCCACAAGTGCGATATCTGAACGGGTGAAACCAATACGGACATGCCGACATCAATCACGACACCCAACTCAGCCGGGTACCGCAGCAGCCACACGAGGCCTATCGGAGGCATGGGGGTAGGATGGCCACCTTCCCGCCAAAAGCTTCCCGCACGGAACGAGGGCTATGCACTTACCCCCCCCCCTGAGGACCGATGGGGGTTATCACGGTCTCCGCCGGACGGGGTACCCCGTGCACCGCATCAAGCGACGGACACCATAAACCCCCAACATGGAGCGGAGCAAGGGGTCACCAAGATGGCGGTTCTCTCTGACACGAGAGTGTCGGACAAGCGCTGGAATCAGCTTACTACAACAGGAACTATAGACCACACAAAGGACTCTATTGCATTAATCTTTGACCACTTTTGGGCCAAGTTGGAGGCATACTTACAGTCTGAGACACCGAACCGGACCCCACCCGCGCAGGTCAGAGCCGTCAGCGGTAGGGGGAAGGGGGATACTCTAAAACCACGCGTCAAGGCCCCTCCCGGACCGGGAGCAACACTGGGTATATCCCAGAGGTGCCAGCCATACTGGCGGAGAACAATGAAGCGACTACGCAAGCGACCGACTACATACCTCCGTACCACCCCAAAAGGGGCGACCCTGGGCCACACAGGACTCCAGGCTCATGGCTCACGAGCACCAGCCCCCACGAGGTTCCGGGGCAAGGGCGGACCCCCACACCTAACATGGCAGGGCTACACCCAGCGGAGCCAAGCCCCAGGCACCAGACTGGGGTCTAAGCGGCGCCCGACACTCACCGAGAACCAGGCCCGCAGCACAACGCTCAGGAGGCAAGCCGGAGGGGGACACACCAACCAAGACTCCTGCACAGCCAACAATCCACATGGCCTGAGAATACAGGGCAACCTCAGCACCACGACGACTCACCTGATCTCACTGGACTCGAGGGACTTATCGATATCCGATCTGCCAGAACCGACCACGGGTGTAGGCTGATACCCACTAACTCTCGTTGCCGCACGGCGGCCTGGACTGCCGACATGGCTCTACATCTAAGCAGCCCTTGTGGACTATGTCCCTCCAACCTTTTATTTTTTATTTTTATTCATATACTGGTATATCAATGCTAAATTTTATTTTATTTCATGGCTCTCTTAGGTCTAAAGCTGTTAACAATGTCGTCGAAATGTATAGCATAGACAGGTTGTAACTACCAGAATCAAGCTGCACAGCATGTTTAGCCAGACGCAGCAAATCACTAGATAGATACGTAAGCTTGAACAAACGAATAACACGCACTGTTATCTATCACTTTTATAACCAGCCTGTAGTTAATCCGGCTTTGTAATTTTACCAAAAAAAAAAAAAAAAAAAAAAAAAAACGTAATCTTAATAGTTCTTAACATAGTTCTACATTTTTATTGAATGCGCATTGTATTTTTCAGGAGCCATATGAAACAAAAAGCAGGCATTGTATCTCTATGACCGGTCATACAGCAATGTTATTTACTGTTAAATAGCGGGTGCCGACAGTTGTGACATGGCACGAGTACATATGATTGTTAATCCTCCACAGGCACACGAAACCACAGAATCTCAAAATATGCTGCTGACGACACTGTTAGGCTGAAATGTGCCTGCATACCTAGATTCAATCATTTTTTATAACTAGTCTAGCAACGACAAGAGCAGAAGGTTTTTCATTTGTTTTGCATTTATTTACCTCAGTTAACTCTTGATGATGCAATTGTTTAGTTCACACTACCTGTATAACTGTTACTTTATGCGTGCAATTAACCTATTGAAAAATTTGCTTAACATAAAATATAAAATGAGGCTGTCATTCGAAGGAGATGTACTACTGTGCTAAAGCGAACCCACTCTGTACGAAAACTGTGCATCCCCTTTTCTTTATTCTGTACCCCATCTGACTCCTGCCTCAATAAAAGAAAGATTGACAAATATGTAAATGGGAGTAGTCACCATTGCAGAATACCCATTGGTTTCCTCAGTGACTGACCTACTTTTGGTACTTTAGACCACTTTTGAGAACCGAGCATATTTTTTCCATAGTCCCTGTAGGAGTAATTGGTACCCAATTTAGAACTGGCAGCTCTTTGATTCCTTTTCTGTTTTTTTTCCTAATTACATTTTTATTTCTCGTTAATTGCATAAGATAATGTCAAATGTAGCAGGCATTCTGTCAAACAATCGGGAGCTCAAAAAGCTCAAAGAAATAACCATTAGGTAGAATTAAAGGGTTAACCCCTTAAGGACATGTCTGACATGTCATGATTCCCTTTTATTCCAGAAGTTTGGTCCTTAAGGGGCTAAAAAGGGAGGATGTCAGTCGAAAGAAACTAGCAAAAGAGGTAGATCAAAACATATTTTTATAATTTGTTACCCTGTCTAGTTTTTCAGGTGGGGTTCTCAAAGAATGAACACAGGGTCAGTAGGTCTTTTTTTCTGGATTCACATCATATTAGCTCTTTCTTGATTCTTAAATCCTCTGGGAGCTAATTTTAAGATGCGAATCACCCATGGGAACTTGTATGAACTCGAGCGGTTCAGCTTCCTATGGTGCCAAGAGCCATCAGGCGTATTGACTATACCAAGCGTCATAACTTCAGACAGTGCTATGCAACCTGTGTGTCTGTTGCAACTTGTTCAGGTATCCTACTACGCCACATTATTAATAGCAGCTGGGGTTTTCTCAAAGAACTTAAAGTTGCAGATGAACCTGTGGAAGGATTAATGGGTCGTTTGTTCAGCAGCAGTCATGCCTTGCAGTGTGGTTCTCTTAAAATTAGTTGTGAGGGAGATTAATACCTTCCCCCTCAACACATTAGCTGATGTGTGGACAAAAGAGAGACCCTTGCTAGCTTAAACTGAAGAATCCAGTCTCCCCCATTAGAAAATGTCATGTGTGCTATGAGAGGTCTCATTGAAGTTGTCCCCCATCAAACCCCAAGGGGTTTATTTTTCTCGCTCTCCTTCTCTCCAAAATTGGTACAGTTTGGCTCAGAGAAATGGAGGCTTGCCAACATTATTGCCACCTATCATCAGGCCAAAGTGATAGTAGGGTTTAATATTAATTGCCTATATAAAGTTTACTTATAAATATGTAAAAATATGTAAAACTAAGTTCTCTTCCCACCATCCCCCCATTTCCTGCGCTCTATTTTTTACACTAATGACTCGTCTAAATGTATATTTAGGATCTCCTGTATAGAAGATCTCACTCATTGGTGGACTATGAAAACGCTAATAAAGCCCTAGACAAGGCCAGAGCAAAAAACAAAGATGTTTTATCAGCCGAAACCACTCAACAGAAGTTTGAAAAGATATCAGAATCTACAAAACAAGGTATTCTGTAATACTACAATTATTTATCAATGTTATACTATTTATCATCTGATTTTATTCCAAAAATGCTAGGCATGAAATAATCATTAGAAATCATGTTATGTCCTGCCTGCCCTGCTCAGTAGAAATTCACTCCTGGTGAGCGAGCCGTGGATCCTCCAGGCAGAGGCGTACCTAGCTTTCAGGAAACCCAGGGCCTTAATGTATTTTGGCATATTCCCCTCCCACCCCTTCCCCCCTCCCGTATACCCCAACCACGTTTTGTTTGTTAAATTAAACACACACATATATATATATATATATATATATATACCTATTCATATTTACACATACATTTGTACACAAACTTACATCCAAACGTACTAATAAACAAACATGCATACACATATAAACACACACATCCATTCATATACACACATTAATACAGTTACACATAATATATATTTCGCTTATTTGCTCTAAGTTAGCGAGGGGAGGGAATGAGGCAGGGAAAATGAAAAGAATATAAACTCCAGCGTTTAAGGAGGTCTTCAGTGACGGAAGGAGGGAGGGGAGTTGTCCATTGCTAGTGTGCAGTGTGCGATTACTATGGTCATATTTTTCGCGCAGAATTGACATTTGGCAGTTATGAAATAGAGTTCTAGGCTGCCAAACTTACGTGTGCTGGGGGTGTAAATAGCCCCTGGCACAAAAGTGCAAATATCTCAGTTCTGGGTTTCAAGCAGAAACGCTGCACATGCAAACTCATGCCACCATGACCACTTCTAAAAGCCGCCAGAGAGTTTAGTAGTGATCATATTTTCTTTTAGATATTTTAATTTTTAAGAGAAGTTTTTTTTTTTTTATTTTTTTTTTTAGCACTTGCATTTATTTTAAATTATTAACTCGTAGGAATTTGTGGAAGTGACTTTTTTTGCATCAGTATCTTTTTTAGTATTATTGTATTTTTAGTCACCCCTCCAGTGGTGCATGTTTTGTTTTTATGTACATAAAGACAGCTGCCCCAATGGAGGAAGGGTAAGACACTAAATGCTCTAAAAAACATATTTACTTATATGTATATGCTCGCCTCCAAGACTTCTCAAGGGCTGCACCTTTTCTGTGAAACTCCGTTCCCTTCTCCGTTAGACTTTCACCCAGTCTCCACTCCTTCAAAAAATCTTTGAAAACACACTTCTTCAGGAAAGCATATTATTTAAACTTTTAGCGTGTTTTCATTCCATGGATTTAAAAAATGTAAAAAGAACTTAGTAGAACTGGTGGAACGCGTATACTGCCGTTTTCATAACAAATTCTTTATTAACAAAACTTTGTATGAATCTTGTGTAAATGCCTTTTTGTTTAGACATTTTTCTGCCAAGCTGTATTTTTGCATTTAGTCCAGACATTGCCGAGCTTAACTGTACTCAGAACACTCCCACGGGGAGTGGAACAAACATCAGTTACCCTACGATTTCCTCCCCTCCTGTATAACATTGTTATTCATCCCTGGGGTTGCAATATTTGGCCAATGTGACTGCTTTCCTCTGCTCTCTTGTAATACAAAATGACGCTGCAACATTCTATCCACGATAAAACTGCAGACAGTCTGAGAAACAGACAGACTGCTGCAGTTCATCAATGATGGCATGGCCTATGGGTGCTTAGGAGCGCTATATTTATTGACAAATTACACCAGGGCACGAAGCCCGTAAATGCACAGAACCAGAATTACTACAATGAGCTACAGTGGTTATGGTGCTTAGACTGCCTCTATAGTTTACAAAGAGCTGAATAGCTATATTAGTTCATAATCACACAGGATCCTTGTGAGAGCAAATAGCACTCAGTCAGGGCTGTCCGCTAAAATAAGATTTCAAGGTGAATTCAAGGTGAATTTGAAATTTAAGGTCAAAGAAGCCGAACTGAAAACATAGTTGAGTTAGATAATATTTCCATTTCAGCTTCTTTTACCTTAAAGGGAAACTAAAGGCACCATAACAACTTTAGCTCAATAAAGCAGTTTGGGTGTACAGATCATTCCCCCTGCAGTCTCACTGCTCAATTCTTTGCCATCTAGGAGTTAAATCACTTTGTTTATACAGCCCTAGGCACACCTCGCTGCACTTTGTGTTCATGTAGACCTTGTCAGTTACAGCCAGGGGAGGTGTGACTTGGAGTACATAAACAGGACCAAATGTGATTTAACCCCTTAAGGACGGAGACAATTGTGACATTGACAAAATGTTAACAAAACCTTTAATTTGCGCTTTATAATTCACCTTTCATATTAAGGGCACCCACACTTGTTATACATCATTTTGTTCATGAGAAACAGGGCTTTCATTTCACTTCAAATATTTAGATATGAAACATAATATTAGAGGCATAAAAACTGAAAAAGTGTAAGAAATTAAGAAATGTTATTTTCTTAGTTCTGTGAGGCATTTTAACTGTGAATGTCATAATACTGTTAGCTTTTACTGCAATAAAATGCACATATTTCTGTTTAGCAATGTCTCACAAGTACAACAGTACCCCCCCATGTACAGGTTTTATCACTTGATGATTTATGCCAATCCAACGCATTCCCATAGGAAAGCATTTGGAGACTATGCGCAGAAAAACACACTGCCCCAATCAGCATCTCCTCATAGGGATGCATTGAATCAATGCATCTGTATGGAGATCATTTAGACGCTGAATGGAGGTGATGCACACTGTGCAGCACTGACCCAGGATGCACCTCTAGAGGCCATCTGAGTGACTGCCACTAGAGGTGTTACTAGTCTGGAATGTATACTGACTTTTGTCTGAAAAAGGCAGTGATTACATTGAAATGTGTGTAAGGACAGGCTATCGACTTCCGAACAACTACATTAAGCTGTAGTGGTTCTGGTGACTATAGTGTCCCTTTAAGAATGGTATTTATCTAGGACATAGATCATAAAGGGTGAAAAAAAAAATCCAATTCAAGGCCATTGGCTTCACAGCTAATTGTTAAATCTTTGCAAGGCAGATGCCCTGGGCTAAACTACCAGGAAGTCTGTCTGACAGCCGGGAAGGCGTAACAAGGTTCATCTACAAAAGTGCCAATTTGTCTTGTGATTGGCATGTGTGATCTCTTTAGCTAGCTCTAATTTTTTTTTTTTTTTATTCTTTATTTTAGCGTGCATAAGGGTGACAAACATGTCGGCACTGCCCCAACAGCAAGTACCGGCCATTAATCGACATAGGTTACATCTGCACATTTTTTGTTATAAGTGTCATGCTTAGGTCAGGGTAAACTGCAGCTTATGTCAGTATAACAGGCAACATAAAACATTGAAGATCTGGGTATATGCTGACATTAAGATTAGGTAATAAAACAATACTAGTACTGGAATGATCAGGCTAGCGTTCAGTGTTAAGATTAACAAGAGTGAGTTAAATGTGTAATTCGCTTAACGTAGACTGCACATATAGTATAAATGGTTGATACATTAGCAGGTAATAGTATGTTTGCAGTGGCTTTCAGCTTTACCATATATGCGCCGGTGAATCTGCTTACAATTAAATGCCTGTCTCTGTAGCTGGATCGCCTGGCATGTGTAAATTTTGGGAAAAGACATTAGCTGGCAACATACTAGAGGTAGATGTCTGTCACTGTAACTGAATCGCCTGGCATGTGTGAGTTTTGGGAAAAGACATTAGCTGTTAACATATTAAAGGTAAATGTCTGTCCCTGTAACTGGATCACCTGGCATGTGTAAATTTTGGAAAAAGGCATTAGCTGGCAACATGCTAGAGGTAAGTGCTTTCCAGCATGTTAACATTCAGGTAGACCAACAGCCACCTAGTGACTGGCAAGCACGCGTAGGGTGCCATATCAGATTGAGTCAGCTAGCGTGTATAATAATGCTTATGGTTCACTTAGCAAGGGGTTAATGATCGCTTGAGAGATAATAACAAAAGGAAAATCATACTATAAAATTAAAAAGAAAAAAGTCAATGTGTGGTACTTAAGGAATATCGATTGTTCATCTAGTTGTCAGAGAGGTGGTTGGTCCCTAGGGAAAGTTCAGCCAACCCCTGTCAGCGACAAAGCCGTTACCCCGCCGGGTATCACCTTGATGGCGTCTCCGCATTGGGAACTGGCTGTGTCCGTAGGTTGTGTGGTGTGGTCTTGTTTTGTGATCCGGCTGGAGGCTGTAATCCCACTGGGCATAGGTGCGCCTTGCTGGTGTCCGAGGCTTTGGTCCTGTGGGTTGCTTGTGCATGTAGCTTGCTCTAGGCTCCAGCGTGTGTGGGTGTTCATATCTGAGCCTCCTGGCGCCATTTCTCGGTTTGTCGGTCTCTTGTCACTGAGAGGCTTGGAGATCGTTCTGGGGGCCTGCGGCCGGGGGTCGTAGTAGCGGCGCCGGTTGTCCGGGCGGATCAGCTTTGCCATCGCTCTCACCGCTTGGCTGTATGTCATTCCCTTGGAGCAGAGTGTCGTCCAGAAGCTTTGGCATATTTTATCAAACTGCTCCAGGCTCTGCGTGGGCGAATGGGCGTTTGGGTCGCTTGGTCTGGGCCTTTGCTGAATTGCCATCTGGGCCTTGTCTCGGTTGGATGGCCTCCCTGCTGACTGCCCGGCCGGGGAGTCCAGCATTGGGCAGTCCGAGTTGGTAGGCCTCTGTCTGGCTAGTATGGCCGAGTTATGTGCTTCCGCCATTTTGGATGCCCCTTCCCCCGTGGTGCTTGGAGGTGTCGCTGGTTCTTGCAGAAGGTGCCGGGCGCAGGGTGCTCCGGTTGGCGGGGACCGGGATATCCCCCACCGGTCCATAGGGGGGGGGGAGGTAGTTCCCCAAGCTCGCTGTTAGCTGCGTGCGTCCGGCGGGAAAGCGGCCGCCTTTCTCCGCCGCCTCCCACGGTAGGCCCCGATCTGCCGATGCGGTGTCCGGTTACCCTGGACATCGAATTTGGTGTCTCCGGGTTCGGGCCAGTCTCCCCAGTCCATTGGGCCCCCTTGTGGGAGGGTGTGCATTTTGTATCCCGTTTCATGCTCGTTTTAGTGCTTGGTATTTGGGAGCTCGTTCAGAGCACGTCTGCCCTGTTCGCTGGTCAGGCTCCGCCCCCCTGCTAGCTCTAATTTAACCCCTTCATTACGGCAAAGGAACTAATGTGTGGCCAGGGCTGGTGCAAGGATTTTTGCCGCCCTAGGTAATCAAAAACTTGCCACCCCCCATATGCTCTGCCCACCATGTGACATCACAATGCCCCACCCATATGATCTGCCATATGGGCCAACGCCAGTTCTGCACACAGTGTCTTTTGTCTGAACAGGCAGTGTGTTTATATTAAAAAGCCTGCAGGGACAGGCTATAAACACCAGAAACACTACATTAAGCTGTAGTGGTTCTGGTGACTATAGTGTCCCTTTAATATGAGGTTAATTAGAGATTAGTGCCACTAATAATATACTAGATTGCCAGGGCGGGACTTGTCTCTGAACAGTGATGGCCGCATAAACTTTTCCTGCTCCATTGCCTCGTGTTAATTGGTGCTATAATTCCCAAAATACCCGCACAAATGGGGAAAAATAATAACCCACCAGCTCCCAGAAGGCTGCTGCTCGTTGACCCCGTCTCTACGCTGGTACCTCTCAACTCTGGCGGATCTCGCTACTCCGACGGACCTGCCGTCTCAGCCTGTGTAAGAGGGGACCTCCGATGATCAGGGAGACACCTCCTCTCACTTCTCCCGGTAGGACAGGTCCCCGATGCCTGAGGACAGGGAATGGATCACCCTCCTCCGGGCTTTACCTACTCCGATTACTTAGCGGCCAACCAACAGCGCACTGCTGGCCTCGATCTGGGCCAACATACAGGCGCTACGGGATGACGTGCAGGGCCTGACCGATCGAGTGTGCCACCTGGAATCTACCTGTGACCTGCTCCAGGGGGACCTCACACTTACCAGCAAAGTGGCTGACCGTCAGGCGGAATATCTCAGAAGCCCGGCCCTCCATGTGGAGGATCTTGACGATCGAGGCCGGCAGAAAAATTTGCAGCTGCGGGGACTCCCTGGATCGGACAACATCCACGACCAGTGTAGCACTCTGGAAGAGATCTTCAATGGCCTGTTGACACGGGACCTGCGTTTGTCCACACCCACCAGGCCTTGCGGCCTAGAGGACCACTGGAGGCCCCTCCACGGGATGTGATATGCTGCCTGGAATCATTCGCGTTACGGGAGAGTATCCTGCGGACGGCTAGGGACACCGGCATCTTCAGACCAAACTGTAGCTGATCCCGGACCTGTCCCCGGCCACGCTACACTACTGCAGGATGCTACGGCCCCCCACGTGGGCCCTGCAGCCACAGGAGGTCCATTATCGGTGGCTGTTCCCGACAGGCCTCTCCATGAACGCACCGGAGGGCCCGGTAGTACTTCGATCTCACGCTGGTCTGGTACACCTGAGGTCCGTAACCTCTCCCGCCCCTCAATATGAAGTGGGCAGACCCGGCTGATTCTATTTGCCCATCAGACCTGCGGGCATGCAGGCTGCCCCTGATCCCCCACTTACACCCTGGTCCCTTAGGCCAGCGGCCTCGACGCAGCACCAGACAGCCTGCATCACAGCGATCTCCCAGACAGACCTTCTGCACCAGTGGACTGGGCCTATGGAGCACGTAGTTCCTGATGCCGGTTGCCCTCGCTACCCTTCTTTCCCCCCTTCCCACTTTGTGTTTACAGAGTTAGAACAGATAACTTAAAATTAAAAATTACTCCAACGTAAAAAGCGCACTCATAGGCTTCAAAACAAACAAAAGAGCAGATTTATTTTAAGCAGACGTGCCTTTGCATCACTGGCGGATCCAGGGGGGGGGGAGAATCCGAGGCTTTCCCTCTGCCCTGCCGGCTAATGCAGGGCTGGCACTGTCCAAGCGCCAGCCCTGCAATGTGCCTTCCAGAAATCTCCTTCTCCGGTCCGCAGGCACTGTTTGCTGGCCGCCGGCAGGGGAGGGAGAGAGAGAGGACCTGGGGGAGCTCAGTCTGCAGCTCCTCCAGGTCCTTCTCACGCGAGCACGGAGCGTTGCCATGGCAACGCTCCGGATCTCGCGAGAGTTAACTCTAGCCCTGGAGACCGGGGCTAGAGTTCACTCTCACCACATGGACCACCAGGGATTCCCCACCAGACCACCAGGGATCGAGAAATGTCCCCCCTCCTTACTAAACTAGGGTAAGAAGGGAGAGGGGACATTATGTATATTTTAAATAAAAAAAAAAAATCATTTTATCAAATTTAAAAAAAAAAACATAAAAAAAGCCCCCCATCCTTATCACACACATACCCTACACACACACACACACACATACATTGCCCCCCACTTACATAGACTGCCCCCATACACACACACTGCCCCCACATACATACATTGCCCCCATACACACACACTGCCCCCACATACATACATTGCCCCCATACACACACACTGCCCCCACATACACACACACATTGCCCCCATACACACACATTGCCCCCACATACATACACTGCCCCATACACACACATTGCCCCCACACACATACACTGCCCCCACACACATACACTGCCCCCATACACACACACTGCCCCCACATACATACACTGCCCCCCATACACACACATTGCCCCACATACATACACTGCCCCCCATACACACACATTGCCCCACATACATACACTGCCCCCATACACACATTGTCCACCATACACATACACTACTGCTCCCACACACATACACTGCCCCAATACACACACATACACTTCCCCCATACACACACACATTGCCAGTGGCGGATCCAGAGCCTGATCTCGGGAGGGGCACTTGTAGATTATTTTAAAAAAATAATCCTAGCACAATAACCACTACAGCTCAGTGTAGAAGTTATGGTGCCAGTAGTGCCAGGATCCCACCCCGGAGTAAGTAGTCATACCGTTTAAGAACAGTTTGACAACTTACCTGGGGTCTGCTGGGATATAGGGCATAGGAGAAGTGGTGTGTGTTAGGGGTGAAGTGTGTGTGAAAGGTGCAGTGTGTGTGTGAGCGGTGAAGTGAGTGTGAGTGCGTAAGGGTGGCAGTGTGTGTGTTAGGGGGCAGTGTGTGTATGGGGGCACTGTATGTCTGTGTGGGGCAGTGTGTGTATGGGGGGGCACTGTATGTATGTGTGGGGCAGTGTGTGTATGGGGACAGTGTGTATATGGGGACAGTGTGTGTATGGGGACAGTGTGTGTATGGGGACAGTGTGTATATGGGGACAGTGTGTGTATGGGGGCAGTGTGTGTATGGGGTCAGTGTGTCTAGTGTGTGTATGGGGTCAGTGTGTGTATGGGGTCAGTGTGTGTAGTGTGTGTATGGGGTCAGTGTGTGTAGTGTGTGTATGGGGTCAGTGTGTGTATGGGGTCAGTGTGTGTAGTGTGTGTATGGGGTCAGTGTGTGTATGGGGCAGTGTATGTTGGGCAGTGTGTATGGGGGCAGTGTGTATGGGGGCAGTGTGTATGGGGGCAGTGTGTATGGGGGCAGTGTATGTGGGGCAGTGTGTATGGGGCCAGTGTGTATGGGGGGAGGGGAGGAGGGAAGGGAGGGAAATGTATTTAATAAAATATATTATGTCCCCCCTCCCTTCTTACCTTTATTGAGGAGGAGGGGGGACATTTCTGGATCCCTGGTGGTCTCAGTGGGGAATCCCTGGTGGTCCAGTGGTTCCAGTGAACTCTAGCCCGCGCTCCAGGGCTAGAGTTCACTCTCGCGAGATTTGGAGCGTTGCCGTGGTAACCGCGGCAACGCTCCAAATCTCGCGAGAGGAGGACCCGGAGGAGCTGCTGGTAACAGCTCCCGGGTCCTCTCACCCTCCCCTTCCGGTCGGCTGTCAGTAATGTGCCTGCGGACCGGGGAGGGAGATCACTGATCTCCCTCCCCGGTCCACAGGCACATTGCAGGGCTGGCGCTTGGGCAATGCCAGCCCTGCACTAGCCGGCAGGGGAGAATCTCGGGGGGGGCAATTGCCCCGTTGCCCCCCCCCTGGATCCGCCAATGCACATTGCCCACATACACTGCCCCCAATACACACACACATCCTACACACACATTGGCTCCCCACACACATACACTGCCCCATACACACAAACTTCCCCCCATACACACATTGCCCCGCACTCACACTGCAACGCACACACACACACTGCCCCCCTAACACACACTGCCGTCCTCACGTACACACTGCAACTTTCACACACACACACACACACACACACTGCTCACACAGTCCTTCTTACACAAACACACACACACTGCACCCCTAATCCTATGCCCTACTACAGCCCCATCTCCAAGCAGACCTCAGGTAAGTTGTCAAACTGTTCTTAAACAGTTTGACTACTTACTCTGGGAGGGGGTCCCGGCACTACTGGCACCATAACCACTACACTGAGCTGTAGTGGGTATTGTGTCTGGATTATTTCTCTAAATAATCTGCAAGTGCCCCTCCCGAGGTCAGGCTCTGGATCCGCCACTGCTTTGCATGTAATCAATGTTTCAGTCCAACTACCTTGACATATTAAGGAAAGCTTGGTAATGGGACTGAAATGTATGTAGGGTACAACTGTAAAAAATTTTTATTTTGAAGTCCTGTGGGTGCGCTCTTCACTTTAAATATGTTATTGTGCTGGAGTATGCACCTAGCAACAAGACTGGGCCAATATCTGCTCATTACATATGGTACATATTAATGACATTTCTCTGTGTATTATGCATATATAAATGTACATTAATATATGTGTAAATATAATAGGCATAATTCTCTCTCTCTATATATATATATATAACTAATACACAAATTAATATACATTTCATATACCAGTGGCGGATCCAGAGCCTGATCCTGGGAGGGGCACTTGTAGATTATTTAAATAAATATTCCATGCACAATAACCACTACTCCTCTGCGTAGTGGTTATGGTGCCAGGAGTGCACCAGTAAGTTTGACAACTTACCTGGAGTCTGCTGGGATATGGGGCTGTAGTAGGGTATAGGAGCAGTGGTGCAATGTGTGAGGGGTGCAGTGTGTGTGTGAAAGGTTCAGTGTGTGGGTGTGGGGCAGTGTGTGAATGTGTATGGTGTGTGTAGGGGCAGTGTGTGAATGTGTATGGTGTGTGTGTGGGGGCAGTGTGTGTATGGGGCTAGAGTTCACTCTCACTACTGCGACCACCAGGAATCCCTGGTGGTCGCAGTGGTGAGAGTGAACTCTAGCCCGTAGCTCCAGGGCTAGAGTTCACCCTCGTGAGAGCCGGAGCATTGCCGTGGTAACTGTGGCAACGCTCTGTGCTCGCGCGAGAAGGACCCAGGGGAGCTGCAGGTTGAGCTCCCGGTTCCTCTCTTCCTCCCTCCCCTGCCGGCTGCACACACGGTGCCTGCGGAACGGGGAGGGAGATCGGCAGGCAGAAGAAAGCCTCGTGGGGGGGTGGGGAATTGCCCCGTTGCCCCCCTATCCACCAGTGATATATATACAGACCCTATGGAGGAATTACTGAGTATTTATACACGATAAACCCAGTGTAAGGTGGAGCGCTATAAAATGAATAAACTTACCCCCCCTGGGGTTTCCAGTATAGCCTAAGGGGGGAGAAAGGTACAATAGTGCAGACTATTAAGTGCAATTTGAGTGAAATAACCAAACAGTGGTTCACTCACATGGGTCTGAGCCTAAATAGGACAGGCTCAGATCTCTCGAGCAGACGTGTCCTTAAGGAGACACGAACCCTTCAGATGCTGATTTTCTAAATTTTCTTTCTGTGGGGTATAATAAAAAACCGAGATCTGGTGCAGTATGTTTCGGGTACCAGTGTGTGCAGATAGATAAAATATAACTGCTCACCTTTCATAGAGCCTCAGACTTGGCTCTAAGTGTTTCAGCAAATGTGTCTATAAGGGGACACATACCCTTCTTTTGTTGGAGCGGGAACTGCAGAGTGTGGACTAAATCAGAAGCTCAGGTGGACATATAATAAGTAATAAGAATATATTTATTGATAAAAATACTTATGTGTATAACACTATAAAAACAATAAAAATATATAAGTATATATAGAAATAATGTCCAAACTTCTGAGGTGGTCCGAGACGCGTTTCGCCTGGTCGGCTTTCTCAATCGGTGTCTTGCTCTCTTGGTTCCCTGTCTTCTTTTAAATGCTGTTTTCGGGTCCCATTGGTGGATGGTTTCGCGCCCTCCGGTTCCGGTTCAGCTGTGGTCCTGATTGCTTTACTTTCGTTCCGGTTTCGTCGACCGGAAATGACGTTGCGCTGGTTTTCGTCGACCGGAAGTGACGTATCGCTCATAAAAAGTCCTATTTCCTGATAAGTCCATTGTCGCCATTTTGATTACTGGCAGCGATCTAATAGGCAAGTGATACTCCCATAGGGATATAGTGCAGGAGAGATAAGGGCAACATAAAAACTAGTTAAATCCAGGTCTCACACAGGTTAAGTATATCCAAGTGTTTCAAATGATCTTAGAGGTGCATTCTATTCTTAGGCATACAGATGCATATATGTTTATACATATCCTTTAGATTGTGATAGTTCTTCTGTATATATAAAGTGCATAGGGTATTCTAGATTGCAAAAATGTTTCAAATAAAAACCGTAGTGGGTGAGTAGTAGGAATAATAAAAAAATATATAAAAATCTGACACCTTCATGCTTTTAGTGCAAATGGAAATTAAAAATACATATGTAGAAAGGAATCTCTACCATATGTAGAGGCAGTGATAAAAGTGCATAAAAAGCTTATAAGAAATGGCAAAGTTCAAAGTCATTATTAAGACCATGAGGTGTCAGTGTGTTTAGATTAAAAATCCACCTCATTTCTAATTGCCCCAAACGTTTTATGAGGTCCTCCCCTCTCCAATTTGGTACCAGTTTATGTATACCCATAAATTTCATGTTATTTGGGTTTTTATCATGTCTTTCCAGGAAGTGTGCTGATAAACTGTGTTTTGCAAATCCATTTTTAATATTTCTAATGTGCTCTTGTATCCGTACGTTGAGATTGCGAATCGTACGTCCCACATAAAATAGACGGGCATATAATAACATATATGACTTTTTTTGAGTAGCATGTAATTAGTTCTTTTATTTTAAAACTTTGTTTAGGGTTTTTGGGGTGATTAAAAGTCTGGATGTGTCTTTTTGTATTTTGTGTGTTCTTGCATGCACCGCAAGTGCCACATCCAAAAAAACCTTTTGATTTATTTAAAAAGTGATCATGCTCCTTGGTTCTTATATGGTTATGCACTAAAGTGCGATTTAAGCTAGGTACTCCTCTATATACTATAGTGGGTTTCTCGGGGAGGATAGAGTTTAGTGTATCATCGTTTTTTAGGATGGGCCAGTGTTTGTTCAGGATTCTCTTAAATTGTTTGCTTTTGCAATTGAAGTCACAGACAAACACTGGTTCGTTTTTAGCTTCCTTTTTCTCTTTATATCTGATTAGGGAGGATCTCTCTTCTACTTTAACTTTGTCATAAGCTGTATTCAGCAAATCTTCTTGATATCCCTTTTCTTTAAAATTGTCTAAAATGATCTGTGCCTGTTCATGGAATATTGTGTCCTCCGTGCAGTTACGTCTTATTCTAAGTAACTGAGCTCTGGGGGCATTGACTAGCCACGGAGAATAGTGGCAGCTGGTGTCCTTTATATAGCTGTTAACGTCTACGGTCTTGAAGAAAGTCTTAGTCTTAATTGTTTGGTTCTCTACATAGATGCTAAGGTCTAAAAAGTTTACACATGATTTACTGTAGTTTGAGGTTAGTTTTATTCCCCACTCGTTGGAGTTAAGGTGTGTGTGTCTCTTTTTATCTCCAGCCCCTCTGTGTGCCTTTTTGTCTCCCCCCAGTCACTCTGTATGTTTCTTTCTCCCCCTCAGTGATCCTCTGTGTCAATGTCTCCCCTCTCCTTCCCAGTCTCTCTCTTCCCTCTCTGCCTCTTTCTCCCCATCCCCTTGTGTGTCTCTCTCATTTCTCCCTCTCTGTCTCTCTCTTCCCCTCTGTCTCTTTCTCCCCCGTTTCCCTGTGTCTCTCCCTCCTCCACATCTCTCTTCCCCTCTGTCTCTTTCCCCCCCTTTCCCTGTGTCTCTCCCTTCTCCACATCTCTCTTCCCCTCTGTCTCTTTCTCCTCCCTCCACCATCTCTCGATTCCTTTCTCTTTCTCCTGGAAATATCCCGGTATTCCGGTGGGCCAGTCCGGCCCTGGTGTTGGTTGTGGAGGCCCTTTCAAGGGTGCTCATGCAGGCTGTCAGGCCCTTTAGGTCTCCCCGTAGCACTGTGATGTCCTTTTGTATGTTTGTTTGTAGGTCTGCGAGCAGTTGTTTTAGGATCGATGTGGTCACCGGAGCGGAGTTCGTGTTGGGTTTGTTCGGCTGTGAGGACAGTCCCTATGTGGGAGCCGGTAAGTACTCTTTTCCGGAAAGGTCATCGGAGAAGTCAGAGAAGCCTCCATGGAGCGCCGCCATATTGGGCCCGCTTGCGCCACGTGCCTGATTCCACATGTACCCAATGGTTATCCTAGACGTGGGTTTTTTCGTGATCATTTTCTTAGTTTTGCGTCCCATGTTGTTAGGGACGTGCAGAGGGTCTTTATTTGGGGGTATGTCGTTTGGGTATTTTTCCACGATTTTGCCGTTTGTAGCTTGGAGCTCCTGTTAATGCGACTGCTTGCCTCTGCGGTGAGCTGCATGTGATTTAATGTTGTTTTTCGTGCACGTGATGTGCCTGGTTTCCTAAACGTAAGTGCTGATTCGCTTTCTTGTTTTCCAGTGGGTGAGGTTTCGGGCAGAAGCTCCGGGAGCGCACATGGAAGTTTTGACATGTCCGGAGGCCAGTGTCCTTTTCGTTGCTTCACCGGCTTGTGGGGGTATTACCGGTTATTTGTTTTTCTCGTTATGAGGTTTTACTGTTTTCGTGGCTTTTGTTTGGGCTTTTATTGGGGCATTTCGAGTCGGTGAACTGGTAAGTAGTAGCCAGCTCCGGGGAGGGGGTCTCCAAGCGTGTAAGTTTGGGGTGATAAGGTATCGATTCGTCTTCAAGATTTGAAAACGGATATCTTCGATAAGGGATGCTTAATTACCTTGTTTTCCTAACCAGGAGCAATTGTCTGCCCGATGGGTTGTGCCTCGTAGTACATGGCAGTCCGTTCCAATGTTGGAGGATCTTTCTTCTTCAGTTTGCTAGTGTTTTTCATCTTGGCTTGGGTCAGTTGGGTTTGGATGCATTGCAGGTTTGGGACGGCGATGGAAGCAGCCTGATTGGGGTTTGGCGATGAGTTGGTAAAGAAGATTGGGCAATGGTAATCAGTTAGGTTCGGGTCCTATGTGCGTCCCTATGGTTTGGTGTGATTCATGGGTTGTGGACGGGAGTTTATTGCATGTTATGGTGGTGTTAAATAGTTTCCTTTTTTCCTATTGGATGGGTCGCCTGGCTGATAGGCCACTCGTTCATCTATTCGTCTTCGTGGAGAGCCGCAGTTTGCCACCACGGCTTGCAACTGGGCTTTCCGCAAGATCTGGTTTATCTGCACTGGTTGGGTTTTAGTGTTTTGGGCTGGAATTATGTCTGTTCTGAGCTGTTTCAAAGGCTAGGTCAGGGACAGGCTCCGGAATTCATTCTGATTCAGGCCAGGGGGAATGATCTGGGGCTGGTGCCTAGCATGAAGAGGGATGTGGATACGATTTGGTAAGAAATGGTGCCGCATTTTCATTGGCGCTATGCTAGGGATCCTATGGTCATTGCTAGATGTCGCCATAAGATCAATCTCTTAATGGTCGTCTATATCAAACGTTTGAGGGGGTTGGTAATTCGCACCAAGAGTTGGAAGCGACGCTTCCAGGTTATTTCAGGCATGATGGGGGGCATCTCTCAGAAGTAGCCATTGAATTTCTTGAATGTTTTCAGGACGGTCTCGGAAGGCATTATTCAGGCAGGGTTAGGGGGCACAGGTGGTCATTCTTTGTGCTGTGGTGGGGGATGGAGAGAGAAATTGTGGGATAGGTCAGTTCAACAGGTGGGATATATTTTAAGTTCAGTAGCAATAGGATGTTTGGTTTGGTTATGGCATGTTCCAGCTCGTCGGTAGCTCAGAACCTGGGTGTGTAGGGGTACCTCGGTATACCCCTACAAGTGGAAATGGATGCCCTTGGTGGCTGTGTTAACTGTCTATGTTATATTAATGTTATATGTTTAAATGGATGTATTGATGATATTTATGGTGGGGTCATTGTCTGGGGATAAAGTTATATGTAAAAGTTATGGTGCTGTGATGTCATTAAGTGTTGTTGACAATTACCATTATTTAATTATTAAATACAAGTTTAAATAATTTTAATAAAGCTGTGATAAATTTAACCCAACTTCAAGGTGTCTGTGTTTTATGGGAATAGGGGTTTTTATAAGGGTTACTTTATTAAGATGCTCATAGGATGACCATGCGCATGTCAAGGATTACACAACTAAATACTAAAGAAATAATTCTGTATAAGAAAATGACTCTCTTTCATCACCATAACCACCAACAATTCCATAAGGTTTGCGTTTTGCATGACCGAACAAAAAAAGGGGGGGGGGGGGAAGAGAACAACTTTTCATCTATGCAGTAATTCTATGTACAATTTATTGATGGCCTATGGGTTTCGTACACATACAACAGTTTTTAAAAATGCCTTTACTGTATGTATCGCACAATCATAGCTTTAAAAAGGGCAACCAGAGGTGACGGGGAACAAGATATTGGCGTTTCTCTTGTTTATAATACAAGGTCATTATAGGTTGGGAATGACACAGATTATGCTTAGTCCATTTTGTGGACAATTCAATAAATAAAGAGAAAAAACAACTTAAAAGACTCTGCTACTTATGCTGGTACTCTGCAAGTAGAAACAGGCAGATACCTCTATTGTTGTTTGTTTTTTCTTCTCCAGTAAACCCCTGTCTAGCAGTTGTCTGTGGGATATATAGTTCAGCATCTATATATAGTGATGAGTGTTTGTGCTCTGTATATGGGATGCCCGTAATCAGCAGGGTGACCCATATTGTGTGGAGGGCATGTTTACGTCCTTGTGCCAGTTCGGTCGGGTGCGTGAGGGCCCTTACTTATGTTGGCGGGGTTCGTGTTATTGAGGTTTGGGCTTATCGTCTCAATTTGAACTGCACTTGGGTTGGGCCTCCGTGGGGAAAGGCGTGGGTGAGAGCATGTGCTGCGCGTATTGGGGTGGAGTTACTCCTAAAGAGTGGTGTCAAGATTCCAACCATTTTTACCGTTATCCCCTGTACGTGGGCGCGACATATTTAGGCAGGAGTGCCCCGATGCTGGCGTTTAGTTTAGTCGTGTGCTTTAAATTGTCGTCCCCTGAGCTGTGTTACACTCTAACATTACTGTGTATTCGGTTCAGCTTTGTAATAAACCCCGCTTCTCCCCTCCCGCTGTTTGTCTAATAAACATTTCTTCGGTAACTACATGAGCCCACATTGTCCCGTATCATACAAAATCCCCTTTATGATATATTTAGCTGAGTTTCAGCTTCGGAAGAACCAGACAATTTGTGAGGTAAGTGTTGTATCCAAGGAAAATGGGGGTGGCCAAATCAATCGAAAAGGACAGAACAGGGGGTAACCCTAATGGTAAGTAAGAGACAAAAGGAAAGAAGAAATCTGTCCTATAAGGTATATCGTGATATACACAGTGTGGAAAGAAACAGTTAAAAAATAACCTTTATTAAATCAATGGGGTGATAATAGAAGAAAACTAAACGAAAAAAGGATAAAAGAGAGGAATGGTAAGACACACTCAAAAGGAGAAGGGTGTGTCAGGCCAGAACTCAATAGTATACTATTGCCCTACGGACACCAAAAGGGCAGTATATAGCGCCTACAGAGGTTAATCTCTGTACTCGTCGCCCATGCCTACAGGGTTACTATTAGACTGTTGGTAGGTAGTTAAAATAACTACAGTACCGGAGAAACAGATCAGGCAGGCCACGAGAAAGATAATGTTGTAAGTGTAGTGTCGTAGTGGCAACAAACAATGCTAGTAATAAGTAATAGTAATGGTACCGATACCCTACAATAACACAAAGTGTCAGAAAGTGAGTCTCTAACGGAAAAACAGTCGTGTCATCCACAAATGCCATACAGTAACAAAAAAGTATCGAAAGTATTAACTCTCTAGCCACGGGCCATAGCCGGTTCAATGAGATACATATAGCCGACACACATGATCCTGGGTACAGTGATGCAGTGACAAAAAATATATATATATACCCAAGAGCTGGTCCCTGGTTAGAAGTAATAACTGATGATTGGCAATATAGTGGAGACAAGTGTTACTGGGTAGTGGTCTAGTGAAGGGAGAGAAGGGAGTGATAATCCAATTGGAGAAACGTCAAATGAAGGCACAACTCCCTCACAGTATAGATAACCATAGAAAGTCTTGTCAACTAATTAAACCTATCCCTAATGTATACCGCCGTGGAGTAATCTGTGGCGGTAACTCACTCTGATGTACCTCTTGTCCTGACCGATAAGTTCTAGTCCTACAGCTAGACAATGTATATACAGTGGACTTCGAATAATAGTTCCGGAAAGGTAGAATGGCGCCTTCGTGGGCACCAGGTATAGTAAAGTGGTAGGAGAGGAGGAGGGAAGGAAGGTCTATGCTGAAATGTAAAAACGTATGTCCTGTTTACAATACAAGTTCCCTTGAAACAGTACGTGGTAACCTGATTGCTGTTCAAGGTACCTGTCCACTTGGACAGTCAGTTCTAATCCCCTATAATAAGAGGAGCAGAACAGGTTGCTACCTGATAATGCAACCGATGTAGATCGAGCTCATCAACCTGGAGAGGGAAGGAAAGTAATGTCCAAGGGGAGAAGGTAACCTAAGCGGAACGGGTAAATATCAGACCCGAGAACCGGAGGTGGGTATCATACTCGAAACCTGACGCGCGTTTCGCCTGTGTTACGAGGCTCATCAGGGGGAGAGTGTTGTATCCATTTATATTTCTACTAATAGATTATTGCGACCATATTGTGCTTGGAGCCTATTCACAATCTGTCGAGTTTTAAAAATAGGAGTGTTCACAGAGATTGCCAGAGCTGGCAATATATGGAATGCTGTAGCTGGGACACACCCTGGGAGCTGGGGAGGTAAGGTGTTTGCAGATCACTGCAGTGATAAGTTACGGTGTGCAAAGTGCAGTGACAGGGGACCTCCCTGCATCAGAATCTGCGCAATACGTTATGTGGTGCGTAGGGTGTCTGTTTAACCCTCCCTTTCTTTCACTTGTGGTAAGAGAATAATGAACACTATATCTTTTGTTAATAGAGGGTTCGTTAGATACTTCTAATTAACCCTCTATTAACAGAATTATCAAGGTCATGGAGCAAAATATTTAGTCATCCGTAAGAAAAACAAAACGTATCAGGTAGAAATTCTCTGCACGAGAGTGTGTTATAACCCCCCCCCCCCCATGCTTAAAGTGGCGAGTGACTTTTAGACGTGTCTAGTAGCACAGGACTTTTCTCTTTGAGCCCTGATCTTGTGGATACAATTTTCTATGGCGTGCAGAAATGTAACGCAGGTATTGGCATAGCAAGTGCTATGTTGCAAAGATGGGGGTGCAGGAGGACCGTGCACTAGAGGGTTTTTTTCAATTAGTTGTGGTGCAGGACGATGCAATAGATTGTCTTTTCGGTTTGATTTCCTATTATCTCTATTTGCTTTTGAAAGATCTTCTCAAAGTGAGCAGGGACAGTGCAAGATCCAAATGCCTAGACAGCCAGGCAGTTAGATGTCCACCACTCTGTAGTCTTGCTATGTAAAACATGATTAACACAGAATGCAACAGAGGTGAGTTACTCATTAAAAGGTACTTACAACCCTTTGTGTACACTAAAACACAACAAGACAAAGCATAGAGCATCTACTAATACGTTTATATTGGCAACAGTCAACTACTGTTGGTCAGTAGCATTTATGTGCATATTTGACGTATACATCTGAACTTTCTGCAGAATGATGTACAGTTATAGAATTGTAATAGGTGTCTTAGAAGGCAGGGCCGGATAGGGGCTGATGGAGCTGCAGGCCCAGGCCCATGGAATAGGCCCATTGAATTTAAAAAAAAAAAAAAAAAAAAAAGTTTTTTTTTTTTTTTACTCACTACTCTTAGGGGTTGCCAGGTATTTCTCACGTATTTCTTATGGTTGCCAGGTATTTCTCAGAAGTATTTCTCAGGTATTTGAGGCTGCCTAGCCGGTGCGGGTATTGCAGTATAAACAGAGATTATTCTGCAATACCAGCGCCGGCCAGTAGGGGTCGCTGTTTGTGTGGAGAGAGGCAGGGATAAGAAGTTACAGCATCTCCCTCCCTGCCTCTCTCTACTCACTGATCCGCAGGGGAGCAGCTCTGCACAGAGAGGCCAGACAGCAGCTTCGAGCCTGCAAGACATGGGGATGGTGAGAGACTTGGGGACGCTGAGACATAGGGACACTGGGGAACATGGGGACCCTAAGACACTATGTCTCCCAGTGGCCCCTAGTCTCTCAGTGTCCCCATGTCTCCCAGCCAGTGTCCCTAGTGTCTCAGCGTCCCCATGTCTCCCAATGTCCCTGGTGTCTCTCAGTGTCCCCATGTCTCCCAGTGTCCCTGGTGTCTCTCAGTGTCCCTAGTGTCTGTGTCCCTAATCTCCCAGAGCCTCCTAGTCTCTGAATGTTCCCATGTATCTCAGTGTCCCCATGTCTCTCCCAGTGTCTCAGTGTCCCATGTGTCACAGTGTCCCAATGTCTCTAAGTGTCCCCTAGGAGACATGGAGACACTGGGGGACACAGGGAGAGATGAAGACACTGGGCGACTTTGAGACCTGGGAGACATGGGGCACTCCCAGTGTCCCCATGTCTCCCAGCGAGTGCCCCTAGTATCTCAGTATCCCCATGTCCCTGGTGTCTCTCAATGTCTGCAGTGTGCCAATGTCCCTAGTGTCTCAGTGTTTCCTAGTCTCCCAGTGTCCCAATGTCTCCCAGTGTCCCCATTTCTCCCAGTGTCTCATAGTATAAAATAAAAAATCTCAGGCACTCACTGTGATAGATTTAAGCAGGTTTATTGGACACCGCAACGTTTCGACCTGTACCCAGGTCTTTATCAAGTCTCCAGTGTCCCCTATATATCACAGTGTCCCCTATGTATCACATTGTATCAGTGCACCATGTCACCCAGTGTCCCCCAGTGTCTCTCAATGTCTCCTAGTGTCCTAGTGACATGGGAACACTGGGATACATAGGGACACAGACACTAAGGGACTGGGAGACACAGACATGCCCCCTTTTTGTTTATGTTCGTCCCTTTCGGCACTTCTGGTTATGTGATTTGTGTCAGTGGTCCACCCTTTGACCCCATCCATAGACTTCCTGAGTTACTGGACGCTGCTGTTAGGGGGTATGGGTTTACTTGAAAGCATGAGATTAGCATAGGGTATGTGTTTTCTCATAGCTGCATTCTATGAGTTTCCCTCCAGCACCATCTCCATCAGATACATGACGCTTAGGAGGTAGGACTGTTTTTGTGTTTTTGGTCAATAAGATTTTGTAATAAGTCCCATCATAATTGTCAGCACCAGGCCCACTAGGCTCTTAATCTGGCCCTGATAGAAGGCCAACATAACATGTGGTGCCAACAAGTAACACAGCCAACTCTTTACAGCAGGTGACCTGACACTGTACAATAAGCCACTATTTACATATATTGGTAAAAATAAAACTATTTTAGTGCTGTATTTTAGTACTTGGGGAAATAGTGACTAGAATGGGGCAAAACTAATATAAATAACTAAAAATAAAATAAATAATAATAAATAAAATATATATTAAATTGATGATATATATAATAAAACATACACCATGAGCAATTCATTTAATTTCCATGGTGCTGAAAGTTCATTTTTTTAAGAATATTGGCCTCAAAATTGCTGTTTTCACAGAAAACTCTCCCAATGTATTTATGGCCTTTGTTTAAAAAAAACTTTTTCTACTTCCTAACACGTCTCCCTTCCGCCTCCTCTAGTCCTGCACTGCGCATGCGCCATCGGCAGGCGCGTCGAGCCATAGACATATGCGTCGAGCACTCAAACTGAGTGACGTAAATTGGCCAGCGCCGCCTGCCGGGGACACGTCATCGGTGTGTGACATCAGGAAGGTAATGGTTCTCTGCCATGTGACTCTTTGTGTTCTCATCATGTCTGCCTGTACCCTCCTGTATTTATCTCTCCCCTGGGGCGCTCAGTGATGGGTTCAGGGGGGCTTGGGGTACTTATTATCATTATGATTTATAATAATTTGCTCTCAGTATTTGTTTAATGTTTTTAATTACACACCAGCAGCTCAATCATAGCTTCATCCACTAAATACCTGCTATTTCTGTTTAGGCTGAGCTAGCCAAGCTGCCTGTGACTATACTCCTGCTGCCTAATATGTGTACTCCAGGTTTGTTTCAATACAATTCTCGGTTTAGTAAATAACTCTCTCTGGCTGTTTTGTGACTTAAAAAATAAAAAGAATCAGATGTATTTAATTTAATGGTTAGGAAACTAAAGAGAACCCTTTTAGGCCACAATAACAGCAGTCAGCTTTTGATTTCAGTTATTTTGTCACAATATTGGAAGTTGACATTTTGTGAATAACTCTCTTAATATTAGGTACATTCTGCGTTTCTCGGTGCTTGACCAGCATAGCCTGATCTGAGTGTCAAACGAAACGACACTGTATTATTAACACGCATTGCTTTGGTTTGTGTCTTTAATGTTTTGGTAATAAAGTTTAAAAATAAACACTATTTATTAGGCTAGAACAGGGATAGGCAACCATCGGCACTCAAGATGTTTTATACTACATCTCCCATAATGCTGGCAAAGCATCATGGGAGGTGTAGTCCAAAACATCTGGAGTGCCGAAGGTTGCCTATCCCTGGGTTAGAATATAATGTCCAAATTTGTTTTGTACAATGGTATACTAGTACTGGAATGTTAAACCTTATTTTTGTGGTAAAAAAGTGTTTTGCTCTGTTGCATTGTCCAGAGTACGTGTAACTTATTACATCCGTTGTACAACGCTGCTGAACTTGTTGTAACTATATAATAATTTAGTGTAATTTGGCAGGTGTAGGTTGCAGTTGGGATTTATGTGTCTTCATGAGAGGGTTTTGTGTCTTTTCGATTTTTTTCTTTTTATTATAAAAGTGCAGATTTCAATAGATATCATCACTTTTAGAAAACTTCTCCAGCTGTCAATCACACAGCAGGGTAGTGTGTTTTTTTTATTTTGTATTCTTCTGTAAACTCTGTGAAAAGATGCTTAGAAATCTATGCATATTTTGTTTGGGGGATATCTATGAGATGGTTTAAGTTGGTAATTTTTTTTTTGTTTAATAGCAGCAGATGATGTGCTATTTTTGTGCTTTGCATACAATTTTAGCTTTTATGAAATATTTTTTGCTGGAATTTTAAGGGAATTCCTACACAGTCAAACTGAAAAGATATACTGAGATGTACTAGTGCATACTTTTTGCCTCGTTTCCACTGAGCGGTATGGTTCGGTCGGTACGGTTCGGAAGGTCCAGCCTATTCAGGTGAGCGTTTCCACTGCAAGTCAGACCGCCATGGGGCATGCAGGGTTTAGACCAAATGCCTAGCGTGTCATCTGTCGTGAGCTTTGACATTTTCCTGTCCGCCAGTGGATTGTATAGTGTGACGCCAGTAACTCCGCCCTAACCGTACCATTTCCTATGGACCCTACATCTGAAGGGGGTCCAGAAATGGTGTGGCTTGGTTCGGTTGTATGGGCCACTTTCATAATAGAAACACTCAAGATGGCGTACCAGACCGTACCGAACCGTACTACTCAGTGGAAGCGGGGCATTTGTCTCATGTAATTGACCATCTTTGGCAAAAGGTGGCATTGCTGTTACCATATCCCATCTCATGACTATCACGATGGCTGATGGGAACAGGCATTATAACGTAATGTGCACAACATTATCTAGGGAAGACTACTCGGTCTCATGGAATCTTCCGTAGACTCTGACTTGTGCATATTGGTGTGTACAATAGTGAGAACAGCTCCTGTGAAATTGAGCTGGGAGCTGAAGAAGTGTGGAGATGAGAAGATGGCAGTACTGAGGAGGGGCAGTTTTAGTATTTCTTCCTATCTGCTCCCCCTCAGGCCACTTTCACATAAGCAGTGATGTTGCTTTGAGAGGTATTTGCAAATGCTCCACAAGGGACAGTGCCACCTTAAGTCTCTGCTTTGCAATGGACAACTAGCAGCTCATTCAAGGTGTTTGAACTTAATTTCATACTGTTTGGAGGATCATGGACTTGGTGGTTTAGAAGGGGCTTTGCAGCTTTAGTGTTCCTTGTTTTGTTTGTGGTGTTGCATTTTCATTCAACTGTAATGTTTAAACATTTTCTTTGAGTATATGATTGAATCTTGGTGTAGAGGTTGAGTTGCCTTCAGTCTCTGGATTCCAATCTCTTGATTATGTAAAATCGTTTATTACATGTAAAAATGCAACACCGGCTCTCCACTGTGTCTGGAGACGCACCCTTTTGACCTAAAGGGAAACCAAATGCCCCCCAATGACAAAAGGGTTAAAAACTGTTTTGTCACGTACCTAAACCTAGTGCTGATGTCCCGATTTACAGCGCTGGGTCAGGCTCCACTTCTGCTCCTCCTTCATAATGTCAGCCAGTGGCGGTAACCTAATGCGCATGTGCAGCGAGTGCCTTGCAACAGGACTACCACATATGACCAACACGTTGTGTCAATGCTTTCCTATGGGGTTTTAGTTAGTGATGGATGTCCCCATGCAGGGACATGGTAGACACCCACTACAGGTGGAGTTAACCCTGCAGTGTAATTATGTCAGTTTACCAATAACTGCAATAATTACAATTGCAGCGTTAAACTGACAGTGAGAGTGCACACAGACCACTTCAATGAGCTGAAGTGCTCTGGGTGCCTGAAGTGTCCCTTTAACACTTCCGCCTTATTACTGTCTAACCTTGACAACAGTGAATGGCAGAAACAATTGGGGCAGGGTAGCCCACTGCTCTCAGCCTATTAGTGCCACGCAGTTTGGACAAATTGGTAAATGCTGTGGTTTGGGATTAAATCAGAGGTTTATGGAGCAAATTTATTTTTTTAAAACTAAAGAGACTAACTAAAAAAGATCCCATCCAGCACCTTTAACTTTAGGATTAACACCTTTTTTGTTGTTCTTGCATTGTTGGCATGGTATGATATAGTTCCTGTTCATTACAGGAACTTACTTTGTGTTCTTCTGTTCTTTTCTATCCAGTCATTGAGCCACTATAGTAACCACTCCATTAAATGGTTACTCCAACCTTTTGGAGGGGCACATTCACTGTGTAATATGCCCTTTGGGCACTATGAAAAAGGTGCCCCCCTCCCCTTGTTTGCAGTTAAAGCTGCAAAAAAAGATATTTACCCACCCTGAATCCAGTGATGGGCGGAGCTCCTGGTGCTGACTTCCACGCCCCCTCCGACATCACACACTCTTCAAAGCCTGTGGTCGGACTATTTAGTTGGCATGCATGCACTTTAGGCCCAGGAGAGAGGTTGGGTTTACTTTTGAAAGAATTGAAAACTTTTTTTTGTTTTTTTATGTGCGATGGAAGAAGGCAGGAAGGAGCACACAGTCAGAGGGAGGGGATTGCAATATTTCCCTTGCAGGCTCTCTACCTGCAAGGGAGATTATCATGTCTGTAACAATCGTGCTGTGCGTGCTGATGACAGACGTAAAATATGAAACAACAGGAGATATGGTGATTGCGCACACGGTAAATGATATCCTTGTATAGAATGAGATCCCTAGGTTCTGCATATATAAGAAACCATCATAGGGAACCTAGGGATCTCATTCTATACAAGGATATCATTTACCGTGTGCGCAATCACCATATCTCCTGTTGTTTTATCTTTGTATGTAAGTGTTATATAGTGACTATACACTTTGGTGGTTTCTTTGTATGCTGCACTGGTTTTATATATGATATTTTAATACTTTTAGCGCCATCTTTTATCTCTGTTTTGTATTTGATAGACGTAAAATATGCACAGAATTTACATTCTGGGGCTGCACACAATAATTCTGTATGTGCATTGTTTCAAGCAAAAACACTGCACATACTCCTACAACCATGACCACTTCATATCACTGAGGTGGTGGTTGGAATAACCTTCTAAGCTAATGTTGTTTGAGTACTTATAGTGTCCCTTTAAGATCTGTAACCTTCTGTGTTACTGGGAAGCAGGAAGTTCATCCAGTGTGACAAGTTATCCTCCTAGTGGAAGTTCTTTCAAAGGCATGTTTCATTCATTTGGCAAGGTCAGAGATGCAGTGAAACTCATTTAAAGAAATGGTAAATACCCAGTTTGGCAATTATTGATAAAGAATTAATGTACTGTATATACTCGAATATAAGCTCACCCCAATATAAGCAGAGGCCCCTAATTTTACCCCCCAAAAACTGGGAAAACTTATTGACTCGAGTATAAGACTAGGGTGGGAAATGCAGCAGCTACTGGTAAATTTCTAAATAAAATTAGATCCTAAAAAAATTATGTTAATTGAATATTTATTTACAGTGTGTGTGTGTGATGCAGAGCCTTGGTGGGGGGGTGGGCATTTTTATTATAATTTTTTTTTAAATTATTATAATTGTAATATTTTTTTTTTTAATATTTTATTATTATTTTTAATATTTTATTTTATTATTATTTATTTTTTCGTCCCCCCTCCCTGCTTGATACATGGCAGGGAGGGGGGATCTCACTCCCTGGTGGTCCAGTGGATGGGCACTGTGTAGGCGGGGGGCTGGCAGGGAGTGCTTACCTCTCTTGCAGCTCCTGTCAGCTCCCTCCTCCTCCGCGCCGGCCCGTTCAGCACCTCTGTCAGCTCGCACTGTAAGTCTCGCGAGAGCCGCACTATGACCCCGCGGCTCTCGCGAGACTTACACTGGGAGCTGACAGAGGTGCTGACCGGACCGGCGCGGAGGAGGAGGGAGCTGACAGCAGCTGCAATAGAGGTAAGCGCTCGCTGCCAGCCCCCACAGCCCCCAGTCTGTATTATGGCAATATAAATTGCCATAATACAGACAATTGACTCGAGTATAAGCCGGGTTGGGGTTTTTCAGCACAAAAAATGTGCTGAAAAACTCTGCTTATACTCGAGTATATACGGTATTTGATTTTCTCAGGTCAGCTTTGGATTTCAACCACTTAAAGGTCACTTTAAACATTATTATAACCTCTGCTTAGAGTCCTCTTGCCCATAGTACACAGTGGATTCTAATTGCAGTAATTTTCAAAAATGACTGCCGGTAGAAACATTCCGATACCATTCCAAGTCCGATACATGTTGAACACATCCCTTCTCTTACCAACTATGTCTGCGAATGTGTGTGGGCAATAGGAGGCTTGGGAGGTTATTGCACACAGCACTATTCGTAAAACTGTAATCTGATGAGTGGAACTGCAGTTAGGGGATGAGCTACATATCCTTTAAAACATCTGCTGGACAAGTGTTTATGGGATAAACCACCGACCTCCATAGACCAGAATGTGTAGCTCCTGATGGGTAGAATAGAAGCTCTCCCTCCCATTGTTGGAAATTCATAGTGAATTTCACATTTTAAGGTCAAAGTAGCTGATCTGACAGCAGAGATGACTTGGAGAATTTTAACCCTGTAAGTGTCCATATTTTCAGAGTACTCGTGATGACTTTTAGGAAACTGTGAGCCAAGAACAACACCATCCAAATATATACTTGTGTTCTTTCAGTAACGAGTTTTCACCCTCCTTTCTCTTCGCAGTGATTTGATGCTTCATCATGAGCCAGTTACAGCCGGAACACGATTCCTATGCAATTGAAGAACCCAGTGATGAGGAACCGGGACTTAGCAGGTAAATTTCAGAAAATGTAACCGTCATAATCAGTCATCCAGTTACTTGTACGGCATTACCTTCTCCTGCTGTGCAAGTCTGCATACAGCAGGAGCTGTGCTCTGAGTTTGCAACCACATACAATACAATAGTTTTCTGCAGGTTGAGGATGATCACTGGGGATAATCAGGCCGTGAACTAGCAATTGGATATCTGATTATGCTACAAAGGTTAGAATATCAGAAGGTTGAGGTGGAGTTTGGGCACCAGGGATGAAAATGGCAAAAAATAACAGGAAATGTAAAGGTAATCTTGCACGGCCAGCTTCCTAACTTCATAAACGCTACAGTGCTTGGTAGAACCTTTTAAACATTAATATTTTGTAATCTGTGCCCTTTACAATATAAGCATATTTTGACCATCCTTTTAACATAATTCATGAATAGTTTGATTGTGAGTTTATTCCATTTGTTTTTGTTTTTTAGCTCTGAGGATGAACTGGATATACTTTTACATGGGACACAAAAACAGAAACTCAAGCTGATTCGTGAATGTCTGACTGGAGAGAGTGAATCGTCCAGCGATGACGACTTTGAAAAAGAGATGGAAAATGAGTTGAGCAGCACTTTGAAAACAATGAAGGGGAGCTGGCAGACTGCTGGTCCTAGTTCAGGTTTGTAGAAGTGAAAGGTGGTGTTTGGATGGTTCTCCTGGTTATTAATGGACAGCTGTCACCTCCAAAAATGTTTTTTTTTTCTTAGAATAATACTTTTGTCAAGTATTGGAAAGATATTGTTAAATCCGCACTTTTGGGGACTTAACCGAATTCACAAAGTCCCCCAACGTTGATATCGCCACTGGTG